>NW_005842216.1:1811402-1824131 GCF_000455745.1 Alligator sinensis
CTTGCTGGGGTCGTTTGACCCCAGTACTCTTTCCTGCCATGGCAGGGGGTCAGACTAGATGATCTGCCCAGGTCCCTTCCGACCCTAGAAACTATGAAACTATGTGAATACATGGTTTTGAGTGTGTAGATATGTGTGCACATAGGTGCTGTGTCGGTGTGGGAATTCAATTTTTTTTGTCTCAACTTGAATGAGTGCTATTTTGTTTTCTGCAGGCTTCCCATCTTTCCTAGTCCTTACTGTCATTGTAGGGTGTAACAGGGTCCCGGACCTGGGGTAGCCACGATGCCCCTGGAGCCTCCTTTCTGTCCTTGTCACCCCTGCCACAGGGCTTACACCAGATCTCATGTTCATGAGTACAGGTGTCCCTATTCATCACCTGAAGGGCTATGTACATGGCCTTCTCATCTCCCGCTTTAGCCACACCCAAGCCTCGTGGATGTTACCAGTCACCCCCTGGCTCAGGCCTGCATTTTCCACCCCTCCTGGGGTCGAACTATCACTTCTCCTAGGCTTAGGCCTTTGTCTCCTTCTGCCCACACCCAGGAACTTCACCCATCATAGCTACTCCCAGGCAGTGCCGTATCAATTAAGTTTGACACTCTTTGTCACATAGGGCAAAGCTCACAGCAGCAGCCCACCCTCACCCCATCCACAGATCCAGAGGGCACATGGCCCCCATGCTTGCCTGGGAGTGCATGCAGCAGCGGGAGCTGCCTTTCCCCCATCCCCATGGCCCCCCCCAAACCAGCAGCTTGCGGTGCTATCCCGTACCCTGCCCCAACTGGGCAGCGCCTGTTGGCACTCCTTCACTTTGGCACCCAGGGCAGTCACCCTGCTCACCCCACCTTGCTATGGCACTGCTCCCAGGTGCGGCCCTGGATCCTAGATCCAGTTTCCACCTCTCAGAGTCATTGGGCCCCTGGCCCAGTGTTGCCAGGTGTACAATAATTATCATATTTATGTGATAATTTCAACCTTTGTACAATGTATGATCAATAACAGGAAAAGTATTCAAAATGTACAATAATTTTTAAGGCAGCTAATTGTTGCCACATATGCAAAACCCAAGTCAACTGATGTTTGGGGGGGTTGTTTGTTTATTTATTTATTTAATTTGTATCCAAGGCCAAATTAGACAAAACTAATTCCAAATCCAAGAATCCAGAACCATAAGTGGCCCTACTACAGGCAAACATCCTCCCCCCATACCTGCGGCTTCAGATGTTTCCAAAACCTTTGGCAAGCATCCTACTTGCATGACTAAGCCCGGAGGCTTGGGGTTCGGATGCCCCCAAGTTTTAGCTGCCCTTAGCCATAAGGCCCTTGGAAAAAGCAAAGAACTACTTGTCTCAAAATAAAAAAAATGCTTCAATTTTGACAACTCAGTTCTCACTCACTCTCTGCATAGTTACAGTGAGCAAGATAAAGTAAATAAGAAAAAGATGTATTTGCATGTTACATATCTTCAGTGAACAAGCTTCTGGTATGATGATTTCATATTTAAGACCTGGCAATGCTGCCCTAGCCCTGTCTCCATCCTCTTCTGGGCTATGGGTCTCTGATGCTGTCAGTCTCTGGCTGTGGCTCTCCTCAGCCTTTGCCCCCTCTCCACCTCTCAGGGTGTGATCTCTTCCTACTACTGCTAAGCCAGCCTGGTGCTGCCATAAGATTTTACACTGTAGACTCACCTCCCCAGGGGGGTATCCACATAGTCCCAGGGTGGTATCAGTGGTGTTTCCTTTGCACTAGCTCCATCTTTCTATCTTTAACTTTCTGAATTTAAAACTACTCTTAACCCCACAGGAGACTGAGCTGAACTTTGATTTCTCAGGACAACTTAAAGCAGCCGCCTTAATGCAAGAGTTCTGGGAGCCTAAATCTCAGCATCATGGACCCAGCTGGACACCCTGGGCTAAGGTGCTCTGAATGCATTCATTGTTAGGTACCTAAAGGTCTTTCAGGACATGGCCTGGGGTTCCTATTCCTATATCTCCCCCTATTTGCAAATCCTTTCAATGTGAAAAAGAACAGAAAGACACCAATATTGAGAAGATTTGGAAGTGAGTTAGGTGTTCTTTCTGCCTTGGGGCTGGAGGCAGGGAAGAGGGGGGTACCAAATCCATATGGCCATATGGACATGGGTATCAACTGACTCTGGGGGGACAGAGAATGGGATTTGGGGACTTTCCCCTTTAGGACCCCATCACAAGTGACTGGGTGGGTTGGAAATGTGGAACCTTTTTTTCTTTAGTGCTTGCTGCTTTAAAACCTTTAAACTGCAGCTTTAAAAAGCCGTGGTTTGAAGGAACCCCCGGCACTTGGGGGTCAGGAGCGGAGGGAGCAGGGTGCACGTGTGCCCCACACACACGTGTGACCCCTTACCTCGGCGGTGGAGGCAGCAGGCAGCAAGCAGCGGTGGCAGCAGTGGAGGGGGCAGCAGCAGCTGCTCCCCCTAAGGTAAGTGAGGCAGAGGGTGCCAGTGCAGCTGAGGCAGATCCTAAGGGGAAGCCCTTCAGATCCCTCTTAGTTCAGCCAACAGGGAGCCGCGCTTCCAAGCTGCGCATGGACAGCACGTGTGAACAGTGCACTCAAACAGGTGTGCTCTGTAAGGGCGCGCTGGCGTTTGTGCCAGCGTTTGCGTAAGGCGGGTGTGTGGTAGCGGCCCGGAAGGGCGCCTCCAACAGGTGAGAGCAGTAGACTCAGCTCTGTGGGCATGATGTGGACGCAGAGCACAGCTGCTATGGGCCCCACCCTGGCAGCACCGCCTGCCGTGGGCTCTTCTGAGGCCTCCACCCAAACAGAGCTCCTGGTAGGGTCGGCAGCCCCTTGCCCCTCTGTCTGTGGGGGAGGCTTGGTGGGGTCCCAGCAGCCATTGGGGAGGGGAGGCTGGTGGTTCCCTTGCCTGTCTCTCCTGTGCCCGACTTAGGGCTCTGGAGGAGCAGGCACAGGAGCTCCAGGCTGAGGTGAGCAGGCTGCAGGGGATCAGGGCTGCAGAGAATGAAATTGACTCATATTTCTGTTCACTGCAGGACCGGTCGTCCAGAGTACGGTCCCCCCAGGAGACGCGTTCAACACAGGAGTGGCAGAAGGTATCCACCAGATCCAGGGCTGCTCGGGCTAGCGTGGTGGAGGCTCCCCAGGTACAACTGAGGAACAGGTATGAGGCCCTGGCAACCGTGATGGAGAAGGACGAAGGGGATGCCTCCAGTGGGGATGACACCACTCCACGTATGACACAGACGGTGCAGAGAGGGAACATCAGGAGAAGAAAACACTGGGTCCTCATCATCGGGGACTGCATCCTAAGGGGAGTGAAGGGTCCCATCTGCTGACCCAACCCCATGGCATGAAAGGTCTGCTTCATGCCTGGGGCTCGGATTCAGGACATCACAGAGAGGATCCCGGCCGACATTTGACCCTCAGACTAGTACCCCATGGTTCTCATCCACATGGGAACAAATGACACGGCCAGAGGCAACCCAGACCACATCATGAAAGACTTCGAGGCCCTGGGGGACAAGCTCAAGGAGACGGGGGCACAGGTGGTATTCTCCTCTATTCTCTCAGTGAGTAGGTGTGGACAGCAACACAAGGCCTGCATTGGCGAGGTCAACCAGCGGTGACAGAGCTGGTGCTGCCAGGCAGGCCTCAGGTTCCTGGATAACGACCCACACTTTCATGCAGGGGACTTGTTTGGGTGGGATGGGCTATACCTCTCTCCTAAAGGCAAGCGTGTCTTCTCTTCCAGGTTGGCTGATCTCGTGCGGCGTGCTTTAAACTAGCTTCACCAGGGGATGCGGCCACAGGAAGACATGAGGACAACTACCAACCAAGACAGGTGACATACACAAGGAGTATGCAGGTAAGCAGCAGGGGTGCAGATAGTCCTAGGAATCAGGGGGTGGCATACACACCAATTCAAGGCCTTAAATGCCTCTATACCAATGCTCGTAGTATGGGAATAAGCAGGAGGAACTCACCCTCCAGATAGCTAGTTCAAAACTGGACATAGTAGGGTTCACAGAAACCTGGTGGGATTCATCACATGACTGGGCAGTCAACATTAAGGGCTATAGGCTATACAGGCGGGATAGAACAGGGAGAAAAGGCAGGGGTGTGGCGCTCTACATCAAAGAGCAATACACATCATCAACCAGCAGGATGGGGTCAGAGGAGGGGCAGGCTGAAGTACTCTGGGTCAGGATACAGGGGGGTTGTGGGGAAAGGGACTTAACAGTGGGGGTCTACTATAGACCTTCCAACGAAGGGGAAGAGCTGGACCGCGAATTCTTCGGTCAGCATGTGGAGGCACTTAAGGCAAGGGATGTAGTTGTCATGGGTGATCTAAATTACCCAGATATCTGCTGGGAGGAGCAGTCAGCCAGGTCTGACCGCTCACAGAGGTTTCTGGCTGAGATACAGGACCTCCACTTAACCCAAGAGGTGCACAGTCCTACCAGGGGGAATGCCCTGCTGGACCTGGTCCTGGCCACAGGCGATGACCTGGTGAGGGGACTCCAGATCCTCGACCACCTGGGTGATAGTGATCATCACTTGCTGGAATTCACCATCCAGTGCAGAGTGTCAAGGGCCTGAAGCAAGGCAGTAGCCTTAGACTTTAAGAGGGCCAACTTCAATGAGTTGAGGCGATTAGTGGGGGAGGCACTAGGGTCCTGGAGAGTAGGGGAACTGGGTGCCCAAGATGAGTGGTCATTCCTTAAGGAGACGATACTCAGAGCCCAAGGGGTGACAAAAAGCAAAGGGGGCAAGAGTGCCCAAAAGCCCCCCTGGCTCACCAAGGGCATTCATGAATGCCTGATTGCCAAAAAAAAGGAGGTGTACACCCAGTGGAAGGGAGGGGCTATCACCGAAGAGGAGTATACCTCCACCACTCAGGTCTGTAGGGCGGCTGTTAGGAAAGCTAAGGCAGATACGAAACTAGGACTAGCATCAAGGATAACAAAAAGTCCTTTTTTAAATACATAGGGAGCATGAAGAATGCCCTGGGTAATGTGGGGCTCCTGCAGGATATGCTTGGCAATCTGGTGGTCACACCAGAGGAGAAACCAGACCTCTTTAACAATTTCTTTGCCTACATTTTCTTGTCCAGGGACCGAGACTCCTCTACCAAGATTCAGGATGGACTCGGGAGAAACTCCCTGGCATGGCTTTACAAGCATTTATGGTGCTCTGGCCAGGTGCCGGATGACTGGAAGAGGGCCAATGTGGTCCCCATCTTTAGAAAAGGGAAAAGGGAGGACCCAGGCAACTATAGGCCCATTAATCTTATAGATTTCATAGACATTAGGGCTGGAAGGGACCTTGGAAGATCATCGAGTCCAGCCCCCTGCCCAAAGGGCAGGAAGTCAGCTGGGGTCATAGGATCCCAGCAAGATAAGCATCCAGTTTGCTCTTGAAGGTGTTCAATGTAGGTGTCCTGCATCCACAGATGCATCACAAGCAGGGCCAAGGAGGTGATCCTCCCCCTCTATGCGACACTGGTCAGGCCGCAGCTGGAGTACTGTGTCCATTTTTGGGCGCTGCACTTTAGGAGGGTTGTGGACAGCACTGAGAAGGTCCAAAGGAGGGCCACTCATATGATCTGGGGACAGCAGGGCAGACCCTATGAGGAGAGGCTACGGGACCTTAACCTGTGCAGCCTTCACAAGAGAAGGCTGAGGGGGATCTAGTGGCCATCTATAAACTTACTAGGGGGACCAGCGGGGATTGGGAGAGACCTTGTTCCCCTGAGCACCTTCCAGAGTAACAAGGAATAATGGCCTTAAGTTGTTAGAGAGTAGGTTTAGACTAGACATCCAAAGGCACTACTTCACAGTCAGGGTGGTTAGGATCTGGAAGCAACTTCCAAGGGAAGTGGTGATGGCTCCTACCCTGGGGGTCTTTAAGAGGAGGCTCGATGTTTACCTGGCTGGGGTCATTTGAGCCCAGTTTTCTCTCCTGCCCATGGCAGGGGGTTGGACTAGAAGATCTACAAGGTCCCTTTCGACCCTACATCTATGAATCTATGCTGGCTCTGGTACAGCCTTATGTCAAGAGACTGTTGGCTCGGGGTGTGGGGAAGAAACTCTGTCTTGTAGGGGACATGAGCTCTGATATGGTCCCAGGACAGGAGCACTAGCTGTTTCCAGGAGTCAGACTCTTCCC
Source organism: Alligator sinensis (assembly GCF_000455745.1). NCBI lineage: Eukaryota > Metazoa > Chordata > Crocodylia > Alligatoridae > Alligator > Alligator sinensis. The sequence continues at coordinate 1,817,571 of NW_005842216.1, forward strand.
TTCTGTGGGCAGTTAGCCATGAACCAGCCCCAGGTCAGGAGGATTGGATGATTCAGGGACCTTATCTACTGCTTTGTGTGACCCCAAAATGGACAGCTCAATGAGGGCTGGGCATATGCTTCACATACTGTTGTCTCCAGGAAGAGTGGTTGCAAGGCGCCAGGGGACTGGCTGGCCCCAGGGCACAGGTGAGAATATCAGGGAACGGGAGCTGGGAGAAAAGGGTGCCCATCTCAGCAGGGCAGGGCAGAGGGGCGTTACCTTTGGAGGCAGAGCTGCTCTCACCTTCCTCTACCCTGTCATCCTATTTTAGCTAAAGGGGGCAGGAGCAGGGGGCAGGGTGTTCTGCAGATCCAAATGACAGGGCTCAGATGGAGCTTTGCATGTGCAGAGTGCATGGCGAGAGCTGACAAAGTGAAGGCTGATTGGAGGAGCTGTGTTTGGAGAGCCCACGGTGGGAGGAGCAGAGGGGAGGATGCTGCTCAGGAGTGTGGGTAATTATTTGTACTTTATCTGGAGCTTTATTGGCATGTGTCTCCCTGTGATCATGTGCCCTCCTCCTTTGTCAATACTGGCCTTGTGTTACCAGTTTTTTGGAAGTGCTCAATTTCTCCTCCCAGACTTCTCATTCCTTGTCCAGCAGGGGCCCAGGCAAGGACAGATCTGGGGGTTGGGGGTGTGCACTGGTGCCCTTGCACCCCACTTTGATTCCTGTTCTACCCACAGTTTCAAACCAACTGCTTGGCAGAGGCAGCAGCATTTCTAGTCAGGCAGTGCTGAGGGAGTGAGTTGACTTCATAATCTACCTGATCCCTTCTAAACTCTTCATCCCACAGGTTTTATGACCCTCTGTTCTTTTTAATTGTTTTGCTGTTCCCACTCTCAGCTATCCTTTGTTTTGCACTTCTGCTGTCCCTTAGCTGCTTCTGGTAAGGAAGCTCCTATTTCACAGCCCAGCAGATTGAGGCAGCTGGGAATGAGTGAAAAACAGTTTCCATTGTTATAGTTGCTTTTCTTCAATCTTAAACTGAATAATACAGCCCTGCCCCTCTAGAATACTGGTAAATTTTTAGTTCATTTTAACTGGAGAAAATTGTGTGTTGTTTTGTATGTGATGCACCTCACCATGTGCACCCCCTTTTTAAAAATTCTAGATCTGCCCATGGCAGACAACAGACAACTGGCTGGAAAGGAAACTCAGAAGCATCCCTGCTGTTGCTATCCATGGCAGTCAGGAACAGTCAGACCTAGGGAGTTTATACCCTGTGGGGTGGATCTGTCCAGGTCATAGAAAGTGGAGAAGCAATGTGGGATATGGGATGGTAATGGAGGGCCTTGGAAGCATAACGGAGTGAGACGGGGTAACAGAAAGGGGAGGCCATGGGGCCAGAGTGGAGTGGGAAGAGATATTGGGCAATCACTACTCCTCACTGTCTCTGCTCAAGTGAAGCCAGGAACTTAAGCAATCATGTGGCCAAGAGGACCATTCTCTACCCTACTGCTGCTGATGACTTACCTGTTAGCCTGTGTGAACATGAACAGAAAGGAAATGCCATACCAGACATTCTAGAAGAAGCAAGTGGATAAGATTTCACCAGCTTCACACACTAATGCCAATACATATTATCAATTTCATCCAGGCAGCTGCTGAAAACAGTGGCTCCCATTCATAGGAGAGCTGGGAACAAGACCCACAAGATGGAAGAAAGAGACTTGGGGGTCATCATTGACCACAAGGTGAACAGGAGCCTGCAATGCGATGCTGCAGCTAGTAAAGCGACCAAAACGCTGGCTTGCATAGATGCTTCTCAAGCAAATCCCGGGATGTCATTCTCCCCTTGTACTCAGCCTTGGTGAGGCCTCAGCTGGAGTACTGCATCCAGTTTTGGGCTCCACAATTCAAAAAGGATGAGGAGAAGCTTGAGAGAGTCCAGAGAAGAGCCACGCGCATGATCAGAGGTCAGGGAAGCAGACCCTACGATGACAGGCTGAGAGCCCTGGGGCTCTTTAGCCTGAAAAAGCGCAGGCTCAGGGGTGATCTGATGGCCACCTATAAGTTTATCAGGGGTGACCACCAGTATCTGGGGGAATGTTTGTTCACCAGAGCGCCCCAAGGGATGACGACTAGGTCGAATGGTCATAACTACTACAAGATCGTTTCAGGCTGGACATAAGGAAGAATTTCTTTCCTGTCCGAGCCCCCAAGGTCTGGAACAGCCTGCCACCGGAGGTGGTTCAAGCGCCTTCATTGAACACCTTCAAGAGCAAACTGGATGCTTATCTTGCTGGGATCCTATGACCCCAGCTGACTTCCTGCCCTTTGGGCAGGGGGCTGGACTCAATGATCTTCCGAGGTCCCTTCCAGCCCTAATGTCTATGAAATCTATGAAGAATAACTCTCAGAGCAGCCACAGCTTCAGAATGATCATCTTCAAGTGCAGAGGCTATTCCACAGCTTTCACTCCAAGTAAATGCTACCAGAGATAATGTCATTGTCAAGAGACTTTTACTTCCCAATTATAGAGCAGAGAACAAGTGACATCTTTCTCTCTCTCTCTCATACATGGGTCCTTTAATATCAGAATACAAGGTCAAAACAGGCTTTTAAGCTTCAAGACTCAAGAATCTAGATTAGGTGTCAGGGTCAAACCTGACCCAGACTTTATACTAAAAACAGCTACCTGCAAATATTCCTTCTTAGGAAGGCAATGCTGAAGTTGGGTAACATGACTTAGAGAAACAAGACCACTATCTCCAGTCATGTTTTAGATTCTGGTTTCTCTTTTCACCCATAAACAGCAAGAGATTGAGATTTATCATTAACAGCAGAAGTGCATTGGTGAAGTATGGTCAAGGTTCAATACAGCTTAATAAATACCAGTATTAACAAAATCTTACTGGTTTACATGTGATTGTTACTCGCCTAGATACAGGTTGAAGCTATCCACTCCAAACTCCTTGCTATTAAAACTTTCCTCATGGTGTAGGTTTGATCTCTCAGCCTCATCACCAGGAATCTGGGTTTTCTGTTACCCATGGAAAAATGGAGTAAACTGTGGATTTTACCTTTTACTGGAAGCAAATGTGGATTTCTCATTTTACCAGAGAAACCCACGGATTTTGCAATGAAATTCCTGCAGGCTGGCAGAGTTCCAGCCTGCATGGAGCTGGGAAGGCAGTGAGACGGAGTGCCATGTGCATGTACATGCACATGGCCCCAGGCAGCCTACAGAGCAGCTCCAACAGGTAAGGGGGAGGGGAGAGGCAGAGGGAGATTGACGTCCCTGTAGGGAGGGAGAGAGGAAGCTGGGCAGGGCTGTGGTGCTGTCTAGCCGAGCGGTGCTGGGAGCTTGGGGCCTGGGGCCACAATGCGTGGCTGCAGGGTCCCAGCAGGGAGCAGGACAAGCCATGGGTGGCTCATCTGGGAGAAGGGGAGGGGAGGCTGATGGGAAGGAGAAGGGCTGGCTCCCCACTGGCATGCACACTTCCAAGGAGCAGGGGGGGACCCATGATCCTCAGATCCATTCTCAGGGCAGGCGCAGGCTGCGGGCTCGGCTCCCACCCTGCTTCTCTCTCCCAGGGCCTCCACAGCCCTGACAACACGCCTCCTGTGTATGCTGCTCCTTTGAGGGGCGCAACTCCATGCCGCTGCTCTCACTGCAGCCCCACGCATAGGAGGCAGGTCACCAGGGCAGCACAGAGCTCACAGTGGTGAGCAGCTTCTCCACATGCCTCCACTGTTCCATGCTGTGCCAGGTCATGCCCGCAGGGCTGCAGAGGCCCCAGGGGTGGGAAGCAGGGTGGGAGGGGACAGCAGAACCACGCAGAGAAGCTGCTCACCGCTCCAAGCTCCGCACTGCCCTGGCGCGGGGCTGCAGTGAGAGCAGTGGTGCGGGGTTGCGCCCCTCAAAGCAGAGGCACAGTGCAAGAGGCGCATAGCCAGGGCAGCACAGAGCTCACAGCAGTGAGCAGCAAGCAGCTTCTCCATGCAGCTCTGCTGTTCCCTGCTGTGCCAGGTCATGCCCACTGGGCTACGGAGGCCCCAGGGCAGGAGCCCAAATCCACAGCCTGCACCTTCCCCATGTACAGATCTGCGGGGCCTGGGTCCCCTCCTGTCCCCTGGAACTGCGCATGGCGGCAGGGAGCTTCCCCCCACTACCCAAGCCCACAGCAGGCAGCAGGGGGGAGCGAGGGCAAGGGGCTGCAGACCCAGGTCCGTAGCCCTGGCAGCTCGGGACCCACTGGCAGGACTGGGAGAGCAGGGGCTGTGGGTTGGTGGTGAGGTGCACCAGCAAGGCTGTGGACTTTAATTTTAATAACAGACTTGGCGGGGTTTATTTATTAGAGAATTTGCAATTTTTTATGGGAGAATTTGCAATTTTTTATCAGGGGAAACCAGGATTTAATTATTAGCCTCCATGGAGATTTACCAGTACCCAGACTAGTACCTGCATCCCTCCTTTAATTCCTGTTCTATCCAAACTTTAAAACCAAATGTCTGGGAAGGACAGCAGCATTTCTATTCAGGCAGCACTGAGGGAGTCAACAGATTTCATGGTTCTTTATAATCTACCTGATTCCTCTACATCTCTCTTCACTCCACAGGTATTAATGACCTTTTGTCCTTTTTAAGGGTCTTGATTTCCCTCTATTCAAGCTATTCTTTTTTTTGTAATTTTGCTGCCTGTTAGTCATTCCTGGTAAAGTCTCCCTTCTAATTCTCAGCCATGCAGATTGTTTTTAGCTCTAGCTTAACTCAGGTGGTAATATTAACCCAAGTGAACCTTAACTCACGTATAGAAATGACTGTAAGTGAAGTATTGGATGCACCCTCAGGATGTTCAGAAAGGCTAGATATTGTTTTATGAATCTGAAAAAGAGATGTACATTTAACCACACGTACTGTGATAACTACAGAACTATTGAAATAATGGGCATTTTTACACGCGTGTCACAGCGTTGGGTGTTTTGAAAAATGCCCAGCACTCCGACACATGCAGTTGTATAAGCAGCAAAATGCACATCAGATGGAGAAAATGGCGGTGGCACACTTTTGAACTAAAACACTTCAGAGGTGCTTAAGATCAAAAGTGCACCACTGCCATTTTCTGCGTGCTGGCGCACATTTCGCTGCTAGTACAACTGCACGCAGCACAGTGCAGTTTGCCTCGGCTCGCTTGTGGAGCAGAGTCAATTAATTGAATCGATTAATCGGCAGATCTCTTGCACATCACTGGAAAAAAAGTGTGTGTATAAATGCCGAATATCTTTTGTTTGTTTTTCCTAGTTTGTTGTGTTTTTTAAACTTAATATATAATCTAGAAAATGAGAGCACTTTCCAATAAAGTTTGTTTTTCTTTGATCTTAAACTGAATTATATAGCACTAGGCCCCTAACGTATTAGCAAAGCTCGTTGTTTCTCTTTAACTGGAGAAAAATGATGCACCACATCATCTCTCTCTTTCTCCCTTCCTCCCCACACTTTTCAAAATCCTACATCCACCCGTGCTTAACACCAACGTCAAGATAAAGAATAGCTCGATTTGCCACACATGGAATAAGAGTCCTTATTTTCTTTCAGAATTAGATCCACTTTGGTACTTAGAGAAATCAAACAAATAGATGTATGATTGTGATAAAATCCTAACACCATGCATACCTTACACACTCTTTAACCAGATTCCTCCTAACAGAAACACGAAGAAGATTTCTAGCCATACTTTCAAAGGTAGTCACTGATGGTGTGGGCCTCATCTTTGTCACTTAAAGTTCTACCTCAGACATCTGAAAACTGAGACGCTCAATACCAGTGGCCATTTTCTATTATTTTGACTAACTTTTAGGAGACTCCTGTATACTTTCTGAGTAAGCAAAAGAGAAATAACTCTCTGAACTGCTTGGGAATCAAACTTCTACAATTTATTTCCACAAAACCATGCAATATTAAATGATACAGTGAAACCATGTTTTAAACACTTTTAAAGAACTAAAACCCTGCAAAAAATGAATTAGACATGCACTAAAGCCCAAGCATTTAACAGTTTTCCACTCAATTGTAGAATTTCAAGACCACCAACCCAGGACACTGGCAAAGATTATCAAATGTATTCTAGGCTGGAATTTATTTTCATCAGGAGGCTAAGGCCACATAGCAACTGGAAAATATTTCATGAAATCTTTGGCTGAGCTATTATACTTTGCAAAGAAACTTTTTAAAAAGTCCATACTTTCTCGAAGGTTAAATCTGGGGCAGAATGAATCACTGGGAAAGTATGTATGGTATAGAATATTGTCTTCTCTGAAGATCAAGCAAAATGTTAATACAAGTGATACATTTTACCACTCAAGTACTGCAAAAAGGTATTTTAATAGGCTTATGGGTCTGGGCCAGTAACTAATATGCAGGATTGGGGCACGCATGCCTCTGTGTGTGTGTGTGTGTGTGTGTGTGTACATACTTCGGCACGCACTTGCATTCATGTGTGCCAGTGTGATACTCAGCATTAGAGATTAATAAAATTTGGAATGTGTGGCCCAAGGGAAGCTCCAAAATGTCAACTT
>NW_005842216.1:1824160-1889589 GCF_000455745.1 Alligator sinensis
CCCCCCCAAAAAAATGAGACCAAAACTTGAATTTTTCTCAGCACCAATAGCCTAAAGGCTGTCTGTTCAAAATTGTGACAAATTTTATCTCAATATTTTTCTTGAACTGTTTTCAGATATCGGGCATTGAACTGTCCTGTTTCACTGAAGTGACCCAAATGGCTATGTTTTGAAAGAAAGCAACATTTATCCACATTTTTCTACTGTTTTATGGATGTTGAATGTTGGGTCATCAATCATTGTCTACTGCAGAGCAAGCTCTCTGGAGGACTACACTCCCCACAATTCAATACAAACGCAACTTTGTGGAAGTTGTACTATTCTAAGATGTGAAGCCCCTAGTGGAGTATGGATACCCAGACTACAAGCCCCATACGTAATGTGTTTGGAAAATGAAAGTTCATACAAAATTAAATATTTGGGGTCAGCTGAATAAAAGAAAATAAAGTGTACGTAAGTTAAACTGCAGGTAAACAACAAGTCAGGTTTCAGTTATTTTATTGCGACTTTCATCATGAATGATCAAAATAGACCCTCCTTCAAAATTTTGTTTTCATATTCTTTTCCTCTCTCTTACGTTTTCTTACTAATGTCAAGGAAAAGACTGACTTCCAGTTAAACTGACCTCAAACAAAGAATATTTTATATTTTCCTTCAAGAAAACGAAAACTTTTCAGCAAGATAGAATTTTTTAATTCGATTTGCAAGAATGGTATTTTCTGGAAAAAAAAAAAAAGAAAGAAAGATTTTCTGAAGGAAAATTACTAACTGACTGCTAACTGCAGCTCTGCAAAGAAAACTGGAAGGTAATAAAACTGACATCTCTGACAAGTCTCTTGCTTGATAATAATACCAAAGAGAAGGGGTTTTGTAACAAGGCATGAAATTTGTTATATAAAAGAAAAATCATTATTTGTTTTAACTAGTACCTCAAACACTGTGGGATACATAGCAGAACATAAAGATGATACATCACAGATACAGATAAACTGCCCAGGAAAGAGTACCAAAAACCCAAGAGCAGAAACCCAAAACAGCTTAAGGGGTTTTAAAGTGTCTATCTTTGGATTCAAAATGGCTAGAATACTGAATTCTCTTTGGTTTGCTATCTAGAGAAAGACTAGGAAACTGATCATTTTCATAAATGCTCTATTAAAACATACTGATATAAAGTGTACATAAGTTAAACTAGGTAAACAACAAGTCAGGTTGCAGTTATTTTACTGTGATTTTCATCATGAATGATCAAAAATAGGCCCTCCTTCAAAATTTTGTTTTCATATTCTTTTCCTCTCTCTCATGCTTTCTTACTAATGTCAAGGAAAAGACCTACTTTACTACATTTTTTCTTACTGTACTTGTTTGGCTTAGTTTTGATACTTTACTGTGGCAAAACTGAGCTCTATTCTACACGAAATGGATCTCCTGAATATGCCATTTTATGTTTTATTTAGACGGAGGATCATGAGAGTATAGTGGTTCATACTGCACCCTTGGAGCCTATTGGACTTCTGTTCCTGATTTCAAGCACATCTGAACTTAAATAAGCAGGTGTGTAAGAACTCTGAGACATTCCAATAACATATTATATTTAATTAACATATATATGGTGGGTATTTTATATTACAACATAAGATTAGCAGTTTTTCAAGCCAAGCATGTATGGCAGTGAAGGAAGTCGAGATTGAATTAAGTAACCAACATACTCATGCTGTAGTTTAGAACAACAACAGAATTATACTGAAATTGCTATTGCTATGTTACCATATGCAGAAAAGACAGGCTGTGAAAATCCAGCACTACCTCAGGGGAGAAGAATGAGGATTGCCAAAATTCATTTATAATTTTTATTTGCAAAAGGATCTCTTTGTTTCCTAGTTTTGATTAAACTTTATTTCTGTTCTTTATGAAGATGAATGGGCAGAGAAAGGAAAGGGACAATGTTAGTCATGGTTGACCTGCTTGGGAATTTGAGTTGATTTGATTTGGAGAAGCAAAACTCAAAGGACTGAATGCTTATTTGTAGTTTCTAAGAGCAATAACCCAAACTGTTGATGCCTCCCACTTCCTTCATCCTCACATCCTCCCTACTATTCTCTCCCCTTAACTTTTATCTGAGTTGGTAGCAGAATCTACTTTCCCTTCTCCAACAGCAGCATCATTTAGTAGAGCTCACTCTGTTATACAAGTCTTCTCAAAAGTTCCTTCTCAGACCTGCTTTATACCCCAAAGATTTAGTAGCAGCAGCAGGAGCAAAAGTTTTCTAGAGAAGACTTTGTATTCTACCTGCCAACAACAACGATACTAGTGGAGCCATTTCTACTGAAGAGTCTGTGCTGTCTGGAGCTCTCATGTAGGATTTGAAGCTTTCCAGGTGCTAGGAGTCATTGATGGGGAACCACGGCCTGTAGCAACAACACAGACAAGTACCAAAAAAGGGAAGAGGAGGGAAACTTACTTCAGAGGAAGAATCACAGAACATGTCTGGTTTTGCTTCATGGCAGGGACAAACACTTGGGTCAATTCCAGAAGTAAAAAGCAGCTTTTTCATCAAAAAATATTATAAATAGAAGGAAGAAAAATATAGAGGAGCCAATACCTGTTCTTTTTAGTGAACATCTTTTTTTTTTTTTGTATTTTTAGACTGATCCCTGAGTCTTTTTCCAAACAAACCAGGTTTATTAATCTGAAACTAATCTTAATTATTGTCAAATGTTCATCTTTCATTGCTGGTGTTCTTCTTGGAATTCCTTCCAGTTTCTTTATGTCCCTTTTAAAGTGTGGTGCCTGGCAATGAAAGCAATGTCTCAGTAGAGACCCTGCCAGCACAGAATGGGTTGCTTGCCCCATCTGTGATATCCCTGTTAATACCGCTCAGAATACATATAGTCTTATTTACATGATTGCACATGATCACATGGCTGACTCCTTTATAAAGTAAGATGAACAAATTTTCTTCTACACCACTGAGAAACACAGTCAGATCCATCAGTAGGAGACCAGAAGAAGAGCTGCATTCTTACATTTCTGAAGGTGTGTTTTTTTCTGTTTCTTCTTTCTTAACCCTCTCGGCACAGGCAGCCTGTAGAGGTAAGATGATGCAGGCAGACTTTGATCGGTTGTATTTCACACATGGTTCTTTTTCTGGATCCCTCACTGAGAGACAAGGAAAACACAGACTCTAATGAAATTTTTTTTTCCAGTTGTCAATCAACACAGAAATATTTAAAGCTAAGTTTAAATTATGACTTGTTTGCTGGGCTGAACTCAGTTAAAAAGATCACCTTTTAGTTACAAAAACAATTAGCAGTCAAGCAACACTGTTTTGATAGAAGGAAAAATAATATAATCTGAACCCTGCTTTGAATTTTGAAATATGTTATTGAGTCAGGGATCAAATACAGTAATTCTTTTGTCAGTCCCCACTGGTAACCATTGCATGCTTAGTCAGAATGTTATAAGGCAAATAATTCATGCCAAAGAACATTTTTTTTTATAACTTGTTAAAGAAACAGCTGTACTGTACTGGTCTCATGGCAGAAGAACATTTCATTTTGGGATGCCCCCAAAACAAGCAGTTAGATGTACATGTCCTCCAGTACATCTAAGTGGGCATGTCAAAGAACAAACAGCTAATGGCTTGGATGGATTCCACGCTCCATTGTATGTCCTCAATCTGTCATGCGTACACTTGCCTCAGGTCACACTGACTCAACGGCAAAGACTGTAACAGAATCCGGGGATTCTGATTCCTCTCTCTCTGCTTTAACCACTACATGACATCCGTGCTTTGCTGGGGAGCAATGTGGCTTAAATAACTAAATTAAAAGATTAAAGTGCCTACAGCGTATCTTAAAAGCTCTTTATGATGTTGTTATGGACTCCTACAGCTGCATTCCTTCTACCTACTCTTGCAACATCCTAGAACATGGTAGCAATGCATCTGGCTACAAATAGGTGACTACTAAGTCCTGAGCTTGTTTTAATAAATGGTATTTGCTTCAAAAGTTTAAATAAAGAAGAACGAATCACAGGGGAAATAAAGAAGCAAAAAACTAAGAGAAATATCCTTATTTCGCTAATATTCCTTCATATATTTGGTACAATACACACTTAGTGCAGAAACACTCTATATTTAAAAACAAAAGCCATCCTCTCTGCTGAACACACACATCACTCCAGAAGAAGTAATAGCTTAAGGATTAACAAATGCTGAATTTTCCCACTGTAACACATTGGCAGAAAAAATCCTGCGAAATAATGTTGTGCTAAGTATTGCAAAAACTCACAGTGCTCAATATCTTACACAGGGTGTCTCTAGTAGACTTAGAGACTGTACCTTGAGTTCTGGTTCAAAGCATAAAACAATACTGCTTCTCTGCATGTTGAGGGATTTCTTTTACACCTTCTCCAGAAACAACAAGCCTGAGTTTCTTTATATAGAATGTAGATTCGTTTGATTCTTCATTAATATTAAACATTTTGAATGTGAAAAGTAAGCTTTTAGCTACCTCATAACTGATGATATGCTTCAGAGAACACATCAAGTTTTGAGCCTTGGATCCTTCCATGTTTGCTGTTTTGTTATAGGTGGCTTAAGAGGGCATTTTTGACATTCAGCAAACAATAAACAATATAGGCCCTAATTCAGAAAAGCACTTAAAAATGTGTTTAACTGTCTATATGTAAGTCCCATTGCCTTCAATAGGCTGTAAACCTATGTTTTAAGCAAAACACATGGGTAAGTGCTTTCCTGAACAGGACTGGTTTCCTGAATCAGGAGGATAAGTATTTTTTTTTTTTTAATAATTTGTGCAGGAAGAAAGCTGCAGGGCTGATATAGTCAGCTCCACAGTTGCTGGGGATTTTAACTCAAGTTTTTGTGTGGTGCACAACAAACAGAACCAAGGAGTTGATACTTCCCCTCTATCGGGTGCTGGTCAGACCACAGTTGCAATACTGCATGCAGTTTTGGGCACCACACTTCAAGAGGGATGTGGATAACCTGGAGAGGGTCCAGAGAAGGGCCACTCATATGGTTAAGGGCTTGCAGGCCAAGCCCTACGAGGGGAGACCTCGAGAAACTGGACCTCTTCAGCCTCCGCAAGAGAAGGTTGAGAGGCGACCTTGTGGCTGCCTATAAGTTCATCACGGGAGCACAGAAGGGAATTGGTGAGGTTTTATTCACCAAGGTGCCCCCGGGGGTTACAAGAAATAATGGCCACAAGCTAGCAGACAGCAGATTTAGACTGGACATTAGGAGGAACTTCTTCACAGTTAGAGTGGCCAAAATCTGGAATGGGCTCCCAAGGGAGGTGGTGCTCTCCCCTACCCTGGGGGTCTTCAAGAGGAGGTTAGATAGGCATCTGGCTGCGGTCACCTGAACCCAGCACTTTTTCCTGCCTATGCAGGGGGTCGGACTCGATGATCTACTGAGGTCCCTTCCGACCCTAACATCTACGAATCTATGAATTGTTCCTACTGAACTGTAGTTACCATGTTGTTTACCACTGGGAGGGTCTGCACGTACATTTACATCACATTAAAGTTACTGCACAGTAAGCAGGAATAAGGCCGGCATCTACACACGTAGGCAACTGGAACTAGATTTAATCCCAAGTCAGAGCAACCTGTCATGTGCCCAACCAGCACTTGGCAGCCATGTTGAGGCCAGAGGCAGTTGCCAGCACTTGGCAGCCATCTTAAACGCACACCCCTGCCCAGCCCTCCCCTACGCGGAAGCTGTGTGCCCAGCACAGGGGCAGCATGTGGCAGCGCCCTCCCTGCCTCCCCGCACCATGGCTGCTCTAGCTCCTGCCCCTACCCCTGCCAGCAGCACCCAGTGCCCCACTGCTCCAGCCCGGCCCCTGCCACCAGGCCCCGCTGCCCAGGCCCCAGCCAGGCCCACACACCCACCTGCTGGAGCCACACACCCACCAGCCAGACCCAGGGCACCGGCTGCAGGAGGCTCTGGCTGACCCCATTCTCCTGCACTCCCCACTCCAACCCACCTGCCCCGCTGCCCACAAACCCCTAACCTCCTGGCTACCCCCAGCACCACTCCAAGACACACCTGTAGAAGAAAGTGTACAAACTTTATAATAGAACAAAACCCCCATCCTTCCTCCCTCCCCACCACACACAGTGCCCCTCCACCACCCTCCCCACCCACCAATAATAAAAACCCTATTCCCCAAACATCACAGACACTTCATGTGTCTGACCCCAGCCCTGAGTCCATCTGTAAGGGGATGGAGGGTGGGGCCACTCAGTGTGGAGAGCCTGGTGGCAGGTGGCCAGCACCCCAGCTGCATCCAGTTCCCCGTGGTACAGGGGCTGTGGCATAGGGCAGGGATGCCTGCAGCTGGCAGGCACTGCAGGACCTGTTCCAGGGTGCTGCTGGGGGCTAGCTGAGAGGCAGTGGCTGGGACCCAGGAGCCCTGCAGAGCCAGGGTGGGTGGCCAGGCATGGTGGGGTATGGGCACAGCCTCCTCTGGGCAACCATCTGCTGTTCTAGCAGCTCCATGCATTACTGTTCCAGGGCCAGAAAGTCTGTCCAGTGGGCACAGCATGCCCAGAGCTGCACCTCCTTCCGGGCAAGGTCCTCCACCATGCCCACTTGTCTACCCCCAGCCCTCCACTGGGACTATCAGCCACCGGAGCATGCAGGTCCCATCCTGGCTGTGCTGCTGGTACCTCTGGGCGGCACCAGCAATGGGTGGCAGCAAGCCTGAGATGGTGGTCCTGTGGGCTCCTGCAGCCTCTCCCCTGTGTGCAGATCTTAGCCCTGCAGAAGCAAGAGACAGAAGGCTCCTGTGAGAGTTTACAGCATTTGAGAGATAAGATGATCTGCTCCATAAGCCCTGCACTGCCTGATCTCGGATTGGAGGTCAACCACAGGTGGGTGTCCAGGGACCATGGTAACCTGGCTGGGCAGACCTGGGCCCAGGTGGGTGCTGCCCAAGCCCCCCATCCCCAGGGGCTGGCCTCAAGCTACCTGCCTCCCCTTTCCCCTTTTCAGGCCACACCAGGCCAAGCTTCTGGCAGCACTTGCTGCCATGGCTCCAGCCACCACTGAAGCCACCCCCCACCCTTGCAGGCCCACTGCTCTGCTGTACTACCACCCAGCCCTTGGTGCCCAGGCTCAGGGTGCATGGGACTCCCAGACAACTGGGGTATGGGGCTGGACATGCCCCCTCCCTCCCTGCTGAGGGCTTCTTTGGGGAGGCACCCTAAGGCTGCCCCCCCACCATGCCACCACTGCACTCCAAACATGCCCTTGCTGCACATGCCATGGGCGGTGCACAATGGGCTGTTTGTGCAGGTAGAGGGCTCCCCAGGCCACTACACCCTGCTGCTGCTGATCCTGCTGGTGCCGTGGGCACACCTGTACTCCTGGATTGGGACCCTGAGCTACAACAGTGCAGAGGGAAAACCTGGCCTGCCCCAGAACCTCTGCCACTGCCTGGAGGGCTATCTGTTGCAGCACTACACATTACTGACACCAGCTGCCAAGGAGGAGATCACCACTGGGATCAACGCCTTCCTTGGTGCATGAGGCCCATACCCTTCCAGCCACGTGGACACAGACTGATCAGTAAAGGTCTGATCTGTGTCTCACATCTCTGCATGCTTGCGGGGGGGAACCTGGGGCCAGAGGAGTGTGAGTAGACCAGACAAGTGTGGGGGGGCAGGGCTGGGGCTGCAGCCAGGAGTGGGGACTTGGAGGGCCCACCCTGCAGTGACAGACTTACCATATGTCCAGAGCCAGAGAGGCTGGTGGCTCAACATGGGACTCCCTGTGCCAGGTGGCATCTGGCTCCACCCAGTGTCCATGGCTTCCGGTGGGCTGGGAGCTGGTGCCTGGCCAGGGATGCCCCCCCACAGGTAGAAGCTGGTGCTGCTGATAGCTGGTGGTGCTGTGGCCAGCTGCAGGGCAAGCCCAAGGCTTAGGCAACCACTGGCAAGGTTTCACCGGACTGCCAGTGGGTGCAGCAGCTTGGGAGGAGTGCAGGGCAGGGCGCTGAAAGCCTAAGGACCCCTCCTCCAGTGACATGTCACCAGAGGTGTCAGGGTGGGGCATGCGTGTGGGCTCCCAAGGCACCAGAATGCAGGTCAGCTCCCACATGAAGGGCATGGTCCTGGGGCCCCCACCAGACCGATGATTGTGCCCAGTTACAGCCCCGCACTGGGCCCACAGGTCCTTAACTTTACCATGCCAACTGGGAGTGGCCCAGCACAGGCATCTCAATTGCCAAGGCCTCATAAATGTGGGCATTCAAGTGCCCACCCTGGGTGAACTGCCTCAGGACATCCTCCTCGCCCCATAGCGCCACAAGAATGCACACCTCCTCCTGGGTCCAGTTGGCACCCTTGGGGCTCTAGACAGGTAGGCACACACAGATGGGGCCAGGGCTGGACACAAGGGAGGAGGAGGATGTCATGCCCTGCATCAGCTGAAGGGCCCCCGTGTGGCTGACCCTGTGAAACTGGCCCTGGAGGGGTGGAAGCAGCAACCTTGACAGGGGCATGGCCGGGGGGTCACAGCCACGTTGCTAAGGCACTTCACCATGGTCCTGCAAAGAGAGAGGCAGGGGGTAAGCAGCAGTGGGGAGCAGGTGCTGGCCCTGGTGGTACAGCCAGCAGGGCCAGCAGCCCTGGGGGAATCACAGGGCTAGAGAAAGGGTGCAGCAAATTGCAGCCCTTTGCAGCACTCACCTGTGGCCAGGCAGCAGCTCTCAAGCAGGACAAATCCAGCAAACATAGCCTGCAGACTGTCCTGGGGGGCACATGGAGCCTGCTGGAGTGCTGCAGCTGCAAGCTCCCGTGTTACTGCGCAGTAACACATCTACACATGTGTTACTGCACAGTAACTAATTGGATGTAAATTTGAAATCTGCATGATGCATGTATCAAATTTACTCCCATGTCGGCATAAGTTGCCATAGTTACTGTGCAGTAATTTAGGTTACTGCACTGTAAGTGTGCACAGGTAAATGCACCCATTGTTACTGATCAGTTAACTTGAGTGACACTGGATACATCTAACTTGGAGCACAGCCATTTCTACATTCAGTGTAAATGTGTTGTTAACATTCTACAGGTGAGGAGGTGACTGTATTGTGTTGATGGATGTGATGATGATTCTTTGAAAGCTGTGTGTAGGAAATGAGGCCTCTGACAGCCATTCGGTTTAAGGCCTGTTGGGATCTAAGCTGCAATCCCAACAATTGTGCCTCCTGACACACCACATGTGCATGACAGGACATGCAGTTTTGGGATTGGGGATTAAATGCCTATCATGCCTTTCTTTTCAGTGTAGGATCATGATCCCAGGATCCCCCTGCACCAGCAAGTTGAAACCAGGTACTGACAAAATCAGCTGATTGTCACTTGGGGCTGTGGACTGAAAGGGGATCTGAAACTGGCTCCAGTCAGGTCCCCATTCCCAGCAAACAATCAGCTGATTGTCAAAACTCTGGCTGGCTTTTTTACAAGTCTCAGCACATAGGGACTCATGGATCAGACTGCCGCAGCCTGATCTTGGAGTCCCTGAGCCTAGGGCAGAGTTAATACCTGCCGCCCCCTCCCCATACCATCCAGCTGGGTGGCACATGGGGTTTTAAAAGTCCTGGAGCATGGAGACCCTGGGATCAAGCTGCGAGGACAGCTGTGTCCTGGACCCTGGGGCTGCATCATGCTGAACCATGACACTCACCTGAGTTGGCCATGGGTTATGATGAGCCGCCATCAACAGGCGACATACTCAGTTTAAGACATGACAGAAAAGAGCCAGAAAGTTGTTACATATTATATGGAATAACATTGTGGTTCATTTACTGGATTATCATGCTTTAAATTAACTTTAACATGTGGCTCGGTTACTATTTAGGCATAATTAACCTGTTGTAAAGGAGTTCATCCAGAAAGTTATGAGAGCTACAGGACTGGATGCTGATATATCCCAACTGATAAAGAGGCACCTGTCTTGCTACCTTACTAGCTAGCTATGTATGATAAAGGAGCCGGTCAGAGTGATATGCAGGTATAATGAAAGTACTAGAACACAGCATGAAAAACAAACAAATGGATGGAAGGCATTGGCCCAAACAGAGATATTTACTAAGATGGCCATAATAGAAAGATAACTGTTTCCACTGCTAAAACAAGGAATAGAAATTATGGGTACTCTTAAGGGGAGATGTGCACATATGACTCATTAACATTAATGTAAATTACATCAGGATGGGCACATCTACATATGTAATTATTGCACCAGAGTTTACTGCTCCCAGGTGTTGCGTCTTCACTTGCACCCAGGACCGGCTGGCAGAGGGCCCAGGGAGTCAGCCTGCTAGCCCAGGGCTGCTACACAGGTCGTGGTTCAGAGGAAATTTCATGTGTTTGAAATCTGGTTTCCAAACTGAACTCACAACTAGAAATTTCCAGTTTCCCACCAACTGGAGGTTGCCCCAGCTGCTCAGTGGAATTGATACTTTTGTCAGCTTTATGCCTGATGACATCAGTGACCTTGGCAAAAATACCAGTTTCACTGACCAACTTCAGGGGCTTCCCAAAATCTATGGCTCCTAGGCAGTCCTGTCATACAGATTGGTCCAGAACCACAGACCCTGGAAACCCAGACCACAAGTCCAAACCTTCCAGGCTCGCAGACTCTAAGTCCTGGCCTCTATGCAGGAAGTGTCAAAGGAGCCAAGCCCTGACTGGACCCAAGGTTCCCTAGCATACCAGGATTCCCATCCCTGGGGCATTCCACCTGGTAGTCCCAGACCTGGGGTTCCACTAGGTGGACTAGGTTATAAAAAGGATATTCATTGTACAGTGCCAGAGAAGGCCAAGGACAACACTGGATGAAAGAAGAATAGAGGGTGACTACAGCTTTGCTCACATAGATTGGTTAAATGTCACAGGGTTAAAAAAGCCATGCCTTCTTCCTTATCATGTTCATTAACTGACATTTAAGTGCCTGAGAATCCAAGAACTGGATGCCTTATTTTGGTGCCGCCATTTACAACTTTGATCACAGCAACTTCCCAAAGTCTCTATGTTATTCTCATATAAATCATCAGAACATGCCTCTGTTTATCAACACATCTTCTATCAATGCAGAATGTAGAAAAGATCACAAGCTCACTCCTCTTCCAAACACTTTGCCCTACAATGGAGGGGTAATGCAAACAGCAGTGTGAACTACCTGACCACGAAGTACGAATAAGTGGCAGCAAACCTTAAATCCTTGCCTTGACTATGGACATCCAAGACAGCAAAGAAACATCTCCGTCATCAATCACCTCCTTTATAACATACAGACAGTTGGAAATTAGACAGCTGGTGTCTGTTTTAGCTAGCAGTACTTTGTTGAGACTGCATATTTTATTTTCCAATCTATGATATGTTAGGGCTATATTTATAGCCTCCACTTCTGTTTGTACATGCTACAGACTGTGAGCATGGTCACAACGTACACGTGCAAAACCTGCACTGGCACATAAACAGGGGAAGCTGACTGACTACAGCCTCAGTTTCATGTGCAAATAGTTGTGTGTGTAAAGCAGGTATTCATCCAGCAAAGAGTGGTCTAGTGAATCCAGGCGATTCAGGGAGATTTTCCCTGTTATCTTCCTTACTAAACCGTGGGGGTTGGGGGGAGGGGTGGAAATCAGCCTCATCACTCATGAGATTTTCAACTTACCAGTTAAGGACCGGCACAGTTTATATTTTGAGCTAGAGTCGTCATGTCCTGAATAGGAGTCGTCCTTCTGTGATTAAGAAATAACATGCTTTAATATTTTTTTTAATATTGTACATCCATTAATGGCATTTGTGTTTTATAAACAAACCAGTTACAGTCCCTATGGACTCAGTTTCCATTTGTTTAATTTTTCTGGGAATATACAAGAAAAACAAAATGAAATGCTTCTAAAGTTTCATAAGAGCAAGGGTAGTTTTTGGTGAATGTTTACTGACAATTGTTTCATAAGGAATAAACTATCAGGAAAGGATTCAGGGCAGAAATGAGAAGGACTCAGCTATGACTGAACAGAAACAGTGACAGGCCAGGTACATTTATTCCCTGGCTTTATGCCAGATAGCCAGTGGAAGGCTTGTGAGGGAGAGAGCTCATGCTAATGAGTGCTTGGTCCTTTTTGCTTTACAACTAATCTTCATTCTTCATGCATTTCTGGTAGCACAATGCAGCCTGAATTGTTTGGTATTTTTTTAAACAGGGAATAAGTCCCTTATGTAGCTGCGATTTGGCATCTAGGCCCAGAAGCCAAGGCTGCCAAATCACTTTGGACACCTCCCAGCCCAGTTTTCTGTTTTGTTTTGTTCCTTTTTTTCCCTTAACCAGGGACCCGATGCCCTCAATCCACTGCTTGCCGTGCAATTGACAATTTTAATAACAATGGTTTCCGGGTTGAACAGCAGTGGCCTAGCTCCCTGGAAAGGCATCCCCAAAGCATTCAGCGACTCTCAGAGCATGCTCCATGGAGTACTCTGACATAATTACTACAGGCAGTATGTCATTTATCCCCATGGCTTACAGACAGCTCCAAAGGAGCCACTTAAGATGGGGAGGGGCATGCGTGTGTGTTGGCAGCAGAAGGAGAAGGCTGAGTGCTACGTTCCTTGGCTGCACAGGCAAGAATTTCTGGGTGCTGAATAGTAATTGTTTCTTGCACTGATGCTCTGACAGGACCAGGTCTGAGTTTGTGTGTTAGGCTGGATAGTCAGCCTGCATGGCAAGAATACCAGCATATGCCCAGTACTAGGCTTCGTGATACCTATCCACAGCAATCAAAAGTAGAAACCTAATCCCTGAATTGTCAGCACATTTCTCACTCCATGGTGGAGAAAACGAAGACCCCAAACTGAACTCTTCAGAGAAAACAGATGGTCTCAGGGTCAGGGCTCTAGAACAATAATGACAGCCTGTTTTGACCTCTTACCTAAAACAACCCATATTATGAAAAAGAATTTTATACTGATAAAGAATAGCACTTCTGTTTCAGGGCTGTAGCAGGACCCTCAACACTTGGGTCCTAGCAGGCAATAGCTGGTGGATCCACATACCCCAAGAGTCCCAAACTTTCTCTCTGCTTCTCACCTGATACTATGGAAAAGCAACACCACCATGGGACTCTGCAACTGACCTGATCTAAGCAGCACAGCATGAAATTCAGATAGTATAGAATCATCCAAATCCCCAAAGAAATATCACATAACTTAGAATAAATGAAAAATGCAAGAAAAATGCTATACACACTGACAATCCATGAGCAGAAAAAGATGTGAACTGAATGGATCAAATATATTTTTCTTTTTGAATTATTCATTTAACTCTAAACATAAAACTTATTGAGGGTATTGGAATAGCTTTTCTCTAGCAAACTGAAAATGGAAGATGACATCCACATTTCACTGGTGTTGAAAGTGTTAGAGCAGTGATTCTCAACCAGGTGCCACAGCAGCCTGGGGTACCCCAGGATCCTTGTAGGGGTGACTTGCAATACTACGTGTGCAAACACCTACATGTGACTCCAAAGATAAACCCAAAGGCTGTATCCCCATGGGTGTGGACGTTTGTTTCCCCAGGGACAACTAGCAGCAGGACACCATGTGCCACTGCTAGTTGTCCCCAGGGAATGCCTGTGCCACACGCCCTCTGGTGCACAGCAGGTTACCCCAGGTGAGGTAGGGGAGAACTGGGCTGGCCCCAGCAGCTTTAGCTGGGCTACTGGGGTCCTCTTGGGGTTGTAGCAGCAGCCATCTTGGCCAGCAGCTGGAGTGTGGCTCTAGACAGCCAGACTAGTTTTGAGCCACACATGCTGCCCCCACGTGCACTCCTCCACTTTTTTGGGGGGGGGCATGGTTTTCTTCACCCTTGGATATCCAGAGGTCAAAAAAAACCCTGCGCCGCTCCCTTGCAGGGTGGAGAACAGCATGGCCATGATCATTGGGATATGGCCAAAGATTTCAAATAGGATCCCATAGCATCAAAACATTCTGGTGTGTTGTGATCTTTCTGAGTTCTTTGCTACAGAAGAATTACTCTGCTATTTTCCATAGTCAAGAAATGAGTAAAGCTAAGAACAGGCATTCTCTGAGGGGGGTCTTGAGTCTATCAAGGGGTGCTTTGAGTCTAACAAAGGGTGCCTTGGGTCTAAAACAGTTGAGAACCACTGTGTTAACAGTATCCCCTTACATCTAAGTCCTATCTCCATCTTAATTCTTAAGATTCTTCTTAACAGTTACAGAGTTTATGAAACACAGAAGTTTGTTTCATGCTTCTTTTATTTCAGTTTTGGTTTGTGAATATAATTGTAATGGTTCCATCTTGTGGTGAAATGCAGAATAGACTACTGCAAGGAACAAGATGGTGATGTTTCTCTAGTTTCATGATCTGTGATATGCCTCAGATAAATCCTGAGAGTCACATTTTTCCCTTGGGGGCATGTAAAGTGGCATTTGTGAATTTGTCTGCATTTAGCTCTCAACAGTTTCTAGCTAGAGTTCTGGATTTTTTTTTTTAATTATAAAGCCTTTTTTGTATGATTATGGAACATGTGTACCAAGTTGGCATAAAACTAAGTCTAAATGGCATATTTTAAAATCTTGGGTATAAAATGTAAAACTAGTTCACTGGTCTTAAGGGTCAAAAACCAATTTTTTTATCAAAGTGTTTTTCTCTTTAATTGAAACAATAAAATCATCCTTAATATTTCAAATGTTCTAATTCGTTGGTTCCTATTATGAGACAGCAACCTTCTAAGACTTAATTTTGGACTTTCAAGTAATTGCATTGAGACTTTGTTAGAACACATACAAAGCAATAGTCTTCCTATCTGTAGTAAAATATGACAAATAAAGCAGCAGTTGCCCACAGGTAAGTACTTCCATTGGCTGCAAAGAGATTTCTTGCATGTATTACATTACTCATATGTACATTTCTGTGATTCAACAGGCGTATCTACATGTGTGCTTTAATCTGCAGTAGCCTATTTTACTGCGCATTAATGTGTCATGTAAAAAACTGTGCAGTTATATTAATAAACAGTAAAATAGGCTACTGCGCATTAAGCGTTACTTAAAAACTATGCACATTCAATACTGTGCGTTAAGGCAGTCTAATGTGCATTCCTTTAGTACCTCACATTGGAGGTACTAAATTTAATGTGCATTAGAAAAAGTGCCTGAATGCATATGTAGACGTGCCCAGTGTTTCCAGGATCAGGATCTAAATACTTCCATTTGCTTCAGCTAGAGTAAAAAAAAGAGTGGTTAGTACCAACACATGGTAAGTGACAGTCACTGTAAGCTTAAAATTAACGTTGTGTTCAGCTTTGTAATGCCAACAACACAATACAAAGATCGATGCTGCAGTGCATGGTCTATAATGATGTATGCTACTTATTGGAGATCCTTTTGCAAAGATCCTGTGGCAGAATCAGGATCATGTGATTGTGTCTGCGGGTGACTACTTGTGTCACAAGTCTGAAAGATGAATGCAAGTAGTACACTCACATCATTTTTTTTTTTACAAGCCATTGCAAATACTGTACAACTGTTCTGGCTTTTGCTTCTCCCACTAAATACCCTGGCAGTGTCCAGTCACCTTAAAAGTCCATTACCATTAATCAGAAAAAAAAGCCTGAGCCTCAACATTTGAAGTTTATACCATATGCCCTGAAATACCTAACAGAAAGAACAGAGGATGTCAATGATGAAGTGAAAGAGTTAAGAGTTGAATGCCCTTATTTATCGTATATAATCTTGCTCACAAAATTAGCATTAGCTCAATGTATTTCTTTTAAAATTTAATTATACCAAATGTTCTACAAGAACATGCCAGGTTCTCTTCTATCTATTTTGAATTATAAGTATCAATCAGCATGTAAATGATCAAATTATATCATTGCAGTTGTTTGCTAAAACACCTTCCTGCGAATGAAGGACTAGAAGTAGAAGCATTTGGTATATTACTTCAGATCTCGGTAGGCTCATCAATGACTGGAATTTCAGAAAAGAAGTCAGAGTGAAATAAAAGCCTCTGGCTGTGTAGAGGTTCTTTTCCTAGCAGGGAAAAATCTCTATCTAAATAAAGAAACATTAATCATTTATTTTAAAATGTTACGCTATGTTCCTCCTGCTTTTATTATATGCATTAAAGGCTATGTTTTGCCCTTGGAGTCCTTGCTCCAACTCAGCAAAATATTTAAGCATGTGCTTAATTCCTACTGAAGTCAATGAGGTTTAAAAACATGCTTAATTTCCTCACTCAGTTTATGTGAACTACCATAAATGGGTTTTGGAAGCTAAATAAGATGGGTCATTCCTACTGCCATTAGAATCATTTAAATGTAGGCTAAAAGAAACCTCAAGAGATCGTCTAGTAGTTCATTCCCTGTATCAAGATAGGATTAAATATACCTGGACCATCTCAGATAGCTATTTGTCTAAATCATTTAATTGGCTTCCATGGAAGTTATGGACTATGCTCCACTCTTTGTGAATATGTGCTTGCATTGAATCTTGAATTGTAGTTACCTTTCATGCTCAGTAATGAATAGTTACAGTAAAATATTTTGTCTATTTCTTTTCTGATACACAACATGAAGGGTTGTGGGGTTATGCCAGTGGTAGATGTGGCCCTGAAGTGGGCATCTTACAAATTAGATATGCAACATTTTTTATTTTTTCATTTCTTCAGGGTTTCCAAAACTGTAGCTAGCTTAAGAAATGACAAAATTCTGACAGAAATAACAAGTTCACAAAAATCGTTCTGTCCTTTTGAAGGAACTGGAGGGTGGGGTGGTTTTACAATCCATCTGTGCTTGTAACAACTTGTGTACCAAAGGTTCTGCCTTTTATGAAATCCTCCCTGAAAAGAAAACATGAAAAATAGACCTACATCCTGTAGAAACCAGGTCTCAGGTAATAACAGATTATTAAATAAATAACTGTCCTCACACTGATAGATTATATGATAACTGGAAGCTGAAATGTGCTGTACAGGGAACTACAGTTCACTTACAAGTGAGTGTTCTGAATTTTTCAGATAACTCAAAAAGTCTCCTAGTCACTAACATTCAAATCAGGGTTGAAGGACACTTTTGTATAGGCTGTGACTTCTTTCTTTAAACCATTTTCTTTCTGGAGCTCAGTGCTAACTTTTATATCATCAGTACTGAATAAGAGACTCCTCATCAGTGAATATTCAAGAGAATGAACATGAAATGTGCACCACACTACAATTAAAAGGTTTTCTAACCCCTCATTACCTCCTTTCCAGAGTGAGCCAAGTCACTTTTGTTCATTTGCAACCGAAGACTCCTGTGTCTGAGGATTAGGATCTCTTTTGCCTGTTCCTCTGTCCCAGTCTCTCCAGGAAGCGTGTGCCTGTTGTATGCTGGCACCTGCTCACATTCCACCAAAACATAGATGTTAAACTGAATGTATAAAACGCCTGCTATATTCAACATAAGATAACTCAAAGAAATCTCCATGAGGAATTATAAAAGCATCTTCCATATCCATGAAATGAGAAAGAGCTTGTTCCAGCTCTAACTGGAGTCAATGGGAATCTTTCTATCAGCTTTAATGGGGATTGGTTCAGCACCATATTTAGTACAAGTATCAATTTTTATGGCCAGATTCTGCTCTCACTAGTTCCAGTGTAAATGTGGAGTCTTTCCACTGTCTAGTTTGGATTTAGACTGGAGTTAGTAAAAACAGAAACCAGAGCTTGATTTTTCCCCATGTGCTTTTCCCATTCCCCAGAAGTCTTATCTTGTTGCCTCTCAGCTCAACAGAAAGACTAAAGGTGGTATTTGATCCCTCTGTGCTGAGATACCCACATTACCCACATCCCTAGTGATCTGGCATTTCATGCCTAATCCAAAATACAAAGGCTTAGTTAGACTTTAAGGATAAGGCTCCACATCTCACCATATGAGCAACTAATATAGCACAGTCATGCAATCTGTAAAAAAACCTAAGACAGAAAGCCAGAGATTATTCATGAGTTATTCTGCAAGCAGCAGGCATGTTTTATACATCCCAAGTGTATAAGCTTCATAGCAAAACTGCTGAGCGGCTTTAAAACGTTTTTCAATTAATTCCTACTAGTGGGTCACAGCTTTCTGTAGGCCAAAAACATTGCACACGAGAGAGACTGCTTGTAAACTCTACACACCTCCTGGGATACCAGGGGTTCTCTGTGGCCCCAGTTGTCCATTCTCTATCTACCAGGGTCCTTTATTCTCCCTTATGCCAAGGGCCCTCTGTGCCACCTTTGTTTCCCATTTTCCCCAATGTTCTTCCATTCCTCCTTCACTCTACATCCCCAAACAAGGCTTTTCTATTCCCCCAATGACCCCCAAGCTGGGGCTGTGTGCGCTATCATTCCCTTCATCCCTCATTCATCCCCCTTCCTCCCTGCAACCCCATTTTAATATTTTTTTCTCTGTGTCTTTCAGGTTGCCAACACTTTCAGTTGGATCAGGATCATGAGCAGAGCTAGGATGCGGGATTTTATGATAGAATGTGTTAACTGCAACTCCTAAGCAGTTCTTGTACCTACAGGCAATTGGAGAGATGCTTGAAGCTGCTGGCTGTGGTAAACAGATGCCTTGCTGCCCATATATTCCCTGTTTCCCCCTTTCTGTGCTGTATATTGATGCTAGAACATTTCCTGAAATTATCGAACCGTTTGGATGCAGCATTCAAAAGCCATGTTGTAAACAGAGCAGCAAAGAAGTGCCATTGAGTTGAGTGTTAGATCCCATTTCTCACAGCCAGTTCTCCTTATAGACAGCTCATTAATAGCATATCTAAATAATACTAACATCTGCACATGCTGCTGAGAAAGGCACTAATTGTACTGTACTGTCTGAATACCATATATCTCGAGTAAACAAAACCTTACCGTTCTTCTGATTTTGTACAGGTTCCTTGCCAATATTTTCTGTATATTTTCCAGTACATCTGAATTCAGGCCATCCACTATTTTGACCATTCCAGCAGACTTTCGGCTGTCACTGCAAAGAAAACACATAGGTTCTTCATTAATGCTTATCACAGGAGATAAGCTACAAAGTCCCTTAATAAAGTGGAGGTTACCATCAGCAGCTTGTTTGCCAAAGACAAAGAACAATATGGGGACTTTGGATAAGAGAACAGCAAGAACCAGTGGAAGAACAAAAATGTCTGGAGGAGATGGGATGAAAGCCTGTCATTTTAATGTTTTACCTAACTGCCCAGGCTTGCCATTGTTTTCTCCATAATGACTAAGTAATTGTACAGGTGCAAAACCAGCCTGTACCACACAAACAGGGTAAATGTTCATTGTTCAGGTACAATCTTAGGCAGTGATATGCACCCACACAGCACTGACAGGAGCTTTATTGCTGGGTAATTCAGTGATACTGGACACCAACTGCATTTTAATTTATTATCTTTCTGGGTGACACCAACCCTTCCTGTGGAGACAGAAAGCAAGAAGCAGAAGAGAGGAAACTTTGTAAGGTCTCCATGTAACTCTTCCCTGAAGTGGGATGGGCTTTGGGATGCAGCCTTCCAAGTCCATGGACCCAGAAGAACCACTAGTATGTTTTTTTCCCAGTGGATATTGGTCAGTCTATACTGGTATCTGGTCCCTTTGGCTGCTTACAGACATGAAGAAAAAAAAAGTGCTTTACTTTCAGCTCAGCATGCCCCCACGCCAAGCACAGTGCATGCCCAGAAGAGGCATTGTGTTGGTTTGACCTGGCTTGCCAAATGTCTGTATAGATCACGTGCTTCAGCAGGGCTTTTTGGCAATGTTATCTAATAGCTGATTGAATCAGCTTTAGATAAAAGCACCAAAAAGCCCCACTGAAGCACCTAATCTATACAGAAGTTGGGGAGCAAGGTTAAACTGACATGCTTCCTCTTCCAGTTAACTGCTGGATGGGGGCTCCATGTCTGTCACAGCCTTTGTCACTGAGCACAACTAAGCTGCTTGGTCAACCCAGATGTAGGCATCAGTGCTTTCAGATTTGATGTATGTGAGGTTGCATTTGGGTCCCTTCCCCATCTCCATGCTACAGCAATCTTTATTCCTTCACCATCCCTAGTAGGCAGCAGCCCAGGCAGATGGCAAAGCCAGTCTGGTGCCTCAGCTACTTGGAATCAACTGACAAACTGAATTTTAATTGGGGAAAGTGTTTTACTATAAAGTTAATTGTATAACCATCTTGTGTCAGGGAACTGGCTAGCACTTTCATCTTTTGAGAGCCCATTCATGTAGTGTGGACAATCCAAACATGTAGGGAATGAGTTTTGTCAGGAGTTTTTTTAACCACATTTTCCATTTGAGAAAAGTTTTTGTCATTTCCGTGTTCCCTGAGGGTACATTTGTGTTACCAGGAAATGAGCCCCACAGAATTCCCCAGCAGGGAATCCACCTCACATTAGCTTTTCTGAATTACTATGTGTGTCATTAGAGAGGGTTAGGAACATACTTACAGCAAAGATGCATGGGATGGTGTATGAATTAACTGGCCCGCTTCTACAAGCTCAATGGCATGTTTCCTCTCCAGCTTTTCATAGAGAAGCACAATACTTGATTTGGGCTGGCTGTACTCTCGGAGTAGGAACTTCTGCAAATACTTGCTGTTGAAGTACTCAAATCTGTCCAAGAACAAATAAGACAAAGCATAGGGTTGATTCACACATTATAGACTAACTAAATCAAAGATATATAGCATAAGCTTCCATGAGCCCAAGAGAAAACACTGTTGTGCTAACACCATCATGCTCTTTGGTTTGAACAGAGTTACAGAAATTCCCTTATATCTTTACTCCAAGACTCAGACCTAGTTTTAACAGATGAGCTTGTACTCCTTTAACTACGTGTTTTCCAGCAACTAATGGTTTAGGATACCTGTCCTGCCCAGTTTTCTGCCTGGGCATATCACAAATATAAGATTGGACACCATATTAATTCAATAGTGTAGCACATAGATTAAGTCAGTGGTGATCAACTCTGAGTGGCACAAGGCAATCTGCAGGCCAGACTGGACCCACAAGCCAGGATCTGGCCTGTATTGCCTCTGCCAAGCCCTGCATGCCCCCATACAGAAATCAGTCTGCAGGGCCTGTACTGCCCCACCCAGCCCTGCATGCCAGGATCAGGCCCTGTGCTGCCCTGAGCACCTGATGTAGCATTCAGGGCCACCCCTAGATTAAGTTATTTACAGTCCTCTGAATGCAATTTGTCATGTCATAAAATGCCTTCAAAGAGCCAAATCTATCTTAAAGTCCATCTGATACATCAGATCAAACAGACTTGAAAGAAATCAAGCCAGCAGCCTAAGCAGCTTCCAGAAGCCTCTCTCAATTCAGCTCCCTCTTCTGTCTGCTTAGACAGCTCTCATCGCAGTACTTGGAGCACATCTAGTTCACATTAGTTACTGGCACTTAGGCTTGGCTATTGTTTGGCCAACAGGAACATGCGCTACATTCAGGAGGATCCAATCCTGAATTTGTAAGTAGGCAACACTTTCAATACCCTCTAGTGGCTGTTCCAAATACAGTAAATCTCAGCAGAAAAAGAGTGTGTCAGACTGTTACCTAGAATCCTTACCAGAAAGGAAGGTATATCAGTGTTTGTACAATGAAATAATTAAATATGGTAGATCATTAGCAATGCACTTTAGGGTCTTTGTTTTCTTTTATAAAACCCAACTTCCCAAATGTGTACAAATCTACCAGTTTGTGATTTGTCCATTGACAGCAGCTTCCAAAGACTGTTCCAAACAACTTACCTTTCCTGCTATTTACAAGGTGGACATAGAAAAGCACTGTTTTCAGATTTGTGCTTCTTCACTGATCTAAACACAAGAATGACTAACAGCAGTAGCATTGACAGGGAAGAGGAGAGGTGGACAATGAAAGGGAAGGAGGAGCAAACTGAATTAAACCAGAAATGTAAAGAATAGCTGCAGGTTCAATAATATAACAGCAAATACCTGTAACATGAAGAAAAATAAATGATAAAAGGTAACAAATAATAGATTATGTACTGTTCCTGTTCTTTAAAGGAAACAGGTTTTTCCTTAGACTACAGAGATATTAATTGTTGTATCACTAGCATTGTTAAAGTAATGAAAATGTCCTTGTCTGCCCATGTCCCTTTTTTTAGAGTTGAGTTTGCTTATTTCTGAATGCTGGGCTGGACATCCCGTATCTTCTGCCTTTACCTTCAGCTGTCATTGTAAAAGGACTTCATGCTCCTCTACAAACCAATTAAAGCAGCATCAAAAAAAGAGAGAGGGAGACTCATAAAGGAATGAAAAACAAATTACTGGTAGTTCCCCAAACTCCCCATAATCCACAAAGTAGCATGTAAAGGACTGGGGCACATTCAATTTTATAAAAATGAAAGACTAATGGAAATAACCATACTGAAACAGATAATGCCAGAATGATCCCAACATTTCCAAGCTTAGCCATGTCTGTATGAGAATAAGTCATGTTGGCATCTTAGTCTTTAAACTGGGGTGCGCACAAGTTCCTCTTTGACACTTTTGCTATTGAAAATCAGAATGAATTCACTCTGCTATTTTGGTGCATCATTCCAACTTTGCCCCAGCAGGATATCAAAGGCCCAGATGGTACTAGCACTTTCCTAGTGTTCCTGCTATACCTAACCAGCAGTAAGAGAATCAGCACACCCTGGCAAAAAATATGGTGTCTGGAAAACGTGAGGTTCAGCTCTTTCAAGCTGTACTATTGTGCTTCCTGTTATATGTAGGAGCAACTTTAACTTAAATCTGTCCAGATAAGCATGTACATATTTGCAGGGCTAGGGCCCCAATCAGCACCACAAAGAAACAAGCTGCTGGAACGATCACTGAAGCAACAAGTGCTGTGCATGGTGCTGGCATGACAACTCTTGTAAGCCTTTCATTTAAAGCATTTCAGAGTCTGCTTTGATGGGGAGGGGGAGCTAAGGTTTTTGGGATAAGGGTTTTGGGAAGAGAACAAAGGAATCCTCTTCAGTGCTGTAGTATGTGTGACATTCAGAGGAGGGAGGAGAGAATCGTCATGGAGGAAGGGGGATGGTCTGTTCTGACTTGGTGCCCAGACAAGCTGGTTACATCTTCCCTGCTTGAAAAAAGAAAGGAGAAGCTGCCCTCTCTTTGTTTGCAACTGTCATCTGCTTTATGACACATGGATGGATGAAGCTCAGCAATCCCCAGTGGAAACTTATGGAAACAGAAACCAGGCTCATTTTTTTCTACACATGTACACAGTTGTATTTTTGGCAAATCCTTACTTGTCTTTCCAGTAATACTGTCCCCAGTGTCCACATATATCTTCTATGCCAGCCAGCAAATGATCCAAGAACTAAACAGAAGAGAGGATTTTGCTATACACTGGTGTATTATTGCATACATGATGAACTCTGTTAGATTACATCAAAAACCAGCAGACAAAATGTGAGACATTTTTAGCTAGGTACACAGATCCAGTGAACAAGGACAGGAGCCATCTGTGTAAATTCCCCGTTCAATTATACATGCATATTCTTTGGTTCTAGAGTACAATGAGTGATTTGCTTCTCTCTTTCAGTTCTGTGAAAACAAAGACTAATCACTGAGGGACATGGATCTGTTCCTTATGATACATGCAGGATGGCCAACGGCTTGTATGTTCTGCATATTGGGGCTTGATAAACACTGAAAGCTCCTACCACCATGGTTTGAAGGCAACTTATCTCAGGAGAAAGATGCCTTTAATTCACAGCTGGTAGCTGGGGCTTCTCTTGAATAATAAATTCTCCCCTGTCCCAGAGCCAGTCCACATTTCTGTATGAAAGATCCTGAACAGGTTTATTTACAAAGCTTAACACACATTCAAAGTCTTTGGAACTTTCCAAATTGCCTCCCTAGCTGCTGTCATCAATAGACAGGCAGCAGATTCTGCTATGCTACTGTTCATTACGTCATCAGCCACCTGGACCTAAGCTCTCAGAAGCTTCCTCCCATTCTAGTTAGAGAAATCTACTTTTGCAATTAGAGATATTCTAAGTTTCCAATGTGTATAGAGTTGAGAATGTGAGCATACTCTCTAAATCCAGCTTTCCTCATACTTTGATTCTCCTGAATACCACAACCCATGATAACCCATGAATACCAGCTACCATGATTTCAGAAATACTATCCTAAGACTTGGTGGGGCTTTTCCATCAGGTTAACTCCTTTGAGCTAATGTGACTGAAGAAAAAACACACTCTTTTTGCCTGTCAAAACAGGTCCTTCAGAGGTGGCTTGAAAGAGGGATGTTCACAAAACGTAATGCTACAGAAATTTGCCTTCTCGTCTCTCTCCTAAGATTCTGTTTTCCATCTTTCCAGCAGTAGGAAATACTAAGAAGATTAATTGTTCTTAGTCTTTTAAGCAGAAGTTTGTTTGAGTAATAAATGTTTGACAGATACCTGCCCTGCCATGTAGGAATAAATGAAACAGCTGAATTATTTACCCACTGAGTCTTAGTGGATGTCCATTTCTGGCCCATCTTTACACTTTATATATTTAAATCAGGATGGATCAGAACCACAAATCACTGACAGGAGGCTCTTTCTTATTGTTATATTTGTACAGTACCAGCAGTGTGTTTCTGATAGGCCCAGGAAATATCTACACTGCTAATCCAGAGAGAACGTCATGCTAATGTCTCAGGAATGGACAATCTATTTTGTGAGTCAATTAAAACAGCTTAGCAATATGAAGGGTGAGAGGAAATATGATTAATTCCTCTTTGTAAACACATTCACAGGGTAAATATCAGGGAGGAGGAAGAGTTATTTATATTAACAATATTGGCACAAGATCAAACAGATTCAAACATATCGCAAACAAAATTATACTGGAAATTAAAAGGAGTGAAGCTTGGAATGGTGCTTGCAATGGGAGCAAGGAACATGGAAATGCTTCAAGGTGGAGCCTGACAAGTTTATGAAGGGGATTACATGGTAAAATAGAGTTGTTCTTAAGCTAGTAATCTGCAGTGGACCTGGGCATACCATGCAGGAGAGTGGGGAGTCATGGCAGGGGGGTGGAATGGGTCTAAGAGCCAGGGAGGGAGGTGAACAGGGGTTTGAAGAGCTTGGGGAGGAAGTGCCATGCAAGAATCTTACCCTGGCTGCTGCTATCACTGCATGCTCTGCCCGCTCTGGTTCTTGCTCTTAAAGCAGTATCACTGTAATGTCTGTGCACCAGCTGCTGCTTCAAGAGAAATGCTGTAGAGTAGGGCTGTGTGATGCTTCGGTCCCTGATTCGATTTGGTGGAAATTTGACCCGATTCGTTGCCCAAATCTCTGAATCCAAATCGAATCAGAGAACCCTTTCATCTCTCCAAATCGGAGCCATCAGAGAGATTTGGAAAGATTTGGAAATTTGGACATAGACACACCTTTAAATGTTTTTTTCTACATATCTTGAGGTAGCAAGAGCTTGTGAGTGCTGCGATGTTGGGGTGCATGGAGTGACCCACAGGAGCGTGGGGGGCTCCCCAGCGCACTCAGCAGCAGACCTGGAAGTGGACCAGAAGTACTTCCAGTCCACTTCCGGGTCCACCAGGGAGCATGCTGGGGGGCCGCCCCACACCCCCCCAGCTCAGCGACTAGTGCCTCCTGGGTTCGGGGAGCACCCAGGGTCCCCCTGTGGCCAATCGCTGAGCCAGGGAGATGCGCGGGTCCCCCCTGAGCACTCCCTGGCAGACCCGGAAGTAGACTGGAAGTACTTCCAGTCCACTTCCAGGTTCGCTACCAAGCACATAGAGGGCCCCCTGCACTCCTGTGGGATGCTCCATGCGCCCCAGGATCGCAGTGCTCACAAGCCACGCTGGTACCTTGAGGTATGTAGAAAAAACATTTAAAGCTGTGTCTGCGTCCAAATCGCTGATTCTCCAAATCAGCATCAAATCCTCAGATTTGGATTCAGCCAAATCGAATCAGGGACAGTGATCCAAATCAACTAATTGAATCACTATCCCTGATTCAGGCCGAATCTGAATCAAATAGGACCCATTTCGCACACCCCT
This sequence comes from Alligator sinensis, assembly GCF_000455745.1. Lineage (NCBI taxonomy): Eukaryota > Metazoa > Chordata > Crocodylia > Alligatoridae > Alligator > Alligator sinensis. Next base: position 1,850,273 of record NW_005842216.1, read on the forward strand.
ACTGTAGAGTTGTTCTTGCTGAAGGCGCACAGACTCCACAGGGATGGGGGACAATTTTGATGCCCTCCAAGTTGGCTGATGTCCCTCTCACTCACCCCTAGTTATATAATACTGATAATCAGCACAAATTATATCTGAATTCAAGTGTCTGGTATCTACAGGATTAGGCTAAAAAAGGCAACTGTATCTCATTGCCTGTAGGGGGCAGAAAGTAATGCATTATTCTGGGATTCATTTTTTTTCGTTGTCCTCTGAAGCCTTGGACACTAGCTACAGCTAAATACGGGAGTGTGGCTGGGATGTGCTAGTCAGTGCTTTTCAACCACTGTGCCATGGCACACCAGTGAGCCACAGAGAGCTCCCTGTTATGTTCCAAGAATCTTGGAATAATGGGAAGAAAGTTCTCCAGGCATCTAGCACTAATGAATAAGCCACGCTGATGAGATATTCACAGAAGACTTGCACGTGTGTTGGCTGTAGGGGAGAGAGAGAACTAAACAAGCAGAAGGAAATTCATCTACTGCGCATGTGTTGGCTGTGGGGGATGCACAGTTCATGAGCCTCTGAACAGCTGTGCCACAGAATTTTGTTGCAGCAATGAGTTACAATGAGCTTATAACTATGGGGATGGGGAATCCATTAACAGGTATGCCACGGAAAATTTTTACTAATGTAAGCATGCCTTGGGGTGGAAAAGGTTGGGAAACACTGTGCTAGTGCTTCTAATGGTATTTAAAAACCGTTCAATGCACGGAGATCACCAGTCCCTCACAGCAGCAGACTGGCATAGCTACTTATGTTGATGGGTATCTACAGTGGGCCCATTTCCATTCTATCCTTGGCAAAAGTTCTGGTTACATGAGGGCTGCAAAATTAGCCCATTATTTGTGATGCTATGAATGCAAATATTTAGTTTAAAAATCCTAGGCCATATTTTTCCATCAGAATGGGAAAGGGATCTCAGACTGCACATTACAATTATCTCCACTAAAGAAATAAATTAAAGGAAGAAAACTGCCTCTGGGTTCCTGAGTGTTTGCTCTCTAACTACCTGCATTGTTACCTTGTCTACTTAACTTAATTGGTACACAGCAGTTTTCAGCTAACATTACCCAATAAACACATCTTCAATAATGATTTACTATTCACACACTAACAAAAGAAGAAAAGTATTTCCTGTTTGCTATAGGAAAAAACCTCTTCAGCCTATTCAACTATTTCATTAACCTTAGACAAAGCCCCGTAATACATACTAATTGTGAGGACGTCAAGCATTTGCTCAACCTACCAGTGCTCTCAGACCTAGCACCTTTATTTTTGTTAGTTAAAGAGAATAGAAATATTCCCTTGAAATTAGCACTCAGTTGAAAAATGCTTTACCACTAAAAACATTCTATTTATAACCCATACTTTACCCTTGACAAAATGTTTCAAGGGACTCCATCTGTTTTAAAACTGCACTGCCACAATACCAACTATTGCTACAAGTAACTCTTCCAATTAAAAGAACCAGAAGTGATGAGAGACAAAACTAAACCTTTCCAGTTTGCTCCCTCCTTGTGTTTGGCAGCCCTTGGGCGTACTGTACAGTCACCTTAGCTGTTTCCTCTACACAATCATTTTCCCTTTTGTTTAATGTGTGCCTGTAAGCCCTAAACATTGGCAATGGGAATCAGAAACTGCCATTACTGTCAATGTCCAATTAAATGTTTTGAAGTCCTATTTGTCTTGATATGTAAAGTGCAGTGGGCTAGACAGTGACCCAAGCACTGGTTCCTCTGCACTGCTGCACTGGTATAAATCAGCCTTGAAGCTTACCCTTGGCAACCTGGTATCCCCACTTGGCACAATGAAGGTAACCAGCTCTATGTCCCTTCTGTCTGGCACTTAAGGTATAACAGCATATCAGAGGTGCAAAGGAGTTTCCCCATGACACCCTGCATTCCACTTATCTCTAGTTGTCCACCTTAACCTCCCAAAATTACCCACAGCTGTATTCAGTTGAAAACTGGTCCAACTGAGGATCTAGCCCAGCATGTCCTGCAGGCAGTGTGGTGCAGCAGATAAAGTCACAGTCCTGCAAATGTGAAGTCAGGAGTTCTATTACTGAATTTGGCATTGACCTACTCCATGACCTTGAGCAAATCACTTTGCCTTCCTGTCCTGTTCAAGTGACTGTTTAAAAGTGATTTCTATCTGTAGTTCTAAGGCTTTCAGCTACTGCATTTGACATAACATCTGATCTGCTAAAGCTGATAGACACTAAAAAGTTTTCCAATTACATCAAGGCTATATAGGTCGCCATAGAAATGAATGATATTTTGACTTGGAGAAGAAGTGAGCCAAGGCAACTACATTAATTTAGTTTAGAACCCTGTACCAGTGTGTTAGGGAAACCAAATCTTGTTTTTCATGTCTGATAATCCTTGCAATTCAACACCACAAAAATTAACATCCAGTTAACTTTAACTAAGTATTTACAGCCCCGTCTTCCTCCGGATGCATATGTATGTGGCCTCAGTCCCACTTAACACAGGGGCAGGACATGGAAGACCACTGCAGAGCACGCTTTCTTTGTGTCAGGTATATCCTTATCCCCAGGACTAGGTTTGATAGTTTTTACTTGTGGAGCTTGCATAAAGTGGGAGTTTTTTCATTGACTTCAATGCACTTTGTGTCTTGGCCATGGATAAGTGTAGTCAAATTGCATTGCTAGATAAGCAGGCCTCCTGGCACAGAATCAGGATGCTTGGGCTATGTTTCCAGAGTTGAACCACTTACCCGCATGTGAATCTGTTCTCCAACAGTGGGGGCACTTTCTCTTTTCCTCTTGACATCTAATAATTCCACAAGGGGACGGATGGTCATTCCCTGCAGCATAATAACGCATAACAGAGAAATCAGAGTCTCTTCATATCAAATCAGTAGGTTTTGTAATTCTACATCTTCCTCCGCACAGAATTATGGGTGTCAATGCTAAATGAGTGGAACGACCCAGTTTTTGCTGCACTGAGTATGGACTTGTTTCCAGGGAGAGAAGTCCCTCTTTCAACCAGTCTCTGCTAAGCATTCTTTCATCAGAAAAGGAAGCTATGCAAAGACAATGACAATTTAACAACTCATTTATCATCCACATTCTCTATTTGGTAACAGACAAGTCATGTTAATAACTGAGTCTCATCAATGGGAAGTCAGACATTTGTGGATCTTAAGCCCAAAGGGACCATTATAACCACTCAACCTGACCACCTGCATAGCAGAGGTGACAGATCTTCAACTGGCAGTTTCTGCATTAAGCCTGCAACTTTTGTTTTATAGAAGGAGCTTATATTTAAATACATTAATTGATGATGATATGCAGCACCCTGAAGAAGGTACTTGGTACCCTGCTGAGTACATTTCAAGATTTTCCTAAAATGAAGCAGATCCTCTGTTTCTTGATTTCTAGTTTAGAATATCATACATTAGAACTCATTACCCAGAGAGTCTGATTTTTCTGCCAGTACAGTAAGCTGATTAATCAATGTATCCAACTGGTAAAAGGTGGGAAAAGTTTTTCATCTGCCTCTTGACTAAGATAAGTTTGAAGGTGATGCTTTGATGGTAATATATTCTATTTTTTTAAACCTGCCACTTCATTAAATGACTTTTCTAAGAGAAGTTCACAGCAGAAATGCTACAGTAGCTGGTGTTCATGGCTCTTAAGTGTCACAAGAGTTGGCACAGAAGACAACCGAAAAATCTTTTTAATTGTGAGAAAATTAATGTTTCATTTTAATTACTAATATCAGTACAGAACTCATCAACATTCAATGTAAATAATATACATTTTACTCATTTAGAAATGGCACTTTGCAAATAAGGCAGCGCCTATGTAATTTGGACTCTTGTCTTTCCCTTGGGCTTGTTTTCATTTTAAAGTGACAGTCTGGAGTTTTGTCACCAAGACTCTTAACTTCACACGCATGCAAACACACACACACAGGGGGAGAGAGAGAGAGAGAGAGAGAGATAGTTCATTGGCTCTCATCCTGAGCCTTGTTTTGTTTTAGGTAAGGGGACCATTGGACTTATATAGGGGTGGGAAAACTCCTGCACCCTCTGGGCACAACTTGCCAGCTTGAGGCTTTAATTCAGGCTGTAACCTGACCCATGTGTATAATACATTATTGGTGTTGATCCAGTAGCTAGTGAACAAATATCTACAGTTCACACACACAAACACCTACACAAAAAACCTTCACAATTGTTATCTTTGTTAGCAGTTTTACCGGGGAGGTCACGGTCTGAATAGGCAAAGAGATTGAACTATAAATGGAGAACATGGCATTTAGTTTTTAAATTACATTGAAAAAAGAGAACAATGAAGCTCTTTGGAGGCATTCAAGACAAACCAAAGTCTTTTGAGGGCTTACGGGTGAAATGCCATACATCCAGGCCAGTCTGGATGCTGTTAGAATGTGTCGATTGCTTAATAAACTTTCACAAAACTATTGATCAGTCTAGTTCTGTCATGTAGGACTGGTGAGAATACTTATGTAATAGGTCAACAATGACCAAAATAAACTGGGTTATATAATGCATAGATATAAACATGTAGAGATAAGCCTAATTGCTTACATGCTTGGTCATTTTTGTGCCCGATACAAGCACTGCCAGATACATGCTGGGACTTCCAAGACAACAAAGTAGATCTGTGCTCTTGCAGCTGCTTGCATATTCCCACACCCCTAAGCACCTGCATAAGGGCCAAGGACAGTCTGCCCTACTGTTGGCTTGTTTTCACTCAGACAAGCTCTCCTCAGGTCAAAATCTGTTCCATTCCAAAAGTGTAGGCTCACTAGTTTAAGCAAAAATCATTGTTCCCCACACAAATAAAAAGCAGCAACAATAAGAGCTGGACACTAATATGGGGCAAATCCTTTGTTTCTTCTCATTTACTTCATAGGTAAAAATGCACCATGAAGAATGCATGGATACTGAAGTAATCATTCTGGGCTCATCCTGCACCCAGTGTAAATAGAAATATTCCCTTTGGCTTTCCAATGGCTGATTTTTAAAGCCTTCCTTCAATATTTGTATCTATTATTTTGATATGCCTTTTCTGTGTCAAAGCACATCATGCGATTGTTTTAAGCAAGTTTAAATATTTCTGGCTCTGGAGGTTGTCCTGGCTACATGATGCAATAGGTATCCAGAATGTGAATCAAGTTAGTCTTTAAAAACACTAAGTTTCCACTGAATAACTCAAGGTCACAGGGTCATTCTTCTGACACACACCCACAAGGAATTCTGTTTAACTCTCACCCTTTTGCATGGAGATGACATCACTGTTTGAGCCCCGAGGTTACACAAAAGCGCTTTCGCAGTCCTGAGAATTATTTTACGATGCACCCATGGAATGGAAGCGCTGCCTTAGAACAACCTTTGTCTGCGACTCAGAGGGCTCTGCATGAGCGGACCTGCCGAGTGACCGGATCTTTTCAATTTCTGACCCACATTTGCATCTTAAAACTTGTCAACCTGCATGTAACTACCCTTTCCCCGCCACTAGCCTATGCTCATGCCAATCAGCCTGCCACAGAGAACTGAAAATGATGCTTTTCAGTAGAAGTACAAATCCAGCTGCCTGTAAGACTCATTCCTAGGCCCAGGCCCAGGCCCAATGGCATATCCTACTCATAACTATATTTGCTCAGCTTGTAGTACATAATAGGAAGATGTAAAGAAGTCTTCTGTATGGGGCTAATTGTAAAAATAAAGCATCTGAGTGTGAATCACTATGCCTGTGCACAGACTAATTTGTGGGCAGTGAGCTGCAGAGTCCTGTAGGAAATAAGTAAAGTGAAAGCAATTCTCTCCCCAAGAATGTGGAGCAGGCATGAGGCCCATATGCACCTGTGGCTGTAGCCTCAAAACTTCACAGGCCCCAGCTGCTGTATCATACACAAATGGGAGGTGGTGAAAGGGAGAAGGACAGATATTGAATCACTGAATGGACCTTATGCATTTGGATGCAATAAAGTCTCTGGAAGCTACTCTAATTAGAGCCATCCTTTATACCGGCTTTAAATCTTGCCCAGTCTACATCCACATCGTAGAAGTGGACCACACCTGGGAGAAGTCAGGCACATTTGGACAACTCTATATTCTTATCGTAAACAAGAATATCAGCCTTTATTTCACACAAACATTTGTCTATATATAAAAGGCCCCTAACCCCGAACCTTTATAAAAACAGGTCAGTTTTAGGAGGCTTAAGTCTTGGTAATTCCTTAAGCAGAGAACCCCTAATTTGTACCACTAACTCTACTTCAGGCTGTGATCTGACATACCTAGTTTCAAGATAAGCTAAATAAGCATGCACATTTCAGAGAAGGCTGAAAACTGAGATTTAAACAGTAATCCAGTTGCAACTATTAACTTGCTATTGGTGCAGCATAATTCTAGCAAAAGGCTGATAGAATCAGGTCCAAAATCTTTTAGCAACCTAGAAGCTTCTAGGAATATTATCCACTAGATGGCACCATAATGCCAAGCCATGTTCTTCCTGCACATCCTTTTTTGTGAGGGGCATGTACTTTCCACAAGCAAAATAGGTTTTGCAAATCTCAGTCGGAACTAAAATTAAGAGGGAACGTATCAGAAGGGGAACTTAGGAATGTCAGTTACTCTTTTATCCCCTGTGAAACACTGAATGGATTTATTTTGGAGGAGGGCTTAACTTGAGGTGTATTTTACACTATAAATATGCACACAGTAGGACACCAGGGGCATTTTCAGGGAGTGTTTTTACACATGGTCCAAGGGTGGGAGGGGAGCACTTTAATTAGAGTGCCTCTCAGAGCCGCTCTAATTAAAGTGCCTGCAGTATCTCATGTATCAGTATCCCTGCATTTCAAAATGGCAACGGAGATGCTTTAACTAAAGCTATTCAAACAAGCTTTAGTTAAAGCACTCCCACCACCATTTTGAAGCATGGGGACACTAATACACGAGGTGCAGAGGCTAACTGGAGCACGCTAATTAGCATACTCTAGCAGATTCAATTAATTGAGTAATTACAGCGCATCGGAGAAGCCTTCCAACATGTCTACAGGCACCCCAGAGGTGTTTAAACTTCTTGGTCTGATAGCAAATTCAAGAACTGTTTTTTGCTTTGGTTTTTATTCTGTTTTATGTAAAAAATGTAGAGGCCTCACTTTAAAAGGGGAAGCTACACTACCTGCTCACCCATCATATTTTAGCCATTGCTTCTATGGATAGAACTGCACCAATGAAAGATGGGGCACACCAGCAGGGAGACACAAGTGTAGGCTCACTAGTTTTATTCTTGAATATATTCCAGGACTTGAGGGCTCGGATAGTAAAGAAGTTTTTTCCTTATGTCCAGCCTAAAACGGTCTTCCAGGAGTTTGTGGCTGTTGGACCTTGTCATCCCTTGGGGCACTCTGGTGAACAGGCGTTCCCCCAGATCCTGATGCACACCGCTTATGTACTTATAGGCTACCACCAAGCACCCCTGAGCCTGCACTTCTCCAGGCTAAAGAGTCTCATAGCTCGCAGCCTGTCTTCATAAGGCATGCTCTCTTGCTCTCTGATCATGAACATGGCTATCCTCTGAACTCTTTCAAGCTTCTCCACATCCTTTCTGAATTGTGGAGCCCAGAATTGTAAGCAGTACTCCAGCTGTGGCCTCACCAAGGCCAAGTACAGCGGGAGGATGACATCCTGGGTCTTGCTTGAGATGCATCGGTAGATGCAAGCCAGAGTTTTGTTCACTTTGCTGGCTGCAGTAAATGCAGGGGACTGAACTTGATCACCTGTGAAGCCCCTTCTGGTCCTTTATTCCTATATTCAATGCTTGTTCCCATTAGACTTCACACCCAATCTAAAAACTGTCAGCCATTTATCTGAAATAAAACACTGTCATGAACCAGGTAATAATTACACTGACATAGGTATTCTAACATATTGATAGCAGTTGTACCTGTACAAACACAGTGAAGAGAATGATGACTGTTGTTGCTGCGATGAAGAGCTTTTTTCTAGGAAAGTCAGGGAGCAAGAAAACCAGAGAGAAACATATTGCACCTCTGAGACCTCCGTATGCTATAATAAATTGGTCCTTGCTAGTAACAGTGTTCACATGTAATCTGTTCACAAAAAAAGTCAACACAAGAACCCCTAAAAAGCAGGAAACAAAAAGGGAAATTAGTAAACAGAAAGAAACCACAGTCATAATGGTAGGAAATATTTTTGGACAAATAGTTATTACAATGGGAACAACTTATAAATCAGTCCAAACTGTGCAGAGAAGAATTCGTCAATATACTATATACCAGATTCCTTCAGTGGTCTGAGTCACGGGACTGATGTTCACCGTGTCTTGTATGGGTCCCAGTATAACTAAAAAGCTGGACTCAATTACTCCCAACTTGGAAAAGACAGGAGATAGAAATGATTGGCCACCATTTAGTGGGCATGACGTAACAATAAGATTTTAAACTTCTAACACTATAGTAATTTCTCTGTTGGCCACTCTAAACATTGCATATTGTTCTGACCTATTCTAGAAACTGGGGTTTTGTAGAACAAAGTTAAACTACAAAGACAAGCTGACTATGTGGCTTATGTTCATTACAAGTTCCCTTGAACTGCTTTAGCTTTAAGCTATAGTTAAGGCACTCTAAACATTTCATATGTTTTCTAACTGCATTAACTTTGCTGTATATTCTAAAGTCCTTAATTCATAAAGATGTATATAGTGTGAACTTTAGGCTGTGGAAGATGTCACAGAAATCAATGCCGTTTATAATTATTTGCAAAGAAACAAGCTAAAAAGTGCAGTAGATCAAATCATGGAGCCATTAATATTACAATATTCCCTTCACAAATACTGTGTAAGAAATGTGCATGTGTATCTTAATTCCTAAGGTTTGAAATGCCTAATATCATTAAGCCAGGCATTACTCAAGTGAAGCCAACCAAACTTCTATAAACGGGATCAAAAACAGGCTCTTAAAGTTTGAAATGGTGACTATAATTAATTAATAACAATTCAGGACATAGGCATTTCCTTTTCAAAGATTAATGGCTTCTTTGAGAACTGATGACATAAGAATGTCATTGACGTCTGCTGGTAATTTAACTAGACCAATATTATTACTTTTTAATGCTTTTTTAAATGGTGTTTTAAAACCCTAAACCAATTTATTTGTTATATAATAAGCTTTAAAAACCATGCATATGCAATACCTATCCAGACACCTACATCCTTTTTACAACTAAGAATAATCAATTCCCATCACACAGAAAAAACAGTTTAAAAAAGAAATCTTGGGGTCTTCAGGAATAGTGAACTCAATTAACTTAACACTCTGGCAGTGGTGCATTCCCAGTTCTAGGAGCACTACGGTATTAATGCCAAGAAAAGCAGGTGATGATGAGAACTCCTGTTTCCAAATGGAGTCTTCCATCTAGCTGACAATAACATTTTTAGTTCAAACTAATGCCGCATTTCACAAGTAGAGATGAGCCAAATGAAGCTAGTCATTTACAATCAAATTAACTTCAAGTGCTACCATTAAGTAGGAGTGGTTGGTAACAGAACTATTTCTTAGGTCATAGAAAGTGTAGACCTTGCACCAGATCTGTATTTGGTTTAATGGGTGCAGCTCTATTAATTTTAAAGGAACTATGTTTATAACAGCTGCACATCTCAGCTTTGTGTTCCTTTACTCCTTCCATCCTCAACTCCTTTATGGTTTTTAAGCTACCTCAAGACTTGTCGGTTTGTAGCAGTGACACGATTAATCATTTTGGCCAAAATATTTTTTCTCTGGGAGATACACTGTGGCAAAAAGAAGACAGTTTCTTTATTCTTTAGATGATGCTTGAGTCCTGGTGGTGTGACACCACTCTATACACCTCCTGGGACTGATGTTTCTCTCACTCTGCGGGCTTCAAAGGATTTGGTTCTGATTTAACCCAGTGTAAGCAAGGATAGATTCAGGATCTACTGCTATGTCCTGGCACCTGATGCATGAAGGCCACCTGTTCCAATAGCAGTAAACATTTTTCATCATAAAGACCTTTTTTCAAGAGCTTTATTCTCAGTTTAGGGCCTTTGAGCTGCAAGAAAAAACACTAGTACATGTTCTGAAGCTGTAAGTGAAAGGGGCCAATGCAGGCTACAAGATATCCAAGCCCTTCATCTTCTAATAAGGGACATGGGAAAAGTGAGATTTAGGTAGAATTTAGGCACCTCACTCCAGACATGCAATCATAAACGCTGCATGCCCCCAGCAGCTGGGAGGGCACGGCGGCACTGGTGGCAGTGGAACGACGGCAGCACAGCGGCGGCTCCCGCAGACATCACCGGCGCTGTCGGAGTGGGGGGGAGTGCCAACCACTGGTTTTTCATAGGGGGTGCACCATCACACTCAGGGGGTGCACATGCACCCGCGTGCACCCCCTACTCATCGCCAATGCATGCAATCCTAACTCCTTCCCTCCACACACAGCTGCCGCCTAGACCTGAAGACACTTAAAGTCTGTGGACAACTAACTTTTTTACTTCAAAGTTCCTTTGGTACCGAGAGTCCTGCCTCTGCACAGGCCCACCACTGCCCCAGTCTGAGAACTGCTTGGGATCCAGAAACCAGGTGTCCCTTTGCCTAAGCTCCCTCAGGGGCCCAATCTCAGAAGTGCTCTCACACAGATCTACTAAAGTAGTTCTCCACTTTGTTAGACTTGAGGCACCCCTTGGAAACAGCCAGCTCTGAGTTTTCACTACAGAAAAAAAAAATAGTTTTCACTCATTTTCACTTGTTTTGTTTCTACAGTGAGTTGTTTCTCACTCTGAGTTTTCACTCGTTTTTTTACTACTGAAAAAAATAGACCAATTTTTTGTCACAAAGAACTTAGAAAGATCATAACCACAGATTTCTATTTGAAATCTCTGAGTTTATCTTATGAATTATGTTTCCACACCTAACAGTGCTAATTTGCATAGCATCCTGCAACACCCTTGAGAGGATCTCAAGGTATTCCAAGGTGCTGCGGCACCCTAGTTGAGAATCACTGGTCTAACACATCCCTCCCAAAGGATTGGGCTTCTCACAAAATGAAGTGGCGGGGTTACTGCTTTCCCTCCCTGCTCCAATAATTCTTTCTGTATTTTACATTACATATTGCTTTGATAAAATGTGTGTGGATTCCTTGGACCAGAGACCAGAAACCAGGTCTCTCCCCTTCTGACTGCCCAAAGCATTAGACTAAGGAGCCAAGCACCCTTTTGTGCTCTCTCCCTGCCCCAATGAACCTTGGATTCTTTTTTGGACAATTTCAGCAGCACGACAGAAAGCGGTGCTTGCTCTGTCATGCCCAAAATAGCCCATGGAGCTGTGGGTCTAAGCATGAACGATGCGTGCTCCCCGAGGCTGGCAGGGCACAGCAACTATTCGCAGGCAGCGGCAGTGGTGGCAGTGGCAGGGGCATGGTGGCAGCGAGCGGGGAGCTCCCGCAGGCGGCCGCAGCAATGGCAGCAGGAGGTGGTGAGCACTGACCAGTGGTTGGCAACAACCTGCAGATGTCACCAGCAGCGGCAGCCAGGGGTGATCAGGGACCGCCTGCAGATGCCACTGGCAGTGTCAGCGGGGAAGTGGGGGTGGTGAGCGGCGACTGCTCGCAGGAGCTGCCAGTAGCATCGGCAGCACTTCTGTCAGGGGGTGCACCGCCAATCTCAGGGAGTGCACATGCACCCGCGTGCACCCCCTATGCATTGCCAATGTCTCTAAGAGATGGGTATGGTGGTTTTGAACCCCCACAGGATGGTGAGGAAATTCAACCTGAATGGGAACAGTCCTTCCTCTTCTCATTGTACTTGAGAAGAAAAGCCTGAACCTTGCTTAGGTAAAAGACACTCCCATCCTCCGAGTACCCCTGCTGGTATGCTGATTTTAGACAGCGTGCTGTCTGTCTCCGATCACATTCAGAAGTCCCTAAGTCCCCACATTCACTTTATAGTTTGAGGTTCACAAGGGAACCAAAGCCCTGAGGTAAGTGCGGAAGCAGAAGACCTGAAGGAAGTACAAGGAGGAAGGGGAAACAGGAGGTTTCTTCATTCTTACTGAAAAAGTAGGGCAATTGGCTAGTTACCTCAGGTGTCTGTACATGAATGCATGGAGCCTGGGAAACAAACAGAAAGAATTGGAAGTCCTCGCATAGTCAAGGAAGTATCATGCAACTGGAATAAAAGAAACTTGGTGGGATAGCTCGCATGACTGGAGCACCGACATGGATTGGTACAAACTGTTCAGGAAGGACAGGCAGGGGAGAAGAGGAGGAGGAGTTGTATTTTACATAAAAGAGCTGTATGCTTTCTCAGAGCTCTAGTGTGAAACTGGAGATAGGGCTGTTGAAAGTCTCTGTGTTAGGGTCAGAGAGAAGAGCAACAAAAGTGATGTTGTAGTGGGAGTCTGCTGTAGACCACCAACTAGGAGGATGCAGTAGATAAGGCTTTCTTCAGACAACTAGTGGAAGTTTCCAGAAAATAGTCCCTGGTTCTCATGGGGGATCTTCAATCACCCTGACATCTGCTGAGACAGCAATACCACAGTGCGCAGGCAACCCAAGAAGTTTTTGGAGAGAGTTAGAGACAACTTCCTAGTGCAAATGTTGGAGAGACCAACTAGGGGCCATGCTCTTCTTGACCTGCTGCTCACAAACAGGGAAGAATTGGCGGGGGATGCAGAAGTGAATGGTAACTTGGGCAGCAGTGACCATGAGATGATGTAGTTCAGGATCCTGAAAAAATGAAGAAAGGAGAGCAGCAAAGTAGGGACCCTGGACTTCAGAAAAGCAGACTTTTACTCCCGCAGGGAACTGATGGGCAGGATCCCCTGGGAAGCCAGTCTAAGGGGGAAAGGAGTCCAGAAGAGGTGGGTGTATTTTAAAGAAACCTTAATAAGGGCTCAGGAACAAACCATCCTGATACACAGGAAGAGTAGCAAATATGGTAGGTGACCAGCTTGGCTTAGCAGGGAACTCTTCAGTGAGCTTAAACACAAAAGCAAGCTTACAAGAAGTGGAAACTTGGACAAATGCCTAGGGAGGAGTATAAGAATATTGTCTGGGCATGCAAGGCAATCAGGAAGGCATGCAAGGAAATCAGGAAGGCCAAAATAATATTGGCACTGCAGCTATCAAGAGATGTGAAGGGTAACAAGAAGGGTTTCTACAAGTATGTTAGCAACAAAAGGAAGGTCAGGGAAAATGTGGGTCCATTACTGAATGGGGAAGGCAACTTAGTGACAGATGATGAGGAAAAAACTGAAATACTCAATGCCTTTTTTACTTCAGTCTCACAGGCAAGGCCAGGTCCCAGAATACTGCACCAGGCAGCACAGTTTTGAGAGAAGGTGAGTAGACCTCAGTGGTGAAAGAACAGGTTAGACACTATTTAGAAAACCTGGATGGTTATAAGTCATGGGGCTGGATGCAATGCATCCAAGGGTGCTAAGGGAGTTGGTTGATGTGATTGCAGAGCCACTGGCCATCATCTTTGAAAGCTCATGGTGATCAGGGGAGGTCCCGGACTTTGGGAAAGGGAAAAAGTAGTGCCCATCTTTAAGGAAGGGAAGAAGAACGATCCAGGAAACTACAGACCAGTCAGCCTCATCTCAGTCCTCAGGAAAAATCAGGGAGCAGGTCCTCAAGGAATCCATTTCTAAGCACTTGAAAGAGAAGAAAACAATCAGGAACTGGCTCACCAAGGGTAAGTCAAGCCTGACCAACCTGATTGCTCACTATGATGAGATGACTAGTTCTGTGGATGCAGGGAGACCAGTGGATGTGGTATACCTTGATTTTAGCAAGGCTTTTGATACAATCTCCCACAGCATTCTTGCAAGCAAGTTGAGGAAGTATTGGTTGGAGGAATGGACTGTAAGATGGACAGAAAACTGGCTGGATCATGGGGCTCAAAGAGTAATAATCAATGGCTCAGTGTCTAGTTGGCAGCCAATATCAAATGGAGTTCCCCAGTGTTTGGTCCTGAGGCTGATTTTGTTCAATATCTTGGTTAATGATCTGGAAGATGGAATGGACTGCACCCTCAGCAAGTTCACAGATGACACCAAGTAGGCTGGAATGTAGGGCTAGGATTCAGAGTGACCTAGACAAATTGGAGTACTGGACGAAAAGAAATCTCATGAGGTTCAACAAGAACCAGTGCAAAGTCATTCACTTATGATGGAAGAATCCTATGCACCGCTACAGGTTTGGGACCAACTGGTTAAGCAGTAGCTCTGCAGAAAAGGACCTGGGGGTTATAGTGGACAATAAGTTAGATATGAGCCAACAGTCTGCCCTTTTGCCAAGAAGGCTGACAGCATACTGGGCTGCATTAGTAGGAGCATTGCCAGCAGATCAAGGGAAGTAATTATTAATGCCGTGTGAAACACCATCCTTTCTTTTCAACATCCATTTCCCCATTTCAAAGGGACAGTGTTTTGTTTCATTGTTTCATTTCATTTTGAAGCACTGTCCCATTTTGTTTCGCCAAAACTGTTTCTCTGTTTCAACACGTTTCAATGTTTCGCCCATAGGCTATAATGCAGAATCATGAAAATGCCTAAAACTTTGTAATTTCTTGCCTAATTTCAGTGAAAATTGCAGAGATGGCATGAAGCCTGTCAAGTTTCAAGGACATAGATGCAGAGGTTTCTCAGAAACTGCACTTCAAACTGTTCCCACTGCTGCCTGGGCCCAGTGCTGGTTGCAGCCAGCACCCAGCACCAGAGAAAATTGCTGCTATCCCAGGTGGCAGCAGCAGCCTCCTCTCATCCAGCGCACAAATCCGGGGCTTGCACTCCCAGGAGGAGTCTGGCACAGCTGGCAGATGACAGAACAAGGAGTAGTAATGAGTAATCATCTCAAGTTGCAGCAAGGGAAATTTAGGTTGGATATTTGGAAAAACTCTCTCACTAGGAGGGTGGTGAAGCACTGGAAGGGGTTACCTAGAGAGGTGGTGGATTTTCCATCCTTGTAGGTTTTTAAGGCCATGCCTGACAAAGCCTTGACTGGAATGAACTGGTTAGTGATGATCCTGCTTTGAGCAGGGGGTTGGACTAAATGATCTCCTGAGGTTCCTCCCAATCATAATTTTCTATTAGGCCTGCGCAAAGCAACTAGTATTCGCTTTGGATTCAGCCGATTCATAGGACATAGATTCGATTCAGTGATTCGAATCACTGTTCCAAATTGATTCAGCTGAATCTGATTCAGTGATTTGGATCGCTGGCCCAAATTTATTCGGCCGAATCTCCAAATCACACAGGCCCATCCCCTGCCCGCTTTCCCAGCCCTGGCAATGGCTGCCCTACCCACCCCAGCTCTCAGCACTTTGAAAAAAAAAAGCCGCGGCTCACTGGGTGTTGCCAGGTGGGGGAGGGGGGGGCAATCCCCGCTGCCCCTACTGTTCCACGCTGTATGGGCGGCTCTGCATGAGCCCCCCCCAACTGTCCCAGCCCCCCCAGGGCTGCTTCACCTGCCCCAGCTCCATCCCTTTAAGGAAAAAAAAAATTTAAACCTGGGACTCACCAGTTCCTGCCCAGCAGGGGGTGATCCCCACTGCCCCCCCCTGCTGCCCCATGATCCCCCAAAGCCGCTGCAGGAACCAGTGAGTCTGCAGTGGGGGGGTTCCTTTTTTTGGTGCTAAAGTGGGGCTGGAGCTGGGGTGGGTGGGGCAGCCACGCAGGAGCTGGAGGAGCAGGGGTGGGGTCAGAGGGCTCATGGAAGAACCCCCCATGCAGCATGGGGAGGCAGCAGGGATCACCCCCCTGCCAGGCAGCACCCAGTGAGTGTTTGTTTGTTTTTTTAAAGGGCTGGGAGCTGGGGCTGGGTGGAGGAACCATGGCAGGGCTGGGGGAGAAGACAAGGGATGGGGCCTGGCAGGGGTCCTCCCATGGTTCACTCCCCACTCCTCCAGCCCCCCCGGCCCCGACCCCTACTTACCACCTCCAAGTCTGGCTCCAGCTCCCTGCTGCAGCAGGTGGGGACTGCCCAACTCATTGAAGCTCCCTGAATCTTTTCCTAAGATTTGGAGAGCTTCAAATCGATTCAGACCTTTTTATTGGACCCTGATTCAATTTGGATTTGGAGATTCCGATACTGAATCGGACCGAATCTCCTCTGAGTTGAATCAGCACCCGAAGCTTCACATAGCCCTACTTTCTATGATTTTCTATGATTCTACAGGCAGGTCTACATGTACATTAATGTGCTTTTCCTAATGCACATTAAATGTAGTACCTCCGATGTGTGGTACTAAATAAATGCTCATTAGGCTGCTCTGTCACAGGCCCTTCAAATATAAAAGCAAAAATCAGTACGCCTTTAGAGGGAAACCGGGGGCAGGGAGGACAGGGGACAACAAGAGCACTAGATCCAGGCACTGATTTTTCCACAGAAATAGCACCTACTCTACTGGTCACCCAGCCACTGCCACTCCTTATAGCCTGGCAGCAGCTGCTGTCCTTGTGCAGCCACTGCCCCCAGCCCAGAACTACTCAGTTATGTCTTAGAGCAAAATACCACAGTAGCATAGCAGAAAAGGCATTTGCAAATATTGTTTCTAGATATGTCCCCATCGTAATTGGAACAGATATAAGAGTTCAGCGTTCCTGCTCATCTATATTTGCTCCCAAGAGGTGCTTAAGAGCCAGGGGTAATATCCCTTAAGCTTCGGCTGTACAAATCACTGATAACTCCTACATCACTCCATAATGTCTGCATCAAAGATTACTTACTTAATATAATTAGTACTGGAGACAAGTGAGGTCCCATTGGGAACCAAAAAAAATGTTGAATGATTTCAGCCCTGGCTAGATGTGGGCAGAGCTCCTATTAAAGGCAATGGGAATTTCACATTCTTCTGACGAGACTGATTTTGATGTCATTTCTTCCTTGCTCTTTTATCGATAATAATACGCCCTTTATAGTGCATGATGTATAAAAAGAGAATCTGAACATTAATGTCTGTTTCTAGAGCTTCAAAGGATTTTGTTAGGTATTTTTATAATTTTTCCTGCCATTGCCTGCCCCTTCCTCCTCTGTACTGAGCTACTTTCAAACTAGCAGTCAAAAATAATTGAAAACCCTTTTCTTCACTTCACTTATATATTTTAAATGAAGGAAACCAGTGCAATCATAATAAAACACTTGAGGATATAGATCATTGACCAATAAGTGTGCTTTCAGGTGCATTTATGGAACTCGGTCATTCAAAGCAAATCTAGACACGTGCTAATAGCTAATAAAGCACATACTACTAGGTCTTGTTCATCCTGGTACAACCTATTTAAACAATATCCTTGAAGTGCTTCTCAAAGCTGAGCCAAGTCAAACTCTGACATATTCATTTGTAAACAGAAATGTTATGAAGTAACTTTGCCAAATACTAGGTGTCAAATTTCTTGGTATAAAAATGCAGTTTGTGAGCATTCATTTAAGAATTATTTATTTTTAAAAAACCCTACAAAAGAAAATATACTATTCTGACACCAGTGGGTTATAATGTTATTTGCAGGTGTGCCAGGGCTCAGTTCACCACTGCCATGTACCTTGTGGAGTCTTTTGCACTTGTGCACTCATGTAAAACAAGATCAGACCAGGAAAGTAACATTTTACACCCACCCTGCACTCACTTTGCACAGCCTGGCCAATGACTAGACAACTATGCGTATCAGTAGAGAACTAGGCTCTGTGAATAGCGAATTGGTGCAAGTTACTCATTTTCCTAAACATTTATGACACCAAAGATATGGCTCTGACTCACTTGCCAGTTGAACCTTCTTTCTTGATGTCTGTTTTTTGCCTTGTGATGGTAAAAGCCAGTCTAAGGCAGAGATTTTTTTCAGGACTAATGACTATTTTCAACCCCAAGTGTTTTGGTAAAGGGTCTCCATGCATATCCATCCATTGTCTTTAAGATCTTGATGCTGGTCTCCTCAAATTTGACTAGCAAGGGGAAGGGCAATCTAGTCCTTGTGTAGCAGGGCACTGGACTGTGCCGGCTCCTTCAAGGTGGCAAAGGGGGCTAATAATAGACTCACCTGACTGAAAGAGTCTCAAGCTGGATCTATAGAAGCCCAGAGCCTGCACTGGTCAGGCAACCACAAAGTGAGGAGCTCTTGGCTGCAGGTACCTGGATGTTGCTGAACATCTCTGCAGGCCTGGAAACAGAGGCAAGTTCCCTGGGCAGAGCAAGACTGGTCATTGTTTATGTTAAGCTCGCGGCATTTATACACATACATTTTCATGTCCAGACATCCCAGAGATCCAACTCGTCAGAGCAGACTTGGATAATTGAGCCTGCTCTGCACATGAGCTGACACGCCTGGTGCTGCATCACTTGCAGCTGTATAAGTGGCAAAATGCACATCAGCACAGAGAAAATGGTAGTTGCGTGCTTTTGAACTAAAACACCTTCTAAGTGTTTTAGATCAAAAGTGAACCAGCACTATTTTCTGCGTGCTGGCACACATCTCACCACTTATACAACTGCAGCACTGGGCACTTTTCAAAGCGCCCAGCGCTTACATATATAAATATGCACTTAGAGGGTTTGAGGCGCCTGCCGGAGGCCGGAGATGCTTCTTGTTTATTTAAGTTAACCAGGTAATTTAGCCTTGAGCCCTGCAATGACAGGCTCAAGACCTGTTTAGAGAACTGGTAACCCAGGAGCCCTCAGACTGGACTGGGCCCCAGGAAAAGGCTGACACCTGGACCAGAGAGTTCATATGTGCCCAGGGAAGGGCTGAGCTAGGCTAGAGGGTCCACAGGCTCAGAGCAGGCTAAACCAGACTAGAGGGTCCAAGAGCCCGGAGGAGGGACTGTATGTGGGACCAGGGCTCTGAGACCCCAGAGGGAGACTGCATGAGGGACCAGGGGATCTGAGGGCCCATGGGGGCCAAGTGTACAAATAGTTAAAATCAAAGAGAAAGAACACCCCCAAGACTTGGGGGTGGTGTAGGGGAGAAAATGGAGCCGCACATTGAGCTCTGAAGGCTACACGTGCCCTAGACGGGCACAGATACGCACGTAGCCCTCAAAGCTGCAGGGGCCTTGCAGAGGCACAGGACAGCTGAGAGAGTCTATTGAGTTTAAGGGTCAAATCAAAGAGTTTGGGAGTCCAGGAGAGGCCCAGTGGTACTGCAAGTGGATGAAGGCTCACTCTAGGGCCTGTGGGCAGCCTCCCTGATTCAACCTCAAGTAAGAACAAGGTGTGGTGGGTGAGCAATGAAGGGAGGGCTGTAACAGAGGCTGAGGCAGGCAGGAATCACACAGCTACCAGGGGCTTCATGCCCTCCCCCCTCCCCCCGGCCATGATCCTGCCATACTGGGATTCTGTTTGTTAAAATAGCTAACCTTGCCCTAACACAACTGATTTGTAGCTGTCACATATCTATATGGAAAGGCTGGATTGTTTCTGTAAGGGTTTTGTTACATGGTAATTTTGGGTGGCTTTTGGAGCTCTTAACCCCTGGATTGTTCACACATTAACACCTGAAACTGTTTTTAAGGACTCATTAGATAGTTCAAAGTTACACCATACTCCAGGACAGGCATATCTCTTATCTGTGTTACCCAGCTCATGTTACACTAGTTTAAGCACTCCATCCACCCCTCCACTCCCTCGCCTCCTTCCTTTCCCCCATAGCCCAGATCAGGTCCACTGCACCCCCACCCTCCCCAACACCCAGATCCCATTCACCGCTCCACCCCCCACCCCTTACTTGTGGCACCCTGTGCTGTCTGTCCCAGGGAACAGGCAGGAAGGATTAACCTGTCTGATCATCAGCCACTGCTGCTGCTGTCTGGGTGGGCTCAGCCTGGAGAAGAGCTGTGGCCCTAGCAGTGGTGGTGGCAGGGCCAGGCAGTCACTGGGACCATGGCTCCAACCAGCAGCCACAAGTAAGCAGGGGGAGTGGGGGAGGGACTCTGGTGGATGGAAGCAGGATTCTTACCCTTCAGTCCTCTGGGCCCTTTTTGGACTAAAGCATGACTGCTCCAAATTCGAGCTAGCACTGACCTCAATCAACATTTGTGCGGCTCACAGCATAAGGTGTAACAAAGCCTTAACACACTCTTTGCGTAACAAGAAGTACTTGTGAAAAATGCCTGATTGACAAACACAGAAGCAAAAGTCCTCTCATTATCTAGAAAAAAATCAACATATAAGGAGCAACAGTGTAAGCTTCCATACAATGGCTTTAAATTTTCCGTTCCACTTTTGGAGCTTTGAGCTGGGGAGACTGCTTAATAATACTGGCAGGCACTACACTGAATATGCAATTAAACCTGTTACTCATGTTTTAAATAGTAGCCCAGCCATATATTCAGGCAATTAATGGCATGAAAAAATAGGAAATGAGCCACAAAATTATTCCACAAATGTGTAATATTTTTGTGGCTAGTCTCCATCGCACCTTAAATTAAACGTGTGGCAGGGTCCCCACTGTTCAACCTAATGCCAGCAGGATGACAGCCATGTGGGACACATGCCTAGAGCTCCACACTGCTGCTTTCAGGGTGCCCAATCAAGGGGAGCTCATCAGTTGTACCAGGTCATGGGGAACTGTGGGACTCCCTGCAACCCCACACAATCACTGTCTTGCCCCACAGCTCCCAGGAGCACATCCTGGTTGCAGGGACCCTGGTATCAGGGAATATCTCCTAGATCCTAGGGCCTCAGCGCACCAGACATTAAAAAACCATGCATACAGCTAAGATGCACATGAAGTTTTCTGTTTTCTTGGCACACAGGACTCTGGGACTGGCCTCAGTGCTGAGACCCACAATCAGCTGATTACAGGCCCCAGCCCTAGGACTGCACCAGCTCTGGTTTAGTCCCTAGGCTGAGACTGATGATCATTGTCAATCTGTGCAATGTAAGCATGCAGTATGGATGTAAAATGTTACTTTCCTGCTCTGATCATGTTTTTCTGAGTCTCAAGCTGGCTCCAGTGTGGCCCCAGCTGATTAACACTCTCAGCCCTGGGACCACACCAGTTCACACCAGAATGCAGGCACCCAGCTTTCCACTTGTCAGTAGCACTGGCAAGTAGCAATGGCATGACTGGAATCTGATCCCCAATCCCAAAATTGTGCATCCTGCCACAAACATGTGGCATGGCAGGAGGTGCAATTGTTGGAATCATGGACCAAATCCCATCATACCATTAAATGAGTGGGATGTAAAATTATACTGGGACCAGGGGGGCAGATTGAGGCCCCCACAGTGAGGGAGTGAATAGGGCTGGGGCAGGGGCAGGTGCTGCACAGCTGAGGCAGGGCAGGCCATGGGATGGAGCCACGAGCAGTTTGTCCAGTGGATGCAGGGAGGAGGGGGTGGCTCACGCTGCTACGCACATGCCAGGAAGCATGGGGGCCATGTGCCCCTGGATCTGCACATGGGGCAAGGGCAGGCTGCTGCTGTGGGCTGGGGCCAGGGCTGAGCCAGGCTCTTCCTGGCAGGGGGTGGGTGGGTTGGCCTGGGCTGAGCACAGGGCAGGCAATGGCAATGCTGGGAGTTGGGCTACGGCAAATTCTGGGGTGGCTGCAGCCCCCCCATAGTCTCCCTCTCAGTGCTGCTGCCACCTACCCTGAGCACAGCTCGGCTCAGCCCCCCACTGGGAAGAGCCCAGTGCAGCTCCAGCCCCAGCCCACAGTGGCAGCCTGCCCTCGCCCCATGTGCAGATCCAGGAGGCACACAACCCCATACCCTCCCAGGGTGCACGTAGCAGCAGGAGCTGCTCCCCACTCCCCATGCCCCCCAGAGGAGCCACTCATGGCTCCGGCCTGTGCCCCACTCCAGCTGGGCAGCACCTACCCCTGCCTCAGTGCTAGCCCCACTTCCTCCATCACTGCAGGGGCCTCAATCTACCCTCCCCACACCCTTTCCCTCCCCCTGCTCCTTCCCCCACAACAGATTTACCAGTCAGATGCTGCTCTCCAAGCTGCTCGGCCACATATCTGCAATCAGATCAGTATTGACCGATATGACTCATTAAAAATCAGCCATCGGTATAGGCCCAAAAAATCTCTATCAGTGCACCCCTAGTATCTTGCCATGGGTTTTGTTTTATTCACAACTACAGTGAAAGTATCCCATAGGTGGTCAAGAGGCTTTTATGAAGCAAACTAAGGCCACATCAAGAAGCAAAAATCTCTCCAATAAAAAGCATTCTGTCCAATGGAACTAAGGCAGAGCACAAGGATGGTTTGTTTCAATTGATATAATTCCACAACACTTTTAAGGCTATTTCCAATCCCTGGGTGTGTCCAGACAAGCACGTACATGCAGTATGCGGTGCCACACACTGCACATGCCACACATGCAGGCATTCCCCACATTGCTAATCTGCAGCACAGGGAGGGGTTTGACACTGGGAGATCCCACTGTTAAAAAAAAAGCCCACACCTAAAAAAAGCAGGGCAGCGCAAATGACAGCAGCATGCACTGCCCAAAACCAGAGCCTGGCCAGCTGGAGCCAGCTGGCCAGGTACTGGCCAGGCTCCCTGCTGCTGGATCACCATGGCTGCAGCTC
This sequence comes from Alligator sinensis, assembly GCF_000455745.1. Classification (NCBI taxonomy): domain Eukaryota; kingdom Metazoa; phylum Chordata; order Crocodylia; family Alligatoridae; genus Alligator; species Alligator sinensis. Next base: position 1,872,889 of record NW_005842216.1, read on the forward strand.
TTGGAGGCCCCCAGGATCTCATGTAAGGCTGCCCAGGTGCTAGCACACATGCACAGGCATTCCCCGGGGACAAGTAGCAGCGGCCCATATAGTGCTGCTGCTGTTTGTCCCTGGCAAAATGCACGTTCCCGCTCATGGGGACAAGCCCTCTGGGGCTGCAGTAAAGGTGGCATACCTTTATGGCAGGGAAGAAAGCTTTGGAAAGCAAGGGCGGGACTATTCAATTGTTGTTGAGAAAAGGAGAATTCTAGCCCGCTACTTAAAAAATATAAGATATGGGGAGGGGAACAATTGTTGCGCTTCCAGATCAGCATCATGAGACTCATTCAGTAGCTGGTAGTTATTCAGTGGTCACTAACTTGACCATTTTGATCCCTAGCTCCCAAGTGAATCAAATTTCCAATTCTGCTTTGTTTTTAGGGTATCATTTTCCCATTAACATTTCACAGCTGTGCCTACAGGAGAAATTACAGTTGCTGAGGTCTTGATCCAGGACTTTGTCCCCCTATGCTGCAGGCTGTGTATATTAGTTATTTCAAGAGATCCTCTGAAAAGAATGTTGATATAACAGTAGCTCAAAATTAGGTACTTATGTTCTTCGACATGATAACCAAAAACATTATGACATGACTGGCTTCTCACAATTTTTCCTCATGCCTCTGCTTTTGGGTACCAGTGTAACCAGCACAAAAACACCACCACAGACACCAGCTCACAAGATCATTCTAATTTTTCCATGTGGGGGGTGTTTCTTTCCAAAGAGGCAAAAGTTAGCCCACACCCTGAGATGATTATTCAGGGTATCCATTCATATAATCATAGAATCATAGAAAGAGGTCAGAAGGGACCTTGTAGATCTTCAAGTCCGACTCCCTGCCTGGGCAGGAGGAAAACTGGGCTCAATTGGCCCCAGCCAGGTAGGCATCAAGCCGCTTCTTAAAGCCCCCCAGGGTAGGAGCCAGCACCACTTCCCTTGGAAGTTGGTTCCAGAGCTTAGCCACCTTGTGAAGTAGTTCTTATGGATGTCTAATCTAAATCTACTCTCCAACAACTTGTGGCCATTATTCCTTGTTATCCCGGGGGGGCGCTAGGGGAAACAAGGTCTCCCCCAAACCCTTCTGGTCCCCCCTAGTGAGTTTATAGACAGTCACCAGGTCTCCCCTCAGCCTTCTCTTGTGAAGGCTGAACAGGTTCAGGTCCCGTAGCCTCTCATTGTAGGGTCTGCCCTGCTGTCCCCTGATCATGCGGGTGGCCCTCCTCTGGACCCTCTCCATATTGGCCACATCCCTCTTGAAGTGGGGTGCCCAGAACTGGACACAGTACTCCAGCTGTGGCCTGACCAGTGTCACGTAGAGGGGGAGGATCACCTCCTTAGCCCTACTTGAGATGCACCTGTGGATACACGATAAGGTTTGGTTAGCCCTGCCGACCGTGACCTCGCATTGTCGGCTCATGTTCATCTTGGAGTCAATGATGACTCCAAGATCCCTTTCTGCCTCTGTGCTCTCAAGAAGGGAGTTTCCCATCTTATAAGTGTGCTGCTGGTTACTACTGCCCAAGTGCAGCACCCCACAGCACATGTCAGTATTGAAACGCATCCTGTTTTTGTTAGCCCACCCCTGCAACCTATCCAGGTCTTTCTGCAGTCTTTCCCTCCCTGCTAGCGTGCCCACCTCACCCCAAATTTTGGTATCATCAGCAAATTTAAACAGGTTGCTTTTCACCCTATCGTCTAAATCGCTGATAAAGAAATTGAACAGTGCGGGCCCAAGGACCGGCCCCTGGGGGACTCCGCTGCCCACTTCCCCCCAGGTCAAATATGACCCATCCACCACCACCCTCTGAGTACGACCCTTCAGCCAATTTGCAATCCATCTGACTGTGTAGGCATCAATGCCAAAGTCGCCTAGTTTTTTAAATGAGGATGGCCGGCCCCTTGCTTTTGCACTGATGTCTGGCCATTTTTATATCAATGCTGCTACCTATTTTCTCACTAATATTCTATGTAGACATTCAAAGCAGGTCAGGAAAGCACATCAAATTAATTTCCTACCTTTGAGCTCACCCACAGACACAGCTCAGTAGCACTGGCCCACCTCAGGGAAGCAGAATGGCAGGCAAATCCTACCCAATAATTCTGACACCTTTTTATAAGGTGCACTTACTCCTGCAGGACATCAGACCAACTCTGCTGGAAGGTGTAGAGATGGATGGAACCATGTGCCACATCTCCAACTGTCTTTGGAGACTTCATGGGAGTCTGAAGGGAACAGTCCCTGTGCTATTGGAACCCCATCTCCCTTTACCTAGTGGTAGCTTCTTATTCCATCTCTTCCTGTTGCACCCATGCAGAGCAGAAGGCATCTATATTGCTGTAGTCACAAATACTTCAATCTCACATCAACTGCTGTATATAGAGGCACTGGCCTGATTGCCCGACTGAACACGAGGAATTCCACTACAATATAAAAAGCCTCTACATTTCCAGCTCCACTAGCTCAAGCAAGCCGAAGGAATCATGTATACAAAATATTTAGTCCACAACTTCCTAGTCAAGAGCAACAATACATGTGCAACTAACCTTCTTATTTGCTTCAGTTAGGACAGAATTTGGTACTGAATATATTCTACAGCAGCAGTTTTCAACCTGTGGTCTACAGACCCCGGGGGATCCACAGACTGTCTAAGGGGTCTGCAAAAGATGACTATGATCAATCAAAATTATGTGAATACCCACACTTACAATTCAAAGGAGTTCACACCTCCATTCAAAATTTCCAAAGGGTTCTGAACCTCCATTTGAAATTTTTAGGGGTCTGCAAATGAAAAAAAGGTTGAAAACTACGGTTCTAGAGTATTTGGATGCTCAGAAATGCAAGCCACTCATAAAACACTTATCTATAACAATCTGTACCTAGAAACATGCAAGAACATTAAGAAAAGTTAATAGAATTCAAACTCAAGATGCTCAGTCCCCCAAAAAACATAAGCTTAAGATCAAGTACCAGAAACACAAGAAAGTAATAAAACAAGCAGGAAATAAAATAGGAATACAGAGGGAATTGTTAAAATAACCGGCAGTTAGAATTAAAGATTAAGTTCTTAATGTCAGAAAAATCAGTATTTCAATTTTGGTGTCACTCCCACTCCTGCCCTTAAATGAGATACATAATAAAGTCTGGGATCATACAGTTAACTTTAAAAAAAAAACCAAAAACCTGTTTTTTCACCATACCTAGTGCTCGCCAAAGCAGGCAGAAAACAATAGTGAAGCAAATATATGCCCAGTTCCACTCATGGTTGTCTCCAATGGTAGAGACCCCAAGAAAGATGAAGATAAGGGTATCGCTAACACTGCTCCACATCTTCATGAAGTATTTGACTGTAGTGTGAGACTTCAGAGAGATGTTGGCTTCCACATAACGTTTCATGCCCATGGCACAGGCAATAATTCTGAGAAAACAAAATGGAACAAATAACCATATTTTCTTGCATACAACATGCCCTGGAATAAGATACACACCTTGTTTTTGAAAGGCAGAATAACGAAAAAAAGATCTTTCCTTGTAGTAAGTACCTGAGTAGCAGCATCTACTATTCTCAAACAGTGATTCTTAACTAGGGTACCTTAAGATCCTTTCAAGAGTGCCACAGGCTGCCACTCCATGTTAGCACTGTTAGGCGGGCAAACATGATTTACAAGATAAGCCCAGAGATTTCAAACGGGAATTCATAGTGTTAAAAACAGTCTGATCTATGGTCTTTCTGAGCTTTTTGCAACAGAAAATTTGCTCTCTCATTTTTCTCTATTAAAAAAAAAGAGTGAAAACTAAGATCTGCCATTTTCTGAGGGGTGCCTTGAGTCTAACAAGAGGTATCCTGAGTCTAAAAAAAGTGATAGCCAGTGATCTAAGGAGCTGAGCCCAGTCCTTGTTCTGGTCCCTATAGATCCTGTACAGACTTTAATTTTCCTTTTGTTTCATAAGTAGCAGAAATGGTCCTATTGTATTTCCTTGTACATAATGTGGCTTTGGGGTATAAACACCCTTCTTCAGGCACAGGGAGAGTTTGTTGTTTCTTTGTGTCCTCTCCTAGATAGAATGGAAATCAATATGCAAAATGCTGGTCCGTGAAAATGCAAATACATGGCAGGGGGTATCAGAGCCCCCATGAAACAACCAATAGGTGAGAGAAAAGCAGGGGGTGGGGAAGTGGGAGAAATGTAGCTGGTAAAATGCAGACCTACACCATTCCCATCTCACGCTCATCATGCCATCAGGCAGCAGTAGGGCTCCTTTAAATCTAACTGATCCCTGACCACTATCTTAGGCTTCAGGCAACACTGGTAACCAGCACAGTAAAACCACCTTCCAACTCTCAGAGATTGATGCAAAGCCAGCCCAAGAGTGGGGAAACACATGTGATTAAATATACCACATTTTACAATACTATCCCCATCCTGAGCTGGATTTTCTGGGCTCAGCTAATAATCCAGCCCCTGAAATAAACTCAAAGGCTTTAAAAAGATCAACTGATGTCAAATAGATGTTAATGAACGTGCATAAGGCTATACAACTAATGCAGAAATGGCCTTCAACAGTGCTGCTGCACTTTGGAGGAAATTAGAGAATCACTACAGCTGTAACATTTTACTTCTTCATCTATTGCATATTCAAGGTCACTTTAGAAGTATGATGCTCCAATTAAAACTTTTGCCCTTTAATTGTTCATGGATAATTGGTTCTTTAAGCTACAGAATACATGTGGTTAGCCTAATTCATCAGTTTTTCAAATCACTATAATTTGAGCCTAGCAATCTCAGAAGGTCAAAGTAATTCAAGAATCAAGGAGTCAAAGCTCTGCATTTTTTATGTTACTCGAACAGAAACATTTTATACTAAAGGCTGAATTACTGAAAGCAAGACAAACATAAGTTTCCAAGTTCTGGTCTCCACTGCTACTTTGGTGCCACCCTCTTAAGCAGAAGACCCGATTTGATTTTCTTCTAGTTTACATCAGTGTAAATCAAGTTTATGTCATCTGAGGGCATTGGTGTTAAAATGGGATTAAAGTAGAGAGGCAGAAGATGACTAAGGGCTTGTATCGACTTCTCAGCATGGACAAAGTAAGCTAGGTCTGCAAGTAGGTGAGGCACTCAGTGCACAATATGTAAGAAGTAATGTCAGAAGCATAAGAACTCAGCTGGACACCTGGAAAAGCTGCGATGCACAAAGGCAGTGACAACTTCTAGCTGCTGATATGCTGCCAGTACAATGGCACACCTGTGGGGGTCACTGCTATTGCTCTATCCTCCTCCAAGTCGGCACCTGGGGCTACTGCTCCAGTTGCCCCACCTTAGTTATGCTATAGGATAGTCTACTCAATACTGCAACAGGAGTAATTCCCTTGCACTTCATATGCACAGGTAGCTGGTATGCTGTAAATTCATATCCTAGCTTACTTTGCATGTAGACAAGGGACAAGTCTTCGAAGAGACAGATTTTGAGTGCTCAGTGGGAACAAAGAAGTTCTTGGAGTAGATGGGCTTTGCCTTCTTTTGGAAAATGTCAGTTTTTCTATTTACCAGTATTGGAATTATATGCAAGGATCTATACTATGCATAACAGAACAGCACTCTCTGAAAATAACCAAACTGAAAACCTCCAATAGCAGAAATAGTCAATGTTTTCAAGGCTTTGCTGCTAAGAGCTCCAATCTGACCATTTTTATGTAACCCATATAAAACCAATGAACCCAATTCCCTTCTCACCAGCCTCCTGTCTTATCTCAGAAAAAAAAAAAAAGAAACCTACTGACTACAATGCATTTACCCCTTTTTTGCCTTACTACTAGTGAGAACAGAATGAGTCCCAGTTTCTGCTGATCTCTTCCTTCTGTCCTGGCTCAACAGGAGGGACTAATTCACAAATCCTTATTGCCAGAGCTATGCAAAACAATGAAGTTAAATAAAATAGCCATATAAATGCTTTGGATACAGCTGAAATTAGGTAAAATATTATTAGTATTGAGAAAAAAAAAATCAGGAAATTAAGTATCACAAATAACAGAATTATAGAAAACATGATCACTTTGAAATTAAGTTTTAAAAGGATTAGAAAACCCAAGTGAGCTGTAAGTAGTTTTGGCAAATTGTATATTTAACTCTGAAGTCTCACATTTTTCTTATGAATGTGAGAACTGATTTTTTTTTGCTATCTAAACTGAAAAAAATAAAAAAGGAATACATTCTATTTCTTTCATCCTGAAAGTTTTCCTTGGTTTTTTTTAATATTATTTACAGAGACAAATATGAAAAAAGATTCAAAGACACAAAATTAATCTCTAGTTTCACACAAGAAGCACAGACAAAAGTTATATTTTTCACATTATTGGGCCCCTGAATGTGCTCTACAGCCATGCTGTGACAAACACGCACAGCTGCAGAGTGCTTTTAAAGTGGCTCATGGCACAAAAAATAAACCCTCCTCAATGAGGTATCAGATGAAGGTGCTCTGCTTTAGAGCGCCTTAAGGAACTTGTGTTCTCTAGGGTTAATTTTTCATGAGTTCAGAGCTGGGATGATACCCATGAGACAGGGGGGCTCCAGTGCACCCCCACCAACTCAGGCCAAGCAAGCTACCAATTTCATGCTGCCATGCTCCTTTTCCATTTTCTGCTTTGCACAGCCAGAGCTGAAGGGGTGGATGGATTGCGCTCCCCCTACCTCATGGGCTGAGCCCAGCTCCCCCCAGTACCCCAGCCAGTAGCTTGCTGCTGCTGGCTTCCCCCTCCTTCCTCCTCCTCCCTCCCTGCTGACAGCCCTAGAACTGAGTGGGGGGAAGGGGGGCAGGGAGTCAGGGCTGGGGAGAGGGGTGGCTCCTCATCTTACTGTTTGCCTGAAGGCAGGTTTATTCCCCACCCCCACCCAACAGGTAGATGTCTGTTGGGGAGGGGGAGGAGGGGGGGGTGCCCTAACTCATGATGCTTTATGCAAAGTGCCATGAATTAGAATGGGGGCCTAAACATCTGTCATCGCCCCTTGAAATGTTTTAGTTTCTGATGCTTGATACAAAAGGAAAAATAGGTTAGAGTCACCAGAATATAATCTATGATGTAGAATGTGATAGTCTCTCCCTCTTACTCAACATCCCAGTAGTCAAAGCACTCAGTCAATATAAAGAAGACTCAAATAGAAAACTTATTTCACCTCCAAAAAGACTAACCCAGTGTTTTCAGGGGGTTTTTTTAGATTTGAGGCACTCCACCATAACTTCTGAGAATTGAACAGCACACCATTTCAAAAACTAATTTATTTATTATAGTGCTTACCTGCATGAAGAGAAGCCAAGAAGGAGGAGGGGCAACTGGCAGGGAAGCAGGGAAAAGCCTGTGTTTCTGAGTTGGGGAAAGAGGAGCAGCTGGAAGGGAAGAGCCTGCATTTACCTCCTTACTGGAACCTGTGCTTATCTCTCTTATCTCCTTCTCCTGCTGTCACAGCACTCCAGCTATAGCACCCTGGTTGAGAATCACAGGCCTAACCACTTATACTATTTGAAGCTGGTTTTCTTCTATCTCTCTTGCTGATGTTCCACTTTATAGAAAAAGACTTAAATGTTTACTGAGGCAGAGAAAGAGAGGTGAAAATTACTCTATAGTTTGGTTGCTAAAGCACTCACCTGTGTTGCACTGCTTGCTTCAAAGAATAGTTAAATATTTTACATAAAATGGAACACTTCTAACAAGAGAGACTGAGAGGAACTAGCTAGCACATACCCTGTCATCTGGTGGCTAGGGCACTCTTCTGGAAAGCAAGATGTGTGTTCACAACCCTTCAGGTAGAGGAAGGCATCCAACCTGTCTCCCCTGCATCGTGAGTAAACCTTCTGTTTGCTGGACTATTAGATAAAAGGGCACCACCAGGAAATCAAGATGAGCGCAACCCCAAGAGATTGTTTGTAATCAGTACTGCTTGGTGAATTCAGCTCAAATTGAATTCCAAACAAGTTCCAAGTAAGTTCGGAACAACCTAAAATGGGCTTTGCAGTGAATAAATTAGTTAAGAAATAGAAAAAGGTTGCCTGGCTCTGGTTCTTATGGTATCTACTGTTTATAAATAAAACAGATTGATTCAGTACAGGACTGCTGATCCAGGGATTAGCTGCCTAAGCAACTGTATTGTTACTGAAACAATCCATTATTAAAAAGAAAAGGAAATGGATTCCATAATGGGTACAGTAGAACTGTTAGAAGGATGAAGCATTAAGACTGAATGCCTTCAACTTCCATAATGATTTATGCAGCATATTTATTTCACTGTTCAGCCTCATGCTACTATAAATAGAGTTTTAATTTACCTATTCTCATGACTATAGCTGTTTTCAATAATGCTGAAATATTGCCATTCTAGGAAATAAAAATCAGCAGGGTATAGGAGTTACCTATTTATATACAATGGAATAGCCTTAGTTTAACAAAATTAACTATTTTGATACTGCTGTATTAAGCTGTTATGTGGGTATTTAATTTTCTTCTGATCACTACTATTATCATTATTGCAGTTAGTTACGAAATCACTGTAATTTAGGATCAGTTTATAGTCATTAGGGAAATATTTAATATCTTTTAACTCTGTGTTCCTCAGTGGTAACTGACTCCATTTCCTTAAGAGGATCAGAGACAGCAGATAGCTAGGATTTATATATTAGGAAACTTGTGATAAATTCACAAGTGTCAGTCACAGTTCTGATTTCTGGGACCTCAAAACATGGGCCCTAATCCTACAATGAGTACTACACATACTGATCACAGGTGCATAGAGTCTCACTGAGTATATCTACATATGCCATTAATGCACAGCAATAAACTGTGGAGTTTATTGCTGTTTTCAATAATGCTGAAATATTGCTATGTATGAGCCATTCTAGGAAATAAAAATCAGCTTATTGCTCCACAGTTTATTGATCCTAGGAACCTCCCAGGTACACTATTTACATGTGCACCCAGACTGCAGCACACTGAGCCGGATTGGAGCAGCTCCAGCTGGCAGCGGGCCTGGGGGGTCAGCCAACAGCCCAGGGCTGCTCGACTGGGCTCAGTGTGCTGCAAAGAGGCTGGCTGGGGCACAAGGGTGCTTCAGTACAGGGCTAGCCAGCAGGCAGCCCCCGCACTGAAGTGCCCTCATGTCCCAGCCAGTGAGATCAGTGCCTAAACCTGTGCTGCCATGCACAAAAAAACCGTGCATCGGGGTTGTACTTGTAAATACATATATGCTGAGAAATTTACTGTACAGCTAATGAGTCAACAGCACAGTAAATGTCTCGTGTAGACATGCCCACTGACTTCAATACCTCCTCACATAGGTATAGCAAGCTGTCCATTAGGAGCTCAGTGATGTCCGTTAGGAGCTCAGGAATTCGACACCAAATGGGAATCAAGGGAAAGCAACAAAAGCACCAATAGTTCATGCATAGCTTGAAGTTAAGGCACATAATTTATTCAGGCAAAGCACACCAAAAGAAAAGCAAGTTCCTCTAAAAAATAAAGGTGGCAAAGCTAGATGGATATAGTTCGTTGCCTACTAGCATGGGAAAGGCAGAACAAACAAGAAATGAACCCTTGGGGAAATGAATGGTTCACCACCTCATACTGCTAAATCATTTACCAATATTGCCCTTGCTTTCCCTTCCTTCCCTCTTACAACATTGCAGCAATGTATGGTCCAACAGGAAGCACATACAGTAGCAAACAATAGAGTAACAGCTACAGTCATTCCACTAAGCTCAGTGGCAGAGGCATCAGTATGAATGAGAAGCATCTGTCCTGATGATGCAAGAAAGAATCAAGATCCATGCGTGTGCACGTGCCTGTCTGTCTACCTAGAGTCAAAGCTATTAAAGAGTCATCATCACACTGATGAGTTATGGCTAACTCTTAATTTAAGCGTAGCGGGGAAGTGGTTAATCTCAGAGCCATTTGTGGGATGACTTTTGGGGAATTATGTTTTTAGGACAACCACTGATCGCAAATATAAATAGATGAATTGATCTCTACGATCAAGATAACATACACTAAAACACTAAGCAGCCAAATCTTGGTCAGAACACTCTAAGGAAGGACAAAATAGGGAGTTTCTTTACCCACATATCATCTAAGCAGCAGTTAAGTGAGATACCTAATACCCTGTGCTCTGGGTACTCTGGGACTGCTTACTGTGTATTCAAGTGCTACACAGCCTCAATGGGCTGTTAGCCAGGGAGGTAGCTGGGTCTCAGCCACATACCACGTATGCTGGAGTGCACACAGAAAATAGGAAAGTTTACAGTCTTTTGAAAAGGGAAGCAACGTGCAGCTCACTGCATGCTCATCTCTCTCCCCACAAGCAATGCTGTCTGCCTACACCAACCTTCCAGAGTAACAGCAGAGTATAGCCCTAAGTAAAGGAATTGGTGAGGATGGGCAAAACATTGTGAACAAAATCAACCCAGATGAACATCTTGCCCTCATCTCAAAGCACACCCACACGTTTCTGGGGTTCAAAGCAGATCAACTATTTTGTGTACCTTTTCATATCCCTGTTTTGACTGGGACTCAGAGTGGAAGTGGACGTAACAAAACAGCGCTAGAAAGGCTGCTCTGGCTCTGCCAACGTTCCAAAGCACTGGAAATCTCAGACAGTTTGATCTCACAAGGTTTCCAAACTAAGGACATGAAGCCAGGCTCAAATAGCCACCAGAGTATTTGGATGCTGATTGAACCATTTGAAGTCTGCCCAGCACTAGTAATCAGGACTGTTTATGATTTCCTGTTATAAAACATGCAAGCTAGCCCCATTCTCTCCACCCTGGAATGCATTGTTTCAACTTAAATCCTTTAGGATTTCAAATAAGTCAAAGTCAGATGCCATCTGTTCTATGGTACACTGCTAAGACCTCTTGTCAGTCTTTTAAATCCTGACACAATCTCAGCATACTTGAAGAATGCATAACACCATTGATGTGCAATTGTATAATGCATGGAATGTGATTATAGCCCTGAACTATTACAAAGGCTTTTATATTTTTTGTTTCCCTTAGTACACAGATGCTCATCATAGAGCTCAGGCTAAGCAAACTTGATAGAAACCCTTCTTATCATAACTGAGTCTTTTCTGCATATGTAACCAGGAGGATTAACTGCATGACTGAAAGTCATACTTACGCCACAATACCAGAGAGATGAAACATTTCTGCAGTGAGATAAGATAGGTAACTGTACAGGAAGACAAAGAGGGGCTCAATGACACGGATGTTCTTGGTAAAGCGTGTAGTAAAAGCAGCAGTCATCCCAAATATAAGGCCTACCAATACCCCTCCTATGGCAACCACAAAAAATTTCCCAATTCCTGCAAAAACATCAACAGTTTTGATTGTTGACATTTCACAGAAGGATCTAAGCAGCTTGTACAGCACCTAGAAGAAAATAAATGGAAAGAGAAAAAAATGCATTAACTATGCATAATCAAGTACTGCAGTGACATCATATTTTTTTATACTTCTGCTGATCTACCAGAATGCTATAATGAAACAGTGTTGTTTTTAGCAGTGGATTTTGCCTCCTAGATGCATCATTTCCCCTCTGGCTCTGCAAAGATTTCCCATAAAAGATGAACACCCTGCCTGCCCCCTATCCTCAGCTCCAGATACTAGCCAAGGGACACCCCTAATACCACAGCTCCAGTGGATGCGGGAGGCCCTACCAGGTGTCTGAGGAGCTGTAAAGACACAGTTTTGGTTATGGGTTGCTCTGCCCCCTGGCAAAATCCTCAGGATCCACAAGATTTTTCTAGGGTCTAGGGCCATAACAGATAAACCCCATGTTCTTCATGGAATGATGCAGTGGGGTGCTCTTAAAGGGATCTCCTTAGAGATTTTCTTTCTCTCTCAATCTCCCCAGAAACTTCTTAGAAGATGAAAGAAAACAGGCAGTAAGAATTTGCCTGTACTGTGTAATGCCTGTATTTAATTGATTCCAAACACACAATGAAGGCAAATATCACTGATGTGAATGAAGTGGCCAAGACATGCGTACAGTCTGTACTGCTGCTTCATGAATGATTATAAATATATTTCTACTGCATATTTCTAAACAAAGTAGTTAACTTGGTGTTATTTCTCAAAGTCGTACAATCCCCAGATTTGTGACTAGAGCCCTGGGTACTTCTCTCCTGGTTGATTATTCCAGCCACTAGGCTACAGAATCGCACCACCTTCTGGCCCAGTGGGCCTTAAATTATTTTCTGTGTACTTGAACATAGTTTCTCAACCTGTGGTATGTGTACCCCTGGGGGCACGTAAGACACAGGCAGGTGGTACGCAGGTACCCCAACTCTCTCTCTCTCTCTCTTGCCCTCTTTTCCTCTTTCTCTATCACCCTCTTTTCCTTTCAAAACTATGGCAAAAAATTTGGTGCACCATGAATTGCGCAGTGCTTTAAATTCCCCAGTAATAATTTGGTTCAGCCCTCCTAACTTTGGCCAACATCACCTCTAGCCCAGGTACATACTTGAGTTGTGCACCCCTGGTGTAAAAGGTGGCAACCCTACCCACACCAGGTCAGACATCTGTCATATCACAGCCATATATACACAGCCCTTCTTCCCACATATGGCACACATTAGTCTGTAAATATAAAATCCCCTGGAAAATTGAGTGTTGGGGTACTTTTGAAAATTTTCAGAAGTTAGGGGGTACTTGCTGCTTAAAAGGTTAAGAAACACTGCAGTAGAAAATGCCTCAACAAAAACAGCAGAGAATGTCCCCACGCAGGCTAGCTTATGGAGTGATTGTTCAGATATTTTTCTGAGGGGTTATCCCCTCAGCAGAACAGGGAAATGACTTTATGTCTCCCAGAGCCTCAGCAACAGAGCTAAGTGTTAAGCCATTGAATCAAAAGGTAGTACCACATCTTCTCCGGTTGTGCTTTAAAAGAGTAAGCCCTGCTCCAGTGTGGACAGAAAGCTTGTAGGCACCTACATTTTCTGGAGAAGGTTCTGAGCTGTGGATCCAGAACAAAAAAGGCACCTCACTGGAGGGCTGAGTAAAGTGTCTATAAGCCGTGGAGACAGTGGCACTTGAAGACACAACGCCCTCACCAAGACTTCAGGTTGAAGTCTGTAGTGTGTTGATGCTCCATGGAACTCCATGGTGAGTGAGCTAGTTGTTTTGAAACCTGTTCCCAGATGCCTAACTCTCCCTGTGCACTGTATAGGAAGTCTAGGTGCTAAGGTCAGGGTTCCTGAGTCCCTCTAGGGCCAGACACCTAGAAAGTAGGCACTGAAACACCTAAGTTCTTGTGAATCTAGTCGTAAGGCTCAGATTATCACATGCTATTGAAATGAATGGGAGTTGGATGTCTAAATACTTTTGGGAGGCTGAGCCAAATTGACTTGCCCAAAATTACCCAGGAAATCCTTAACAGAACAGGGAATTGACTTAAGCCTCCCACATTCCAGACTCGCATGCAATCCATCAGACCTCCTCATACTCTCTGCCCAAAATAAAAGATAATACTTACAACTGTAACAGCATCATTTAAGAGAGATTCTCCAAAAACCAAAATGTGAAGCTTTTCATTGACATGTATCTCTTCAAATACAGACAGTACTGCTACAGGGTCCACTGCAGCAATTAGACTGCCAAACAAAAGATTATGGAGCAAGGATATATCCTGCAGGTGAAAGGCTTTCACTTGGCATATCCCATACAGTGAGAAGCCAATTCCAACCACATTCACTATTGTTCCCACTACAGCATACAAAAGGATAGTCCCAATGTTCTCAAAAAAGGGACGGCTGGGCATGAAATATCCTGCATCAAGAACAATTGGTGGCAGTAAATAAAGGAAAAAGACATCACTGTCCATGACTGGTGGGGACTTATCATTTAAACCATAGATGATTCCTCCCATGATGAGTCCCACAAATATCAATAAACAGCTCTCAGGCACAACTGAAGGCAGCTTGTTATACAGATGAAATCCTGGTGAGAGGTAAAGAAATAGCATCATTTCTATATCACCATGCAGAATCAGCATAACACATCCACATCATCTCAGCATATATTTGTTCATAATTTGAAAGAGAAAACATATTGTGGGTTTTAGAAGACAGTATTCTGAGGTGAGAATGAATTATGTTTATCATAACTAATCTTACAAATGACCAGATTTAAAAATAATACCAGTTGGACTCTTCAGGCAAATATGCACTGAATTTAAAAATTGCTTTAAATATTGATAAAAATAAAATGTTAATAAATAAATTACAATAATTTCTATTGAGCCTTTCACCCAGGAAGATGATGCAAAAGCACTTTACAGATTTACGTGCAAACTATCAGCTGCCAGAACACAGCCAAGCCTGGGAAAATGCAACCTCCTTGCTATATTACATCACCATATAATAAGAGGAGAAATTTAGGTAGGTTTCATGGAATTTCCCAAGGAGAAATTTGTCTAGAACACCTCTAATTTTGTCAAAAGTGCTAGGAGAATATTATGGGAGGTAAGGATTTTTGGGGGTCATATCTTTTATTGGACTAACTGCATAGCTGGAATAAAGTTAGACAAGCTTTTGAATGGAATGCATTCTTCGTCAGGATATTTTTAATAACTATAATTGGGATTGACCCTAATTCATAACCTTAATTATAACCATAATTCATAAAAGTTAAAAATATATTTTTAGGCAATGATGCAGTAGTAACATTACAAATAACCTACTTAAAATAAGTAAATGATAAACAAGGATCCAGGTTTTCCATTTCCCACAGGAAAAAACAAGGATTTTCCCTTTTGGCTGAGAAAAACGCAGGTTTTTCATTTTAACAGAGACACGCAGATTTTGCATTTTTGCAAAGAGCTCTCTGCAGGCTGGCAGAGTTCCAGCAGGAGGAGGGTGGTTAGGCAGGGGGCACTATATGCATGCGTGTGCTCACATATGCACGTGGCACTAGGCAGCCTGGGGAGTAGCTCCCACAGGTAAATCTGGGGGAGGGTGGGGATTGAGGCCCCTGTAGGGAGGGAGGGAGTTAGGCAGGGCTGGGGCTGGGGCTGTAGCTGCTGCCCAGCTGGGGCAGTGCATGGGGCTTGGGGCCTGGGGGCAAAATGCACAGCCACAGGGCCCCAGTGAGGAGTGGGATGGAGCCATGGGCAGCTCAGCTGGGGGGTATGGGGAGGTGGGGCTGGCTCCCTCCCCACTGTGCGCACTCCTAGGGGGGCATAGGGGGCACATAGCCCCCAGATTTGTGCATGGGGTGGGGATGGGCTGCCCACTGCAGGCTCGGACTCCCCATCCTGCTGCCCCTGCCCTGGGGCCTCCATGGCCCAGTGGGTGAGACCCAGTGAGGCAGGGCAGAGTAGGGTCAGGCAGGGAATCTCCTTGCTGCGTAAGCCCTGCACTGCCATGGTGAGGTGCCCCCTGCCTGCCCAGCAGCAATGGGAGAGGTAGCAAGGAGTTGTGCCCCTTGCTGTTTCTGGGTGGGCAGGGATCGCCTTGCCATGGTGGCATGAGGCTCACAGTAGTGGCAGCAAGCTTCCCCACCCGGCCCCACTCTGCCCTGCTGCACTGGGTCCTACTTGCTGGGCCATGGAAGCCCCAGGGGAAGGGGAGCAGGGTGAGGTGCCCGAGGCTGCAGCAGGCAGCCTGCACCCACCTCCCTCCCCACATGGGGTCTGCTCTGAACGTGCTGCCCATGGGGGAGAGGGAGCTGGGCTCTGCACTCCACTGCCACAGCAGCTGCCGCCTCCCACCAGGGGGGCTGTGGGTGGGGAGTGAGGTAGGCTCCCCAATTGCTTTCAAACTGTAAATATATCAATAAAACATCGTGTTCAATGGATACCTATGTCTATATAGTTGTGTTTCATTTTAATTGCAGGTTTGGAATCTTTTAATCAGAGAAGTTACAATTTTTTTATCAGAGAATTTATGATTTTTAAACAGAAAAAAACAGGATCCCTGGTGATAAATCAGGTAACATATGATTTAGTCAAATAACATACTGTCTTCAGCACTACAGAAGTGGATAGCAACACTAGCTAAAAAAAAAAAAAATCAGTTACACATTTCCAACAAGAGAAAGCCTACTTACTATTAATAGTATTATCATAATAGTAATGATAAATTAATACATTTCCATTTTAATATGTACTATTCAGCAGTACTCCAAACAATTAGAAAACAATATTATGAAATACATTCACAACTGTACTGTGAAATTCCAGTACAGTCAGACAAATGAAGCAGTGTCCAGCTACTTTGTGCACCTCTTACAAATTTTCAAGCTATTAAAGGAAGTAAATTGAAATAAACCAAACTGAAAAGAAAAAGAATAAGACCAACCTTATGTGATTGTTCTTATTTGTCCAGTTATATTACCAGCTATCAGGGCCTCATTGTACTAGAACCTGCATAGACTTTAAAATCCTCTCTCTGCACCAAAAACTAGGTCTGTGCGAAGCTTCAGGTGGTGATTCGATTCGGAGGAGATTCAGCCTGATTCGGTGGCCAAATCTCCAACTCTGAATCGAATCAATTTAAAGGTCCAATTTAAAGGTCCAAATTGATTCAAAGCTCACTCTGCCAAGCTGCTCAGCCCCCCAGCCCCTCCCACCCCTGCCCAATGCCCCAGCCCCCCCATGGCTGCGGACCCCCCCCCACGTGGGTCT
>NW_005842216.1:1889599-1906542 GCF_000455745.1 Alligator sinensis
TGGTACTTTTATAAAAAGCCCAGTTTAACAAGTGCTGGGACCTGGGGTGGGCAGGGCAGCCATTGCTGGGCTGGGAGAGCAGGTGTGGGATAGGCCTGGCCTGGCTGATTCGGAGATTCAGCAGCAGCCGAATCTCCGAATTAGATTTGGATGAATCGAATCGGGACACTGATTTGAATCACCGAATCAAATCACTGTCCCCTGAATTGGCTGAATCCGAAGTGAATACTAGCCGCTTCACACAGGCCTACCAAGAGCTCAGATATTTCATATTTCTAAAGAAATAAATTAAGGCTTAAAAAAATGTCTGCAGCACAAATGGCCAGAAGGTGAATGCAATACATAACTTGAACATATTCCCTTTCTTCTGCCAACCGCACAAAGATGCATGAATGTGCTTCGCACACTGCACTTGACTTGATAAAAACATAAGGACAGTAGGTCTATGGAAATTTAGACCAAATGAAAATCAGCTCCTGCAGGCATTGAGATCATTCACAAGTAAATGTGTAAATTTTTGTAGGATTAAGACCTAAATAATTCATCATAATTGGCCAGATCCAGGATTTGCTCTTCATTCTAAATGCCCACTGACATCTCAGGAGTCATATGTCTAGAGCAGTTGCAAATAATTCAGGATTAATATGTCAATTTGCAATCCCATTATCTACCATGGAGTCTCCCCTCTCCCCTATTACATTTGCAAATCCTGATAATGTTAAACGTACACAGAGCTTAAAAACATACTCTGCCATTTGCAGCTGCAGTACTTTGATGTAACAAACAATTGGGTGGGGACTTTCTCATATGCAAACATGTTTTTAATGTCTTATATGTGCAGAGAAACCTCGGAGACAGCTAGCCTGGTTTTTTGTCTACAAGTGGCCAGAACTTGAGGCTACAATGAGGTAAAGGCAGGCAGCTGGAGCAGGAAAGAAACTATTCTTTTCTGTCTAGTCCAATATTTGAAATGTATAATTAAGAATCCCCTCCTCTCACTCTCTGAGAGAACAGTCTGCTATTGAGCTTGTCTGTCACTGGGATTTCCAACAGAGCTGCTTCTCACTCAGGCACTGAGCAAGATGGGACAATCTGGGAGCCTCTGCATTTTAGGAATTAACAGCCAAACTTGGGATAAAGGGGTTGAGCTGGAAGGAAACCTTCACCCCCCACCCTCCCACCCCCCGATCTGGGACTGTGGAAGACAAGTACCCGGAAGTACCGGCAAGGAATTGTGCTAAGCCCCCTCCAAAGCCTGACTCTTGCCTCTCCCCTCTTCCTGTCCACAGGAAAGTTGACTCCTTACCTATTTTGGCCAGAGAAGCTAGCATGATCCAGAGCGTTATTTCAAAGGGGACCTGGACGTGCTGATAATCCAGGGAGAAGAATGTGTGCTCTGAAGATTCATTACCAGGGACTTCCTCAGGTTCCCAGCTGGCATTCTCAGAGCCCAAATCCAAAGCCAGTAGCTGCTGGGGGCCCTTGAGTGTGCTGACCACCAGAGCACCAAGGAGTAAGGACCAGAAGGACCCCAGCAGCCAACCTGCTTCCAGGTTCTGCCTCTCCATTTGCCTGGGCAGCCGTCTGCCTGGGAAAGTTAGTTGCTGGCTGCTGCCCAGCTCCTGGCGGCTGCTGCTGCTGCTGCTCCTCTGTGCCTGAGTGGTTGGGAACTACTGCTGGCTCATACACCCTGTAGGATGTAGCTGTGAATGCAGGAGGAACTGCTCAGCCCAAAAGTGAACTTCCCACCCCCAACCCCACCTCTTTGTGGTCCAGCCGGAAAGCTCTGGAATAACTCCAGGTTTCTCTCCAGTACAAGGTGCCAACACAAAGTCTTACACTTAGACACAAAGTGCTTAGCATGTCCTTGCAGAAAAGCTTCACAAATACTTAGAAGTGTGTGTGTACAGGGGAGGGGGGCAGGTTAGAGATGGATCATATTTGGCCTCATGACCTCAGATGTCATTGCCTAAATGGAGTTTAGCTAATCCAACTGGACCCACGGCTCCAGACCTTGATGTAGCGGTGCCCTCCAAATCCATACCCAACACCTGGCTCCTGTTGGACATACCTGATTCCTGGCCCCAGTTCACCCAAATTCTAATACCTGTACAGAGGACAAATACAAACAATATCTCTGGACAAATGCCTCTTAAATTGTCTTAGGAATTCAAGCATAATATCATCCCAAAGCAACAACCAATTTACCCTACAATTACAGAATAAAACATAACAGGAAACATATTGGACAGAGGTAATCTGTACTGGAACATTAAATTCTAGCACTTGCTTGAAGCTTATTCTTGCCACCAGGGACAGAGAGCTGTTTTGGTGTTTAATTTCTGTGGAAGGCACTCATATACCATAGGGTAGATATGCTTGTAAAAATTAGAAAAATTCTGTCAATAATACCATCTTTTAACTTCAAGGGGTTTTGATTACTTGGCCTTTTCTGCATTTCAGAATGATTCCTTTTGCTGCAGTGGCCTGTTTTAATATCAAACTGGATCCGGTTCAGCCTGCTGACTTCTTCACTCACTTATGGGAGCAAGATTATTTCTTAGTGACCATGTGCATTTAAGTGCACCTAAGCATGCATTTAAGCATGCCTAAATTTAATACGTATTAGCTTAATATGCATTAAGCGGGTTTAGATGGGTGTCTACATGTGCAGGCATTAAAACACATTAATGCTGTTTGTGGACTTGGGACTAAAATTAGCCCCAAGTTAGTCCACACACAGCATTAATGTGCTTTAACTATTTGTGCCTAAATTCAATACCTGCATTTTCAGGTATCAGATTTGGGCACAAATAGCTGAAATTCACCATTTTTAAAGTGTATTAAAGGTGCACACATGTAGACATGTACCCTAATGCACCTTACATGTAAGCTAATGTGCCTTAAAATGTCTTGTGCAGACGCACCCACTAACACTGAAATATCCATTCATAATACAGAGGGCAAAATCCATGTAGCTGGATTCCTCCACATTGTAGTTTCATCAAGTCAGTGATATTTCACTAGACATGAATTTAGCCCATAGAAATCAAATAATTAATATGTGGATGCCCCAGGCTAGCACTAAAGCAATCAATGGCCCTTTTTTTTCCCTTTAGCTGCCTAACTGACACCAGACCTAAGCTACTATTGACACACTGGCGACCCATTTTTCTGTAATGGGGATCAAAGTGGGAAACAGAAATCACACACACTTGTGTACCTTTTGTCAACATTAAATCATGTCCCAGTTTCTAATGTTATTTGTAGAACAAAAGAATAACTGAGAAACTTGGGATGCATCAAGAGGTGCAGAGCAATATATTCTGAAGGTTACTCTTTTCCATTCACCACTGTTCACCTGCTTTCATAGTGTTCCTTTAATATGAATTTCTACCTTGTCTGGAAAACAAATACTTGTCTTGGTTATGGTGCAAAATGAGATTTCCAGAACACTGGGGCCAATTGTTCCTTTGCTTGGGGGAAAAATACCTGCAGCATGGAGTCCTGGTGGAGAGAGCTCTCACAAGATTTCCCTCACTAAATTGTCCTTGAGTCCGTTCCACGGCATCATGGAGGAGAGGAAACTGGGTCTCACTACCCTAAATCAATGTAGTCTAAGAATATAGGTACTCTTCCTTCAAATATTAAGCAGGGAGTTGGGTAGTTAGGTGATAATCTAAGTAGAAGCCCTACGGTGAAGAGGACACAGAAGACGTTTGAGTGCACACCTTTCCCGATTCTAACGCAGTTCAGCGTCAGAAAAAGGTAACTGTTCAATTATTTACCTTTGATATGATACAGTGTCATATGATACGGCGTGTTCTGACCCCAGGAACCACAAAGCCAGATCCACCTGCAATAGCTGTTGGTCCCCTCTGATGCCCAGACATCCTCCACTAGTGATGGTTCCCAACCCCCCTTTTCTCTTCCCAGAGTTCAAGTTCCCTATTATGGAAGAAGCTGTGGAAAGGTTAAAATAACCCCAGGCTGTATTAAGTTTTGAGTGAATTTTTTTTAAAGTTTTTCTGCTCAGCTATTGTCTAGTTCAGAAGAATTGCTCCAGTTTTGAGGACCCAGGTATGAAGAGCATGCAAGAGAAAAAAAAAGCTTCAATTTTGATTTTTTGCCACTTTCAGGAAAAAGTGAGAGAAACACTTTTCCCCAGTTGGCTCTCATGAGCATTCCTCATGAGCAATGTTTGTTCCCAGAAGAGGGGAAAAGCTGCCGAGTAGAGCTTAATGCTGCTTTCTGCAAAATGTCTTCACCAGCTGAATCAATACCCATTTGTTCAATGGCACTCACAAGAGATAGATGACGGTAGGGAGGGTGTGGGGGATAGGTCAGAGGAGATAATGTTAAAATTTGCTTCAAGTTTTTTTAAAGATATTTTTTACTAGATGCACGAAACCAGATATTGCACCTGCAATTTCATTATACCATACACTCATACAGCTTCCCACACAAATTCTGAAGGTCTGAAGAACACAGAACACACATCCAGGGCAGCATAAAAGTTATTTAATAATATTAATGATATGGGAAAAGAGCATGGAATGAATTTGTTCCGTGTAGCAGGCTGTTGGAGACACAGTCTACAGCCCAGCTGCAGGTAGTAACACTCAGTACAGACTGCTCAGGGGGACTGAGCCAGCTGAGAGAGATAATTAGCAGCCACAGGAAGAAAAAAGGCTCCCAGGCAGGGGAAGCCAGGGGGTCGGACAAAGAGAGAAGGTGCTTGGCTAGTGGCTACAACACTGAGTCAAGGACTGTCCAGGGTCTGGCAAGCAGCCCTGAGCTGCTCCAACCTGGCTCAATGTGCTGTGATCCCAGATGCATGTGTAAACATGGCAACTGGGAGCAATAAACTTGATCATGATGAGCACCGGAGTTTATTGTGTTACAATAATACGCACATGTAGACACACCTCCTTTAAGTATATTATTAGGTATAGCATAATTCATACAGTCTATTCTTTTCATGTATATACACATCATTTACTGAAAAGTAAACAACCTATGCAACACACTTCTATCCCTTTCTGAAATTCATAGAGCAGCTACTGGAATTTCTGCATCATACAATTCTGAGTCCTATAGGGAAATGAGTCATCAGTAATTTGCCTTTTAGTAAGGCTCCCTGAAGTACTTTCTAAGTCATTTAGATTCCATGCATATGAAAGTGCTGTGTTGTATCAGGGCCTCACAGGAAGACAGAGCATAAGACAGTAAAGGACCTGAGTTCCTGAGTTCAGACTCCTGCTTAGGGAACTACATCATGTGCTCCCATTCCCAGACTTATCAAGCTCCGACTAGAACTAGTTTGGATTTTTACTCGTATTGAAAGGCTGTTCCAGAGCCTCACTCCTCTGATGATTAAAAATCACCTAATTTCCAGCCTAACATTATTTGTGCCCAGTTTATAACCATTTTTCTTGTGCCAATAGTTATTGTGATCTTATAGCTATTACTTTTGCTCTAGTGTTTAACACTAAGCTGGGAGAAATGTTAACCTTCAGTTAGGCAGCAATGTCGAGAGTAGCTGGAAGGCGTAAAGATATATGTATCCTATGTTTTCACTTAAATTTATTTTCACAGTTATTTTAGCCTTAAAAATTATTTTATTAACTGGGAAATGGTCTACCTTGCTCTGGAACTAAATGTACAAATTCTTTACATTTGACCTCAGTTTCCTATCAGGGATGTTTTCCATGAACTAATTACTATCACGCCTAGCGACCTTAATGCTGAGGAGCTTTAAACCTGATTTTTACCTATGGACATAATAAAGGCATATAAGACAAAGTGAGGCCTTACATTAAGTCCCAAATATAGGGCTTTCAACTAAAAAAGTTGATATAATGTTATTGATGCTGTATAAAATATGAGTTTTAAAAAGCCTTTCCAAAGTGAAAGGTTCTGTGTCACATGGGCTCTGCAGTCATCTTGTCTTTGTCATCTTTAAAACCTGGTTAGAACCTGCTCTAGCTTTTGTAAATGCTCCTCTGAATTCTTCTCTGTTATTTGTATACCATCCAAATAATAGACAACACTATTGACCCCCTGCAGTACCTGAACAATTATTCGTTGAAACATAGCAGATGCAGTGTTCCCTCTTCCCCGACCCCCCTCAATGGGTCATCTTTCATATCTAAATAGCTCCTTCTGCATATTCATGGTTAGAAATTATTTTGACTCTAGCTCCAATGAAAGGTGCTGGTAGGCTTGGGATGAGACTAATGTGGTGAACTCCATGCCCTCTCCAAAATCATAGACATCACTGTTCCTGTAACATAAACCATTTTCAGTACCACATCATTTGTATTTACTTAACCATAATAAGCGCCATAATAGATCTGTTCATTTTTCACCACACACTTCTATGAAGCACCACAATTTCTCATCTTTTCCTTCCAGGAACACTCTATTCCCCAGCTCAGGTTCTCCACAGTCACATTAGTGCAATGGCTCATACTCCCAGCCACTAAAGACTTCCCTTCAGTATATCCTTTGTGTGTTGTGATGCATTCTGGCAAGTTTGGACATCGTGTAACCTCTTACTGCTTACGCTGGATTGTAGCTTACAGAAACAATGCTCCCCCCTGACTTTCCAACAGAAACATAGCTCCATTCATTCTGTTGGATCGTGTGAGATGTTTTGGGATTGTGCCGTCATCATCTCCTACACAGCACACTAAGGACTTCCCATATCTGGCATGATATAGCCAGATCATTTTCAAACATTGTTACATTTTTCTTTTTTGTTTCAAATAACAAAGCTGGCATCTCTAGCAACAGTTCCTTGTTGTATGCAAGTTTTAACAGACTGTCTTACTTCAAGGAGCTCTAGTCTAAAAATAAATAGATCTCCAAAACGTCTCTTTCAAAAACAATAACAAAAACAAGTAGCAAAAATAATTTTTTAAGACTTGCAAAAAATTCAGTAGTTGGTTCTGAGAGGCAACCTATGTTTATTCAATTATAAAAACCATGGTAGATACATAAATGATTTTTGAAGAGTTCTATTATGTCTTTATGTTCTGTTTCATGAAGGTCTGGTGGGGAAAAATTAAGCACTGTAAATATGGTTTTCCCCACCAACATTAGGAAAACAGGACATTTTGGCATATGTTCTATAGCATTTGAATTAAAACACTGTTCCAGTTTCTGAAGATATGTTGCAAAATCTTTTTTTCATTAAGTTAGAAATTACCTATATCAACTCATGTAGCCACTTTATCTTTGCTCACTTCCCTCTTAACAACCTAAATTCATTTCCAATTTTTTCTGTTACGTGCTTGTCATTGTAAACCATTGCTGCACAGTTTTTTTCAGTTGCTACTGTAAAGTAGCAATGAGCTACTGCACAGTAGCTTGATACTACTGCACAGTAGTGTCACATCATGATTAATGCCCACCAACGCTACTGTGCAGTAGCAATAAGATACTGTGCAGTAGCTCATTGCTTCTGCACAGTAGTGTCTCATGTAGACATGCAGACAGAGAGTTTTTAAAGTGTTTTTTATGAAGCAGCAGCAAAAGAATAGTACTTTATTTTCTTAGAATCCAGAACAATAAACCCTAGACACAGCACACAGGCACACATGCACATGCGCTCCAAGTTAGCAGACCATTTTTGAAGCAAGATTAAATCAGAACTAAAAAGAAAAACCAAAATCTTGATCTCATGTTTCTGTAGAGCACCCTGAACACAAAGCAGGAATACAAAACTCCTGAAAACTTAAAGAGAAACCATCTCTATATTGCAGCTAAGTCAAATTAATCTATCTGCTGCTTATCTCATAAGCACTCTATGGATCACAAAGGAAGATAAATCTGTATGAGTTCAATTAATCTACAGTGACTTCACTCAACTATCCAAATTCAAAGAGAATTTGAACTAATCAACACAAAATTACATTGAGGAAGTTACAGGCATGTTAACAAGATATGAGCAAAGAAATATAAACCAAGAGGAAAAAAGACATTATCAGTATCCAAAGGCTTTCTTATGATTAAAACGTATGGATGATTTACACTATGCTCAGTGCAGATTTTAAAAGCCATTTGTAAAAATTAACAATTTGAGAAATATACATGTTTCTGTAGCTCACTTCTATCTTTGATGAATTTGAAGATCCAGGAATACTGTACCAATGAACTATAATGGAGTCCAAAAAATAATATATCTTATTTGCATTCATAATTTTTTCAGCCTAACACCCATTCTTTTCTCATAGTCCTTTACATCTCCCAGCATGGTCAGATGCCCCATCAGAGAACCAGATAAGTCTGGTTGCCTACATCAAAAGCGACAGTTCTGGTAGTATGGACTTTCAAGTCAGCTGTGTCACAACTTTACATTTAACAATCACCCAACTGATTTTGTCTTAAATAATTCCTACATGGTAATTACAGATCGAGTACATTTTAATCGTTTTGACACTTACTTCTGCAGGGGGTTATACTTTTATTAACAACCACTTGTGCCTTTGAGCAATCATGTCAAAGGTATTCCTATGATCTCTAATATTTTTCTTTATCATTCCCACTAGAGAAGCCCATAAACGTGACTGCAGTAAAATATACATAAGAAGATTTTCTGGTTATTTTTCCATGCTTGTTTGTTAAAAACATTTATAACTCCGTATTTTTAATTCCTGACAGTATCTCTGAGAATATTTTGAATCTGAGGGTGTTTGAGGAAAATAATGTCTGGCCCCTAAAAATACAAATGCATTTTACCCCCATGACTGTTTTCAGAAAATCAATTTAATCAAAAGCTCCGACACTCATACATATGATGTATCAGTTGACATCTAAAATACAAATGCAAACAGCCTTATGAATCAGAAATTCATTAAATCTTTTTATGTATAGCAGAAGGAAACCCAAAACAGTACAAAGGGGAGTTTCTCAGCTACCTTTTTTTAGTCCTCCTTGTTTCATCAAGTCAACTGATGATGCACCCTGCATCAATGCAGCACAATGGATCAAGCAATGAGACTGAGGGCTAAGTAATGTATAAGCATGAGCAACTCCCACAAACAAAAAAATGCCATACTGCTCCAATGGTCCATCTGAGCCCAGTATCCTGTCTCTGAGTGGCAGGAGTAGATACTTTAGAGCAGGGATAGGCAGCCCCTGGCATGCGTGCCAGTTAATGGTATGCAGAGATATTTTCCTTGGCACACCAGGAGGCATCTGAGGAAATTGTTTCAAGTAAAAAAAAAAAATTAAGTTGCTGCTCCAGGCTCTCCAGAGTAGGCACAGGCCCCAGCACTATGGTAGGCACCAGGGGTGGAATCAGGAGAACATGGGCAGGGACGCCGTCTGTATTCTGCTGACCCCACCTCCTGTCCCCAGGCTGCACCCCCCAGCCCAGCCCAGCCCCTGGAGGGGAGCTGCGAGTGGGCTGGGCCGGGGTCTGGGCAGGTGCTGTGCAAGGCTGCTGTGCTGGAGGCTTCCAGTGAATGGGTGATCCTGGAGCTCAGGTACATAGACACCCGGCCCCGCCTGGGTGGTGGCAGAAATGGGGCTCTGAGTGCTGGGGCCTGGACATTTGGGGTAGGGTCCAGGCAGCACATGGAGAAACAAGTGCAGGGAGAGGCTCCATGGAGAGTTGGCCCAGACCCTACCCTGAGCACCCAGCCCTGGTCCTCAGTCACCTGGTTCTGCCCCCACGCAGGTGGGATGGGGCGTCCGTCTGCCCGAGCCCTGGCCAGGCCCTCCCTCCCAGCCCTGGGCCCGGGCTTCCCCTGCTCCGGGATTACCTAAGCATCTCAGGCCTGGTGGCTGCTGCTGGGGTGTAACTTCCTCCCTCCCTTCTTTTTTTCTCTCTGCTTTTTCTTTCTCTCTCTCTCTCTTATTATTCTCTCGTCTCTCTTCCCTCTTTTTTGCCTTTCTCTTTCTCATTCTCTTCTCTTTTCTATTTCTTTGGGGGGGGTTTCTCTCTCTTCTTTTTCTCTCCTCTTTTCTTTCTTTTTTCTTTGCCTTTCTCTCTTTTTTCTCTCTCTTTCTCTTTCTCATCGTAACATGGTTAACAAAAAAGAAATAGACAAGAACAAAGGTAGTATATGAAGTTTTATTTACTGCCACCATGTTTAGAATTTTTAGAAAACCTGGCATCTGCCATAAAAAGCAACATTTATGATTAATAACTATATTAATATGCAGTGCATTCTGCCATGTACCCCCTGCCCCAGTTTTGTTTTTGTGGCATGCTAGCACTCCAGCACCTTAGGAAGTAGACATGGTGTTTTTTTCAGCACTCTGGCCAAAAACCTTTCCTACCCCTGCTTTAGAGGGAAGGCATATGAACAGGGTATATCTAGAGCAGTGGTTCTCATCCAGCAACCTGAGAATCACTGATCTCAAGTGATCTATCCCCTGTTCATTACTGTCACTGGCATCCACAAAAAATGGTTTAGAGATGCCAGCAGATACATTTCTGACTGTTCCATTTAATAGCTATTAATAGATTTATCATCCGTGAATTTGTCTAGTCCCTTTTTAAACCTGGCTATGCTATCTGCCTCTACAACCTCCTGTGTCAATGAATTCCATAAGCCAACTATGCACTGCATAAAAAAGGACTCTCTCTTGTTCAGGGGCAGATCCAGAAGGGGTGCAGTGGTGCAGTTATACCATTCTTTTGGCCCATGGTGTGGGAGTAGCACCCTCTTCTCAGCATTCCTTACCTTCCCCTCCATGCTCAGTGGCACCTCTCCACATCCCCCATTTCCCACCCTGACAGCCACTGCTGCTGCTGCCTCTGACTGCCTCCAGGGCAGAGGACACTCCAGAGATGCTCTTGCCCTGCTCTAGCTGGACTGCTGCACAGGGAGCAGCAGTGACAGACAGGTCCTGCCTCCCTTAATGGTGTCCTATGTATTCCCCACCAGCCCAGGAGCTGGCACAGACAAGGTGGGCAGTGCCCACTGCTGCCATTGTCCTCAGCCAAGCCTGGCTCCCTACACAGTTGCTCCCTGAAGTCCCAGCTACAGTGAGACAGGAGCAGCTAGGACAGTGGCAAGTGGGTCTCCCCTTTCAGAGCCCAGAGGCATAAGTAGAAAGGGGGAGGAATGGGAGAGGAGGGGAGGTACTGCTGAGTATGGAGGGAGAGGGAGGGGGTGAGCAGGGCAAGGGGAAGCTTCTTACCTGATTTGCAAACTTAAAAAAACTCCCCATGGCATGGTCTGCCTGCCCCAGTGGGGCGGGGGTGTAAGCTGGGAGTGGAATGCAGCCAGCCTGCAGCACCAGTCACTGCACCTCCCTTTTAAAATCCTGGATCCACCTATGATCTTGTTAGATTTAAACATGTCTCTTGCTACCTTCAGTGGGTATCCTCTACTTCTAGTATTCTGAGACTCGGTGAAAAACAGGTGCCTATTCATTTTGTCCACACCTTTCATGACTTTTATAGACTTCTATCATATACCCTCCCCCACGCCCCTTTAGCTTTCTCCTTTCCAAACTTTCGAGTCTCAGGGCCTTGTTTACACATTGCACTTTGAGCTACTCAGATGTTGATTAGTGTTAGTGCTAGCATGAGTTTGGAGCAGTGACTCCTTAAGACTTGCAACTAGAGGACTGGTGAGCAGGGGCCTGACTAGGAGCTACAGCTGTGAGCTGCCGCTAGAGGGCTGGTGAGCCAGGACAGGCTTCTATCCCTGGCCTAGGTGGAGATGTATGAGAGATGGGTTGGGGCGGGGGGGAGAGGAACATGAAGCTGGGAGGCAGAGGGTTAATGGGATGGGTGGTGGGAAGCAAATGGGGGTGGGAGGAAGCATGGTGAAATGAAAGAAGTCAGCCACAGACAAATAAAATGAAAAGATTTTTTTTAATTCAAAAAGAAAAAAAGAGGAAGTAAATTAAATAAGGTTTTATGTTTTAATAAATTGGAATTCGGGATTGGGAGGGTGCTGGTTTTGCTTCCAGGGGTGGCTGGGAAGTGGGAGCAGTGAGGGAAGGCGCTTCCTGCCCCAGGAAGGAAGGAAGCCCCAGCTCATGGGAACCCAATCCATGCCCTGCAACCTGGCTAGCTGGCATAGTTTCATAGTTTCAGGGTCGGAAGGGACCTAATAGATCTTCTAGCCCGACCCCCTGCCAGGGCGGGAGAACAACCCAAAAAAAAAAATTTTTTCGGATGTCCAATCTGTACCTCCTCTCCATCAACTTGTGCCCATTACTCCTTGTTATGCCAGCGGGGGCTAGGGGAAACAGCGTCTCCCCCAAACCCTTCTGGTTCCCCCTAGTGAGTTTATAGACGGTCACCAGGTCCCCCCTCAGCCTTCTCTTGTGGAGGCTGAATAGGTTCAGGTCCCGCAGTCTCTCACTGTAGGGTCTGCCCTGTTGTCCCCGGATCATGCGGGTGGCCCTCCTCTGGACCCTCTCCATGTTGTCCACATCCCTCCTGAAATGGGGCGCACAGAACTGGACACAATACTCCAGCTGCGGCCTGACCAGCGTCGCATAGAGGGGGAGGATCACCTCCCTGGCTCGACTCGAGATGCACCTGTGGATGCACGACAAGGTCCGGTTAGCCCTGCCAACCATGACCTCGCATTGTCGGCCCATGTTCATCTTGGAGTCAATAATGACACCAAGATCCCTTTCCGCCTCCGTGCTCTCAAGTAGGGAGTTCCCCATCGTATAAGTGGGGGAAGCTGTGCAAGGCTGCTGTGCTGGAAGCTTCCAGTGATATGCAGGCTGTTTGCATGGGGTTGCACCCCTCAGGGTGGGAAGGTCACACCCCCAGGAGAAAGAGGGGGAGTTGGCTTGGTGCCAGAACTGCCCCCCTGGGCAATAGAGTTCAGGGGGTGGAAAGTTTGTCCACACAGAACAAGAGGGTGAGGAGGGGACAGGACACTGCATCCTGGGATTCTGGAGGACTGCAACTTGCACAGTTCATCTGTGGGGAGTGGCCACAGATACATGGAACATGAGTTGGGTAACACAAATCAGAGATAAACCTGCCCCGGAGTGACATAACTTTAGTTTTAAGCACACTTTAGGCAGCTTATTTTGAGGTGTTAATTTGTGCACAATCCAGGGTTTAAGAGCTCCATGAGCCACCTAAAATTAATGTGTAACAAGGCCCTCTCCTGCTCAATACTTCTCAACATCTTGGTTGTCCTATTTTGTACCTTTTCTAATTGTACATCTTCTGAGAGACCTGTGGAAACCAAAGGTGTATACAGTATTCAAGATGTGGGCACAAACTCACTTCCTCTTTTTTCACTAACCAACAACCAGAATGGGCAGAAGTTCAAGCTCAAGTCTACCTCATGAGTGGAAAGCTTAACGCTTTCAAAACTGCCCCATGAGTGATTTCATATCATTGTGTTGCAACTTCATTTTATGTAGAGATCTATCTAGGCCACAGCAAGCAAAAGGGATTTTCATGGGCCACTCTAAGTGCACAGAGCTGATTTTGTGGCTTTTTCATGCTGAATCCACCCCTCACTGCTGATTGGCTGAAGGCTGTCCATCATGTGATCCTGTCCCTCGCCTCTGATTTGCCAGGAGCGCTATCCATCATGTGGCCCCACCCCCTCCACTGATTGGACAGGGGCAGGACCATACAGCAGCACCCCTCGTAGCCAATCAGTGATGAGGGATGGGGAGGGAGTGACTGCCATCTTGGCTGCTCCCCCTTGTGCCGGTATCTCTTCCCCTTCCCCCCACATGGGCTACAAGACTGGGCTGCAGTACCCATGAGGACTGCTGACTCCCAGTAGGGAGCCAGAATTTTATTTTTAATAATTTTTTGTGTGGATTTTGCAGGCAATGCCTGATTTTGTGATTTCTACAAAAACTACAAAATCACAAATTAAGTAGTTCCCTAATCATGCTTTCTCCCACTTCTGTCTAGCTGCTTTATACTTGTTACCTGGTGTTTACATAGTAACAAACATCAGTTATCTGCATACACAGTTAGGTGCATAAATTGCATAAGTACATAGCACCTTTCAGCTTCACTGTCTACTTTGGAGTCTAACAGTACTCTATTTAACTCAATTAGAAGTCATTTATTTCAAGACTTCTCAAGTAATCCTGAACTGACTAGGTCCCGTCAATTTTAAGGCTGACATTAGAGGCAACAGGCTCTCCAGAATAAGGTAAGACCCATAATAAGGTAGGAAAAACCTTCACACAGGCCATTCATGCAGTTAACAAGCATTATTTCCATTGAATCTGGGTAAGTGCATGGACATTTTTTCAGTCCAGAAGCTAAGCACTTAAATGGAGTGCACTGTATAACATAGTCACTATGATAAGCATAATTCACAGTCTCTGCTGGAAAGCAATACCAGCATTTAGAGATTTTAAAAAAGTCTTGGAAATTACAGTGATTACAAACAGACATACCCCACAGGGCTTTGCGTTAAAAGTTTTCATTTTATTTTGTCATATAACAGACTTTAAAAAAAATAACAGCTCCTGTTTAGCTGCAATGCTTGAAAATATTTTCTAGGTACACGATATAAAGTATGAGGTCTACAGCTGCTTTTGTACACATGCTGGTGATTTTTAAATAATTAGCATGCATCCTTTAAAGTGGGGACTCAGAAACTATATACAGCCAGAAATTAGGTTAATTCTCCTTCTACTTATTGATGTTACCCACTATAATTCAATGGAGTATCTCCTGAACCACAACAGTTCTAGTTAGATCAAAATCATATCTAATCAAGTCCAATAAGATTAAGGTAATAGCAAGATCACCTCCAAAAATGTATCAATATGTGAACAAGGGAAAGGAAATTAAATTTAAAAAGATAACATCATCACAGGAACCAGAGGAGACATCAGACAGGGAAAGCAATATAGCCAGCACTAATGGGTAAGACTTTAGAGTTTTCTAAGCAGACAGTCCAGGAACCTGATTCATCAAGATCTAATTCCACAGCATGAAACTGGAATAACACAGAGCTGAAATGGGGCTCAAGATCTGAAATGGCAGTGTAAGCCATTACTACTCTTTAACTGGCAAGGCGAGTTAAATGTCTTTGGACACTGAAAACTTACTGGACTGCTTCTATAACTAAAAGATTTGAAGTAATTTTTATATGAACTACAATGGCAGAAATAGTACATAATATCAAAGTGAAAGACAAAAAGATAAATATGAAGAAGCAGTAGTCTCAAAGTTTGAACTGTATTTGAGCTAGTCTGTTGAGTCTGCTGCCCTCTAGTGTTTCAAAGCTCTTAGGAATAATCTCAAACAACAGAATTTTACTAGTAAAATTAACAAGAGCATTCAATTAGCATTCATAAAAAATGTAAAGGGATTCATGTATTAGGTAGGCCCAGGAAAAATATTTCATGTATTCAGCTAACTAAATCTTTCTCTCTAATAATAGATCTACTTATGTGCCATAATTGTTTTAACAAGAAAAAATAAACATGAAAAGTTATACATTATCCTGCTTTCAGAATCATATCTTTAGTGGGCAAGAAATAAAATAATCAGGAAGTCATGTCTGGGTGCACTGTGAACTTAACATTTTCTGAACTTTCATTCAGGAAAACTTAGTTGTTCATTTCAGCACATAGATAAGGAGCAAAAAAAATGGACAAAAAGATTTGATTTAAAACTTTCAGAAAATAATTCCTGAAATTTGTTTGCAATATTATCCCAGTGTTAATAAGTATCACATGTTCAAGTCCCCTTTTTTAAACAGACTCAGCCTTATCATACATAGCACATACAAAATGAATAAATGTGACAATCACTTCGCTGTTCCTTTTTTTTTTTATGAGTGGAGGAGACCTCAGGTCTCATCTACCTAGGAAAGTCACACCAATGGAAGCTATGATGTGCATTTAAACCTGCGGTGTTATATCCACATGAATTTTCATCTGCACACTCTTACACCAGTGTAATAGTATCATTTTTTGGTTTAACTTGTAGTTTAACTTTCAGTTTAATCCAAGCTAGAAGAGGCTCCCTCATACCAAATTAAAATGGAATTACATGAATAGAAGCAATAACATTTTTCCTGGCTTGAGGCATATTTGTCCCATGTCTCATATTTAATTGAGATCAGTGCATGCAGGTGAAAAATGTTAACACTCTGTGGCCATGTCCAGACGAACACAGATGTTTGGGGATGAACACTAGTAGCTTGTGCCGCTACTAGTTGTCGCCAGGGAATGAACATGCCACCCAACCTCTGGCACACGGTAGGTTATCTTGGGTGGGGTAGGAGAGGCTAGAACCAGCAACTGTGCTGGCCCCAGCAGCCTCATTTAGGGTCCTGAGGGCTGGGGAAGCTGCAGCCACATCACTCCTGCAGCTTGGAGCCTGGCCACCAGCAGAGCATGGCTCCAGCTGGCCAGGCTCCAGTTTTGGGCAGCGCACACTGCCTCCATGTGCTGCCCTGGTTTTTTTCTGCACAGGTATTTTTGAACCCTGGATCTACAGGGGCCAAAAACCACCCCCATGCTGCAAAATAGCAACATGAGAAATACCTGAATATGCTTTGTGTGGCACCGCAGAGGCACCACATACTGCATAGCTGTGCTCATCTGGACATGGCCTGTGGGTGCATCCCCATAAGCATGCAAGTGGAGGAGCATGCATCCCCCATGGACCACTGAAAACTAGCTGGACTGTATTTTTCTGTAATCAAAAAACAAATGAAAGCTAAGAGCTGTCATTTTCCAAGGGACACCTTGGGCATTTTTACACATGCTCTAGGAACTGTAGGGGCGCTTTAACTAGCAAGCTTAAAAGCACCCATGTGTCACGTGTATCAGTATCCCCTGCACTGAAAAATGGTGGTGGGGTGCTTTGAACTAACACTCTTTAAATGAGCGTTAGTTCAAAGTGCCCCGCCACCATTTTTCAGTGCAGGGATGCTAATATATGTGATGCCAGAGTCTGCTGGAGCATGTTTATTTCCGTTCTCCAGCAAACTTGATTCTGCTCTGAC
>NW_005842216.1:1906573-1935139 GCF_000455745.1 Alligator sinensis
TACACATGTATAGGAGCTCCTTGAGTCTAAAAAGGTTGAGAACCACTGCTTTAAGCATTGTTGTTTTGCCACACCTCTCTGAGGCAGGTAATTATTAGAATACCCATTTTATAAGATGACTATAAATGGAGGTACAGAGAGATAAAAATAAATTGTTCAGGGTCACAGACCGTGTTGCAAATCTGGCAATATAAAGCAGAAGTTGCAGTTTCTATTCCCCAACTCTAATCATGAGCACAGGATATTAGTAAATCATGTTGTTGCACAAAATAAGAAAGTTCTAAAAAATAAAAAAGGAATTAAAAAAAGGAATTGCAAAGCTTTTAGCAAAATAAGTCTACAAGTTTAGCAAAAGTTTGTATTGTCAACAGTGTGCAACAGCAGGTGGGTTTTGTCCTGTCCTCCCTCCCCACCTGCCATATGGCGTCATTGATTGTACATTCCCTAATAACAAGTAGAATACTTACACTGTCATAATGCGTTCATTCTTATGACATCACAGTCCTCCCTATGAGATCAATGAACTTCAAAGTACTTAGAGCAGCAAGCTAACTATAGTTTGGTTAAATTGTTTTATTCCAAGGATCAATATAATTCATGAAAGCAAATATAATATTTCAAGTAAAGAATGGAGATGCATAATAGGAATCCCAATAACACACAGCACTTAAAAACATGATAAGTAAACTGTAAGTTCATTAGCAATCCATGATGGCTCGTGTCAAGGTAAGGTCCTCAACTCAAAACAAGCATTTTTACTTCCATATTAGAATTATTATTAGAACTGCAGTATTCGGTTTTGTATTTTTAAAACTGACCTCATGTTAGCAATTCGCACATGCACAGCATGTAAGAGGGAGTCTAGCAGTAAAGGAAAATAAAAATTAATCACCACCCTGATTGACTAATGACCCAGTTGTGGTTAATTAAACTGCATAACAATATCTTCACAATAAAATGTAAGCTAAGTTTCCCTGAGCTACACCCACTGCCTGTCTCCACACTAAAGTCACATAGTGGGTAAAGCAATGCAGAACTTCACTCTTTAAAAATAATTGCAGCATTTAGGAGAGGTACCTCTTCCTCTTGCCCCTACCAAGAGCAATGTGGGGGGAGGGGAAGGGGGGCACTCTCTGAAAATGTCACTGTGTCTTCTACAGCTTTCTGTAATGATCCCAAAAGCAACTCTTACTTTCCAGCAGCTCTTCTGACTCCCAGCAGAACATCCTACAGTTAATAATATTCATCAATTGAAATTCTCTAGACCCCTGCCTGACAGCCTCTCAGCACCTATAGGAAGTATCAATAAACAAAGCTGCAAGAAAACTGGTAACATGCCTTGCTATTTCCCTGAAAAGGAAACTTAAAAAGTTGTAAGAGTGGCCCCAAATTCCTTCCTTCCTGAGGGAGAACACCAGACACATATCCCAAATGAAAATGAATTCCAGATGTCTCTGTCTGACAGAAAAGATCTCAGACCTAGATTTCCCCCAGCCTGTACCTTGGGGCATCTCCACCCTTGATGATCTTGCTGCTGATTAGTGTAAAAATCTATCCTCAGCTCATTCAGTTGTCACCAAATATCCCCACCCCATTCTTTTGTGCCGGGACTACATAATTATTGAAGAATTGTCTGCTGCTCCCTAAGAAACAGAAAGCAGTGTTTAAAAGTCACATTTCACACTAATTTGGGTGACAGAAGGAGGGCTTTCTATAGGAGTGGAGCTCTGCTGGGGAATGCCTTCTAGCAGATCTCTCTGTCTCAAGCTAAAAACAGACAACCAGTTTAAAGCAGCTCTGATTAGAGGGGGATATCACTCCACCAAAATACACTAGGCTTAAATGGCAATTAAATCAAATTAGCCATGATTGTTGTAAGGCAAACAGTTAATTTGAATAATTCACAGGTACTTAATGC
This sequence comes from Alligator sinensis, assembly GCF_000455745.1. Lineage (NCBI taxonomy): Eukaryota > Metazoa > Chordata > Crocodylia > Alligatoridae > Alligator > Alligator sinensis. Next base: position 1,908,492 of record NW_005842216.1, read on the forward strand.
GGGACATTGAATTTCACTGTCTATAAAGTCTGGATTTGATGTGGCACAAAATACTCTAATGCGAATTCAGACTGGCTGTTTTTAGTCTCATATCACTCTTACATCAGCATTTATATAACTTTGGTAGGTCTGAGTGGCACAGGGTGAGAGAGATTTTCTCTCATATAGGAATATCTCAGCCATTTAGGACCAAGTCCTGCAGTTCCAATTAGAAATCTATGGGCAGTCAGCACCAACAGAGAGTAGGGAGAGACAGTATAGAGTATGACTGTAATCTAGTCTCTAAGGCAGGTATAATGCAATTATAATGCATGTACAGCTATAATGTATGACTGTAATCTAGTCTGTAAGGCAATGATAATAATGTGGATCTTACAGGAAAGGAGAGGTTGCAAGTGACCTCTACGATTCAAATGTTTAGAGTTCAAAATCTATGAATAAAGTATGATCAACATGAAAAATATGTATTGCATTTTCAAATGTAAGATAGTGAATATAAAGCTGAACTCCCATATTTCTATTATATAGAAAAAAATCAAAATATTAAATGTGTCTCACAGGTGTTCTCCCTTTGTACTTTGGTAACTTTTGTAGTAGGCAACATCTCCAAAGGTCTGGACCAGCTGACCTGAGGCCTAATGATTTAATAACACATTAAAACATAGCTTAATATTCATAACAATTATTCAATGTTCATGAAAATATTTAATGTTCACCTGGCTGAATGGTGCTATAAAATTACTGATAATTATTTTTTTACAGTATGGAAATCAAAGTAGTTATAAAAGTTAATTTGGCAGAGAAGAAAAATATAATGCTGTTCCTTTGACTTGCTTTTATTATGAGTTTCTTTTTCTCCAGAATTGTTCTTGCATTGATTTCACTTCAATTTTCTTCCATTTACTGCTTCAGTATGAATCATACACATTTCCTCTTTATTATGTAGTCAGGAAAGCTAAGATGGAAAGGCATGAAGTCATGCTTTCCATCAGATTTTATGTCATCCCTTCCCTCCACAAAAGAGCTCAAATAAACGTTGTTCCTAGGCAATTAAAGAAGGGTCTCGTTATGGAAGTAAGTTATGACAAATGCAGACTCTAAGAAGAATACAGCAGCTAAGCATTCCCAAGTCTGCTGTGTCAATGGGGTTGAAATAATAGAGCAGACTTGAAGTCCATCCATATCTGGGGCTGGATATAGGTAATGCAATCTCTCTCAGTGCTTTTTCTAGTCCAGTTTTACGTGCTAACATAAGACTGAGAAAGCTTTCATGGAGAGGATCAGACAAGAAGATCAGAGCAGTCCCTTTTGGCCTTAAAATCTATGGGTTCCTATACACATGCAGCAAGGCTGCTTCGATGCACTGTAATTACAACGCATCAGAGCAGACTTGATTAATCGAGTCTGCTGGAGCATGGTAATTACAATGCATCAGAGCAGACTCCAGCGTCACATATATCAGTGCCTCTGCACTGAAAAATGACAGCTCATTGGATGAGCTTTAGTTCAAAACCCCCTGCCACCATCTTTCAGCATGGAAATGCTGATACATGTGACACTCCGGGCGCTTTTAATTAGCATGGGTCAAAAGCTGTGCTACTTAAAAAGCCTCCCCTTCCCTCCCCCCCTCCCCCCCCACACATACCTCCTGGAGCACTTCTATAAACACCCAAACAATGCAAAAATTACCTGAAGTTACTCCAGTAATAGTGTATCATTTGAATAATGGTTTCTTTAGTGAACAATTTTCCTTTGCCTCTAGGCTCAAGTGATGGGCTTCTACTACTTCCCTTGAAGGACTGTTTCACAGGCCCTACTTAGCGTTGGGACAAAAGTAGCCATCATCAGTCTGATTTTTAAACCTATTTAGATGCCTAAAATCTTCAGATAGGTGCCTAATATGGTTTTCTACATTTTGTAAAGAGTCTAGCTCTCTCCTGGGTTCTGGTCCTCCGCTGGTATAAGGAATGGGAACTGGAAACCAAAGTGGAAAAATCTGCTTCGCATCTCTCCTTAGGTTTCACATTTTGTGGCACATGCAGAAGCATAACTGCCAGCTAGAATTTGGTCTTTATTTCTGATCTGTGAAATATAGCACTGCTCTCATTCTAATAAGTTGCATTTGTTCTCATTTAGCATTTAGTAAAACACAGATTTTAAATTATTCTGTAATCTGAATTTACTGGATCAGTTTTTCTTCTAGTCAAGTTTTGCCTATTGCACAAGCACAGAATTTGGTTCTGCTTCTTACAGATGTAAATAAAGACAAAAGATCTGAAGTGATATAAGATGGTAATAGAGGATATTATTAAATATATACATACAGATTTGTTTTCACCTTTTAAGACAGACATTACTGTCTTTACAAATGTATGCTACTCAGAAGCAATACTGTGATTATCTTCTTCCCTAAATAGAAGGGTAAATTTTCAGATGTAATTTAAATTTTGGATTATATGCTGGTTTGCTGCATGCCAAAATGCATACAATCAACAAATATTCCAAACTAATAAAATTCACAATACAAATGAATTCACTCTCTCATTTACAATGTTAAAATACATATCATTGTAAAAAGTGGTAGGAAAAAAGAACCAGCAAACTATTTGCCCTTGGAGTATATTAAGTTCCATATTGGCTGTTCCCCTACCTTTTGATTCGTTGAATGATTATCAGAATAAGCAGAAATATAAAGATTTATCAGTCTGTTACAGTACTGCTCCTACTCCTATTAACATCAGTGAGAAAACTCCCGCTGACTTCAGTGCAAGGGACAGGACCTTAGAGCATGGGTTCAGTGCATTACTGTCTCCCCTTGCATTTCTTAGGGTTGGATTCTGATCTCGCTTGCACTTGAAGTTAATGGGTCCCAATTTAGAAGAGTGCAGCCGAGATCAAAATTTGACCCTCAGTTTTCATCTCTTACTTAGACAGTCCATGAGTTCAAACTATGTCATTCATTTCTTTTAGGACCTCAGTTTAAAGAATAAATCTGCCCCACTAGAGGTAAAAGGCTAGATCATGGCAACACAAGTGCCAAGAAGATGCTTTGTATAAAGTTAATTACAGACCTAGGGTTGCTACTTGCTGCTAAATTTCCCTCTTCTCTCACCTTCGGATAGAATGTTCTCTGCATTTGTACCACCTAATATCTCAGAATGCTGCCCACTTCTGGACTCTGCAAGATTATAATTATATGCCTCACCTCCTTTTTAAGATGCTTGACCTGATATTATTATTCACCTTGAGAAGGTGATTGCAAAGTTCCATGTGAAATAAGAAAGAGCAAAAACTGTCCTTTCCCATAAGCCACTTAGGAACCAAGTGCCCAATTATTCCTTTCTGATGTCCCCTGAACTTTTACAGAAATCAGTGGGAGTCTTAGCCAGCCTCTGAGCTCTATGAATCAGCTTGCTGATATTTTAAAATTAAGTGAGTCCAGGAGATAATAGTTTACTTAGTGCTCTGTATGAGTTGTCTTGGAAATCATTTTCTACACAGAAGGAAGATCTCTTACTTCTCTTGCTTTCAGTCACATCCTACTATCCTCTGTAAGAATGATTTTTAAGAATACCTCTGTCAAGTGTCCAGGTTGTAGCCATATTGGTCTTGAGGCAAAAGGAAAAAGTCCTAGTCCTGCCCTGCCCAACTGACTTCCTCCCTCCCTCCCTATGGGGACCTCAATTCCCCTGCCCACCAGGCTCATCTGCGAGAGCTGCTCTCCAGGCTGCCTGGGGCCATGTGCATGTATAATATGTACATGGCACACCGTGCCTCACCACCCTCCTCCCGTTCCCCCATCCCCTTGAAGGCTGGAACTCTGCCAGCCTGCAGAGAGATCTTTGCAAAAGAACCAAATACATGTGTTTCTCTGTTGGAATGAAAAATTCGTGTTTTTCTCTGGTAAAAGGGAAAATACACTGGGGGAGGGGGGGTTGTTTTTCCATGGGAAACAGCAAACCTGGATCCCTGCACATGATTAACTTTGTTACTGAGCCAAACCTTTTTCCAAAGTTTGATCACGGAAATTACTTTTCTTTTCTTCAATTGTAAATAGAAAAGACAAAGTAGAGTATTTGGGGTTGGGGGGAAACAAGCCATAGCAGACTAGTTTTCCCAGCAATTAGAATCAATCACTAGGAAAAGCTACTACTAGATCCACATATTTTTAGTTTTATTCAGATTTCATCACCATGCCATATTTAAAAACTATTTCTTAACAGAGGATGCTGTTGTATTATTTAGCAATAAGGCCTTTTTTTTATTTCATAACAGGGCAACAAATTGCTTAATGTGATTGGCTAAGAGCTGTCTCAAGTCATATTTTAAACAAAAGATCGTGTAATATCCTTTTGAGATTATGGATTATAGCACCCGCAATGGCATCATATGTTTTGTGCTCACAATTTTGATGTGTGTAATCAGTTAAAAATAAAATTCAGCTGATTCTATAACACAAGTTCCTGTAAATCTACTCTGTTCTCCAGGAAATCCACTAGGGATTTCAGTATTGCTACTGAATTTCTGTGGAAGCTGTTCAAATATGCCATTGATAGGTGGCAGTAAGCAACTGCAAGATAGGTAGACAAATAAATTTTATTTCACAAAATGTTGGGTGCAATTATTTAGCTATGGTTGAGCACATGTGAAAATATACCTCTATGATTTCTGAATTTATGAATCTACCAAAACAAAAGTAGCTTTTGAAAAGTACTCCAGCTTACATTCATTAGCTGATCTTTGAGACCAAATTTCAACGTGACTAATTTGAATATACCTATCAGATGTCTAATGTATGTATTTGCAACTGAATGGATGTAGTAGACACTGAGAGCATCTACACGTTTATTAGTGTGCAATGGTTGCTGCGCATTTAATTTAGTATTTGTATAATCAAGTACTAAATACATGTGCAGTAACCAGAGTTATTGTGTAGTAGTGTCTGTGAACATCTTTTTAGTGGCCCTACTGCACAGTAGCCTAATAATACTGTGCAGTAGCATATTATCAGTTTGTGCTGTGATGCACTACTGTGCAGTGTCATTAGACTACCATGCAGTTAGCATCTCAAGTAGATGCGCCCATTGAGTATAGAAATTTGTTTGAGTCATGCCCTCTTATTGTTTCCCAAATTCTAACAGAATTTTAAGAGTCAAGGTAAATAAAATCTTAGGATATAGGAAATATTCAGGATACTCCTCTCCTTATTCACTTAGCTACATTTAGCAACCTATTTGACATCATTTACTCTGACTGGAGGCAGCTATTTCATGCATCATCATGCAAAAAAATAGCATCATGAAATGCCTAGAACCCCTTTTTGAAAGACTGACACTTAAGTAGACATGGCTCCCATTCTTCCCCAGATCCAGTACATTATGTCTGCATGTTATGTGATACCTACCAGGCATTGTTAAAGTTGAGCCTAGTCCTGAAACCTTAACTAATGTAACTCTTCTTAATGAAACCAAATCAATTGACTTGGGGCTTTGTGGCTGGATGGTTCCCTATGTAAACTCAGGTCTCTCTCATATTCATCTGATGGTCTGATGTTCCTTCAAGCCTGCTGGTACTTTTGGGGCAAACTGCAACATTCACTGACAATTTTGTATGAGACTCTTTGATCTTTGCAAAGCACGGATCAGATGGCAAGGACCTTGATTTACAAAGATGTTAGTATTTGATGTATTATTACCTAAAGATGACAAAATCTTTCACATTCTTTTTTGAAGGTTGACAGAAATTTTGAACAAAAGTACTACACATAGTTTATGAGATGTTATTCAGAAGCAAAACACTGCTTTGTTCTTCATCAGCTGTTTCACATTTAACTACACAGAGAAGCACTTACAACATAATCATATACCTCTGTATTGTTTGGCATCAGTGAGTCCCGATAAAGTCATTTAACTACCTGTGAAAAATACATTTTGGAAGTCTGCCTTTGTGCACAAATGTAAATAAAAGACAATTAGCCTCAGAGAGGGCACCATTTGGCTTCCAAGGGAGGTGGTCTTCTCTTCTACCTTGGGGGTCTTTAAGAGGAGATTGGACAAGCACCTGGCTGGGGTCATATGACCCCAGCGCTTTTTCCTGCCCAAGGCAGGGGGGCAGACTTAATGATCTATTGAGGTCCATTCTGACCCTAACTACTATGAAATGATGATGCTTTGGGGCAGAAGAGTTTAAGTCATGATTGCATACATAGTTGCAGGTGGTTAAAATGATCTCAAGGGTCTTAATGTGAGTGAGAACATAAGTTTGCCTACTGAAAGAAAAACTCAGTTTGATTATTAAGATATCACACTTCAGTTCATTCATCACCCAATAATGGCAGCATAGTGATTAACCTGAACTTAAAACATTTCCTGAGGAGAAATGACCAGCAGGGGATGGATAAGGCTGAAGGCCAAGTGAATAAATTTCTTAATGAAATCTATGTTGAAAAATTAGAGTACTAAGGAACTAAGCTTATAGTATTTTTGCTGTTTAGTAACATTGCAGTACACTCTTAGATTGGTGAAGTCATAATAACTGAATAATTCAGAAAAATAAGCATAAAAAGGAGTCCATTTTTAACAAGATACGTATAGTCATTCTATAACTTCTGAAAATCTGAGTGGATTTTATAGTGTAATATATGTGAAATGATATACGGGTAAATAAGTTTCAAAATCGATAGAAAAAGTTTATGTTTAACGTACAGAAAATATTTTAATAACTTTGTTCAAAGCTGATATATTACATAAGTTGTTAGAAACCAATAAAACTTCTATTCCCATGTAACACACTGTACATGTATAATATAAAATATGCATGTGCAACAAGAGTACCACATATATACCACATATCAATCCCTTCTATAGAGTGTTCTCATTAGCTTTCCTCACTATGAAGTCTACATTTCACATGATACACATATAAGAGGCTATACACAATAAATCAGTGTTGAACATTCCCACCTGCTAACAGCATTTTCATATGAAAGATGCATCTTCTCAGAAACAATACTCAGGTATGTAAAAGTGTATTCTACATTTGGATGCTCAGGGTCATGAGTTCCTAAGTAGAGCACAATCCAAACGACTGTCGAAGTCAATGCGAGTCTAAACCCTTAATTTTATTTGGTCCTGCGTTAGTTTCTCAGGGTAACATTTTACCAATATTTTTTGTACATGGCAAACTTTGCTTGTTTAAGTAGCCCCAAAATACATTAATAAAGTGTCATATAGATATTGGCAGAGCTGGAATCTCAGAAGCTGGGCATGGGCCACTTAAAAAAAAATTGGCTAAATAAATATTTTAAGGTGTTATATTCAACAATACAATGAAGTCAGTGATTCAGTCCTGAAATAAGCAATGAAGTAGCACCATAGACAAGGTATGATTTAGATCAGGGCTGTTCAACTGGTGGCCCACAAGTCACATGCAGTACCCAAGCTCCTGCTCCAGGCTCCACTCCTAGCTTTTCTCTATACCCAGAGTCCCTGGGCTCCCCCTCCCTCCTCAAGCTTCTTCTGCCTGCCACCTATCCCTGCCCCTGCCCCTGTCACTTGGGCAGGGACAGGGTAAACTAGTCTGCAGGGCTGAGGGAGTCTGTAACCATAGGGCTCATGGAACCTTCCCTGCTGGTGCAGTGTAGAGAGAGTGCAGTGTGTTGCATTGCATCCATGTAGCACAGAGCAAGGAGGGCTGTATGGTACATCTGCACAGCATGGGGGGATGGAGGGCTGTGCGTGGTTTGTCTGCACAGTGCATCCACAATGGAAAGGGGTGGAGGAAGTCTGTGGCTTGCAGGGCTTTCATGGCACGTCAGCAGACTGTGTGGTGTGGCGCAGGGTGGGATAGAACGATGCAGTGTGCGACCCATGGTATTTCCCAAGGTTGTGTCTAGTTTGCACAGTCCTGCAGCCCTCAGCCACTCAGAAGTTGAATAGCCCTGGTTTAGACTGCAAAACTAATTATCTTTTAACAAGTCTGTAGTGTCTAATTTCTGTAAATGTCACCAATTTATCTTGAAAGTGAAGAAACTGTGGCTGAAGATTACTCTGTAACCAAACAGTTCATTCATGATGTTAACTTCATCTGGAAGCTCTTTTTTTTGCATACAGGGTTTGAGATCTGTAAATTTGGAGTACTAAACTCAGAACTGTTTCCAGTGGCAGCATTGTGACAACTAAACAAAGCTAGAGAATGTAAGAGCACTTCTTTGGCTTTAGATGTTTCTATATTATGTTCCTGGGACAATTGAAGACTTAGCAGATTTAAGTTATTCATTATCAAACTGGAAGTCTGGAGGTTTGTTACAGAGCCACATCTAGTCAGGTTTTCTTCAAAAACCTGTTTATAGAGCTCTTCCATCTTTCTATCCATGTAATTGTTGAGCACAGAATTTGAAAGAGGCTGTTTGTGGAGTGTCATACTCCTTTCTGTACCTTCATCCCCATTCAAGAACTTTGAAGCAGGTTTTTCAAGAGGCTCCTTTGGAGGTGAATGACCTAAGGGAATATCTACTGACACTAAAACAGGGCCATCAGGGAGTTCATCACATGTGTCATCCATAACACAACCTGAATCAAGCATATAGTCCCCTACATGGTCTCCTGCAATATGTAGGTCAGGGTAGTTTTGATAAATGCTGTGGCATGACCAGGATCTATACAAATCCAGCTGTTTTTCATTATTGTGTTCCCTTTCTGGTATATGTAAACCTGTAAACATGGTTCCATTAACATGTGCACTATTATGTTCTTTTGCAGGTAGCTCTTCTGTTGATTTACATGGAAGAAGAACTTTATTGTGTTCCTTCTTGCTATCTTTTGCAATGATCTTGTCCTGCTTCTTAGATTCTGTAGCAAGGTCTTCAGTTGCCAGTCTATCCACAAGATGATCTTTCCAGGTTTCCTTCTTCTCTTTTTTGTTGATGCCACATCTGTGGGGTTTGTTTTGTTTCTTTTCTCTGTATATAATTCCTGTTAGGATGCCTTCTGCCAACATTATGACTGGTGCTAGAGACCAACTAACTATCACAGTACAGTATATTTCTGCAAAAACAAACATGACATGTCAGGTAATGTAAAATAAAGGAAATTATAAAAGTAAAATTGTAAAAGTAAAATATATGTTTCAAGGAGACTGGAATATGATTTGTATATAAATAGCACCTTGATCACTTTTTCACAAATCTATTTTTATTCCAAGATAAAGTAAAACTATTTTGGCAACAAAAAGTCATTCTAAAGACAAAATAACCCCAAAAACTAAAAATTGGATCCTTACTTTTCCATATCAGCTCAGTCCTGGATATCACTTGTGAATGATGGCTAATTGTGATAATTCGTACACATGAACTGTGATCCTGTAAGGACTAATTTATAATCACAGAATTATTTTCATTGGATTGGACCAGATTCTCAGCTGGTACAAATCAAGATAATTTCTTTGAAAGATATCGGTTCATACCAGTTGATAATCTGGCTCAGGGATGTCCAACTGGTGGCACATGAGGGGTTAACATGCTCCTGTCTCCATGGCTGCCATTGCTTTTTTTCACTCTGGCCATTGCCTTTTACACTCACTCACACAGCAGCCAGGGTCTCAGGGCTCCCCCTTCCACCGTAAATACAGCACTACTCAATTCATCTCCCAAAAGAAGCAGCCTCTCAGGTATCAGCCAACACTATACAGCATGTACTATACTGAACTTTTGTATTACTAAGGCTCCATAGTTTCACTACATAAGCTATAGGAAGCCAATATTTCGGCAGGTGTACCACAAATTGGCCCTGCAGCATCCAAGTGCCACTTCAATCCCTCCACCCTGTCCAATCTGCTGCTCTGCTTTCTGGCGCCAGCCCTGTGCTCACTCCCTTCTTTCTGCTTCCTTCCCTGTGTTCCTTGCCCTATTTGTTGCTTTAATATCTGCTTCTTGCTTTATCTGCTACCATGCTGCTTATCCCCTTCCTGATCTGCTGTGTGCCACACAGAGAGGCTCCCCATATCACTTATAGCACCCATGCTGCAGGTTGGCCACCTCTACACTAATCCGTCATGAAATGTTATCTTGAATAATTAAAACTAAATGTTGTGTTTCAAAATCATGTACATATTAGCCACTACATGTTGTGATTCCTTGGCATTGCCTTTTATTTGTATTAAGTCTTGATGCAGCTGTTGTCAAAATCAACAGCAAAATTCCAAATGGTTTCAGTGAAGGATCAAACGTTTTGGGCTCAATCCATTTTCCATTGAAATCAAACCAAGTTTTTTCCACGAACCTCAGTGTGAGTTCGTCTGACCTAAAAAGGCTGAGGGTTTTCCCATTAGACTCTAATGGGAAAGAGGAATACAAGAAGGCTCCTTTTTATTTGAATGTCTTTGCAATGTAGTCTCTGTGTATGGAATCTATTCTCTTTGCACAGCTCTGGGGCACACATTCCCTCACAGAAAGGAGGGAGAGGCAAGGAGTGAGGCAAACACATTGAAGAAGGTATAACAAACCCTCGGAAGTATACTGCCCAGCAGAGAGATCCTTTCTCATGTGCAAGAGAGTCCAGATTAGAGTTCTACTTAAATGGCAGACACCAACTATCTGATTTTGTTTTCCCTAATGCCAGATTAAATAGGGTTAATTCCATTTATGTCAGTGGATAGCTGTTACATGCAAAATGAACACTATATACAGCAGATGTCATACCAGAACTAAGTTTTAAAATAAATTCTACTTTGATTTCACAAAAGGAAATCAAATTCTTATTTGCACAGGAATAGACTGGAAAAGTATTTCTGCATAATTATGTCTAGTCCCCTGCTATATACTCTGGTATAGACAACCGCATCCTATTCCATTCAAAATCTTATCAAGCTTCATCTTTGAAGTTATTAAGTTTCACACCCCCATTACTCCAGATGGAGGGCTGTTTCACAATCTCAGTCCTCTGATGGTTAAAAACATTTTTCTAATTTCAAGATGAAACCTCCTCCAGGCCAATTTTACCCTGTTTTGTGCTAAAATAGTCTTTTAAAGTAGCTCCTCTGCCTTTCTGGTGTCTCATATGGCATTGAAATCAGTGTGAGAGAGAGGCTGGAAACTAAAGCAAGATGATAATGTACTATACAAAGTTAAAGGGTAGCATTTTCCGAACTGACTATATTACTTATAAGACCAAATGCCATTTTCAAAAGATGTGTAGGTTCTAAGGAAGCTAAGTCTCAGCGATGCTCCATGGAATTTACACTACCACGCTTGCCTAATTTGGTTTTGAAAATTAGGTACAAGATCCCAAGTCATTTACACACAGAGAAATTTATACCTACTCTTTTGTAAATGTTCATAATGTTGGAGCAAGATCTCAAAAATACAACCTTAGCAAATATCTCTCAAAAAAGAAAAAAGACCTTTAAGTAATGTAACGTAAGTAGACTCTGTATTGTACAGCAAAACACAATCTGAGAAAAATAAAGGAAACCAGACTTACCTTTTTGAAAGAGATGTATATTTGCATAGCCTAAAATTCCATTACTGCGACTGCAGTAAATGCAGAATAAATTCTTGCTTGCTCTTTCCTCACTGTGCACTGTGTGAGCAATAACAGAATCACATGTGATTTTAGTTCTTCTTTTTGTGTACCTTTGAAAACAGAAGTGGCCCCAGTGGGAAGCTATCTGGTTCCCCAATACAGAATGATGACAAATTCAAATACGGACGTTAAAAATACATCTAACATGTTGCTGATGACTGTGGTACAATCGTCATAATTACCATGACTGCTTTAATTCTACAAAATTAGCTAAAACTAAACAAGTTTACTAAATGATTGCAGAATCAAGTATATTTATGTTGGCCAACATTGGCCATGCTGCTTAATAATGAAACTCAGTATAATATATTTTGTAATGCAAAGACTCAATCAAGCATTCTGCTACTCATTTTCCATCCACAAAAATATGTAGTTAGTTATTAAGTTAGATGTCAGACTAATTTACACCAACACATGGCAATGTTAAGGGTCTTATGCATTGTTTCCTTTAGGTGAGAGAAAATGATACTGGAGTCTAGCTTTTCATTGATGAGATCCTGTTTATTGACAAAGAATGACTATTAAGTCCTGTTTCCTTGATATTAGGGATCAAACAGCAGGAGACTGTCCCTGTACTCACAGTTATAAGTTCCATTCCACCCAGCAGTTTGACAAAAGCTATATTTTATCTAATTATTTTAGTAAAATAAGTGGACTTGGTATTTTGGAATAAAATATAATCTGAGAAAAATCAACAAAACCAGACTTACTAGGCTCTGCTATCCTACTGCTTTCTTCCTGCCATGTTACCAGAGATTCTGTGCCTGTCTTGTGCTTCCCTGACTTCTTCACTGTCTCCTTCTCTTACACATAGGTACTCAATAAGAACCCTAACCCTGCATTTGTATGTATGAGAAACAGATTCATATTAGGAACAGACCCAGAGAAAACATCTTGGGAGTTATGACCCAAGTACTGCCCATGCTTGGGTGAAGTCTAGATCACAGGCAATGGTTTTTTTTCATTGTTCCAACTATCCCTGAACAAAAAAGCATATAAAGGCTTAAGCATTAGGTGGAAAAGAAGGTGGACCTTCTCCTCAATGGCTTTAACAAGGGATGTAGCCACGCACTTCCAGGCAAAACCAGGTGTGAAAATGCACTGGTCTGTAGGTGCCAAGGGTGCATACAAATAGAATGTCAATGTATGAAATGTAATGCTTAGTCCAGAACAACCTTAACATTTTCACTAGATTTTGACTAGGCAGAGTTCATTCTGACTATTTAGCAGAAGGCTGTCTCAGCTGCTGGCAGCTAGTTGCTGGTAGCAAATTGCTAAAGCTTTGAGCTGTAATCTGGGCAACCTGACTCCTTCAGATGTGAAAAAAATCAAGCAATACATGACAAAAGTCGATCCAGACCACAAAGGTTAAGCCACCTGAGGCTAAGGTGATCTTTAGAAAAAAATCTATTACAAGTTTACAATGCTAATGATTAGCTTGTATGTGCCTGCGATATCAAGATTATCTTTGCAAGGAAAGAAATCTAGAAAAGAATTCATTTCACTTTTGGTTTTCTCTATCCTCTAAGTTATGACAGAAGTTGCATTTATAGACCTCTTGGGTTAACTGTGGTCAGTTCTGCTGAGGCAGAATTTTATATTGGCCTTTAAATATGCTACCCACTTCTGCACCTGCAAATAACAGCAGAAAAAATGATAACATTTAGACAGCCACCTACACAATCTGTGCTATGATCAGGTGCTTAGCTGTCTATATGCTACCTCTTCTGTGAGCAAACTTGAAGAAGTTTGAAGATTATTTAAACATTTGTCTCAGACATCTAGGGAAACATTTCAATGAACTAATGCTAATTTATATCAGTTGAGGATCAGGTTCCAAATGATATATAACCTCCTACCATATAATGAAAAATATGATATATCAACTTTTCCCCTTCATTATTGCTTGTCTCACTCAAAAGTGGACCTACCATTCCTTTTTGCCTATTATTTTGTACCTTTGGCCAACACCTTTTTGGTTTTGTCTTATTCTGAAAATGTTAAATTCTTTTTAAGAAACTAACAAGACTTTGATGGTGATAATTCCTAATTTAGGCACATGGGGTTGTAATGAAGAGTAGGAGACCTAAGCCATTTTCAGAGTTTCCCCAGACTTGCTGATCGCATGGACATACTGCTTCAGGGACTGTTTTTCAAAGATGCTGAGTTCCTGTGCCTCCCATTCACTTAATTTCAAAATGAAGTTGTTCAGCTCTCTTGAAAACCATTCCTTGCAACTTAGCTTTGTTCATATGTACAGGATAAAAGGATGTTAGACAGGTCAAAAGAACAATCAAATAATAATAGAATGTGCACTGAATCAGAAAGTGAGAACATTTAAAATACATTAAGTATAATATAGTATAAAAAAAAGTTAATATTAAAAACATCCATCTATTTTTTTCACTGCTGACTTCCTTAGAATGTAAAGCTGCATTAAACCCTCATTATTAAATTTGTGCCCTATCTCCTGAGCAATAAAACTAAGAGCACAGTTCAGTCTGTATATTTGTCTGAAACTTTAACTCATCTGCTGTCACTAAAGAACTATATATATTGCATATGTTTTCTCAGTGTCCCATAATGACTATTCATAAACCTATCTCTTAAAATATGGGTTCTTCTGAAGACCGAAAGGCTAGATTTTCGAAGTTATTTAGAGCCTAAACAGGTTCAATGTTTTTAAAAACATTGCTAAACATTTTTCTACATTGTTAGGTACCTAAATACCTTTGGAAATATGGCCCTTTGATCCTTCCAATCTATTTGTAAACTCTTTAGGGAAAAATCTGGGATTATGTTAGGTGTTTATACATTGTTAGCACTGTGATTTAAGCCTGGGCTCCTGAATGATACTTTAATACAACTAAGTTAATTTCTCATGTAGAGCTGATTTCTGACACTCCTACTGCATGAGTATCTTGTGCCCTTACTCCATAAGTAATTCCACTAGAGCTTCTTGCTGAGTAGGGTGTTAATTGAATGTAATCAAACATATTATATTTTGGTCTACGGTCTAAACTCCTGGTGACTTCAATGGTATATTAGCCTCTGAGAAACCTGTAGGACTGTGCTGTAATGTTATACATAGACAAGGCACTCAGTGATGTTTTCTACCACTTTATATTGTCTAGACATGCAATTTTTCCCGTAAGGTCGAAAGAACAGTATAAACAATGAAGGTTTGTTTGTAATTGCTTGTTATGCTATTTCAGGAGAAAGGATTGTAATTTGCTGCATGAAACTGAACATCCAAACAGTAAACTAATCATTTCACATTTTTTTTCACTTAGAAATGAACATACCATTCTGGGAAACAGAGGGGCTCCTTTTCCCAGTAACTGGGTTATTGGACATATAAAGCTAATCCACAGATTCAGCCAAGTAACCTGTCATTGAATGGAAATGCATGTTAGATGTTTGAAATGATAAGAAAAACAATTTATTCGCTATAGACACATTAGCAAACTCTCTAAAACTGAAGTTTAATGAATTCATGAATAGCTTGTTGCCTATACTCACAATTTGAAAAAATCAGCTCCTCAGATCATTTTTCAATTGATATACAGGTATGTTACAGAAAAATGTACTATTAGGAGGGAAATGGTATACTAGAAAAGATTTATGCTGGTATACTAGAAAAGATTTATACATTTAAAATGTTCTGTTTTTCAAAGTTACAGCTATGCTTTTTTAATTTGCTGAAACAAGTTCATATGGTAAAATTTGTTCATCAGGTAAACGCAAACAAAGTTAATAAAGAGACTATTATTCCTACCAAACACAGTATAGAACAATGTATAAAGTCTCACTGGTCACAAGTCATAGCCCAAAAACAACACGTAAACTACAGAAGACAAACGTAGTTTTGGTTTTCAAACCAGTCAGTCAGTGACTGACAGGTTATGTGGATTTCTAAGTGGGAGGGCAGTCTGTTAAAACATAAAAATCATTCAAGTACTGGTTCTTCTTAGTCAGATAAACACACACACATAGCAAGAGGAGTTTTCTGTTAATTTCTGTATAAAGTTTCCTTCTTTTTGGTGAAATGGTCAGAATCTGAATCTCTTACAAGCACTGATTAAAACTCTTTAATAGATTCCAATCAAACAAGAAGATTTAACTGATGTATGCAAAATGGACAACTGAAATATAAAGATGACATATCATAGAGAAAACCACTAACAATTATTACAACACATCCTCTAACAGGCTGTAAACTGTAAAATACTGTTAATGAGGTGTCTTAACTATGAACAAAGGTCCTATCTAACTTTGATGCCCTCCCCCTATTTGAGCAGTCTAATCTCTTCTTAGATACTAGCCTTTATGTCACCTGATTGTATGCCCTCTTTGAAGTGGCTGTGTCTTTTGTGTATATGATAAAGTAATTAGCACACTTGGACCTGCTATAAAATAATAAAAACTACCATGAAAGTAGCATATTTATGTGGAAACACTGATTCAGATCAAGTCATAAATAGCTAACAAGAGCCCTACAAAAAAAACTGCATTCCATTTTCCCTTTCAGCAAAGTGAAGTAGGTTATTAGACTAAGTGCTAAGTGAATATTGAACACAAATATGATAAAGCATTCAAATACTAAAAACTAAGGTAATTGAGGCTCCAAAAATCACCACATTCAAGTTAAATGGGCCTATATGAAAAGAGGGATTCACAGGCACCTAAAATGGGACTGAGGAAGAATTTAGATGCCAAAATCCAAAATTGTAATCCTGAAAACCATTGCTCAATTGCCACCTAACCTCAACTTCTGAACCTGAAGGTCAGTCCTGAAACTTCTTAGCAGTTCAGTACATAGCTTGCATCTACAGCCATGCGTCTCCTGCTAGCTGGAGCTCTCTCGCTTGCTCTTTCTCTGGCCCAAAAAACATTCAATTATTTTCTGCACCGTGGAACAGCTTCACAAAGAGGGGCAAAAAGTGCCTCTGTTCCCCAGGACTGCCTGTAGCCTGGTGCTTAGGGCATTCTCCATGTTGATGAGAGTGGTCCTCTGTGGCCAAGGAGGAAACTAAAACCAGATTTCCCACATCTTGGGTACATTAACCACCAAGGGAGAGGGGCATGACCTCTTCCTAGTCTCCCTACCTTATGTTTTAAACAGAGAAAACGAATGATCCTCACTGCCTTTGTGAAAGAAAGGTTGTAAGCACTTACCTTCAGAAGAGAGGATTGGGCTGTGGATCCTAGACAGGCAGGACAATCCAACAGCCTGAGTAAAACACCTAAATTCCTGAGAGAGACTGAATTTAAGGCACACCTGATTCCTAGATACATCCCATAGCTCATTCTAGATGGCTTCTGACTAAGCCTTAGGGCCATGTTGCAAGTTACACACTGGCAACACAGAGGGGGTGCATGCAGGTGCACATGCACCCCCTGAGATTGGCTGTGCACCCCCTGGAAGCGCCACCTGCAAAACCAGAAGTGCACTTCCAGTTTCGCTGCTTGCTCAGCAATCAGCCACTGGGGGACCTGTGCCGCCCCCCTGACTCAGGAGGCACTAGTTGCCCGTGAAGTTACACTTAGCATGTGCTAAATACACTTAAAATGTTAGCAACTGTGCATTGAAGCAGTAAAATATGTGCTAAGTGGGCTTTTATCATATCAGTATTACAAGTTTTTGCGTGAGGAATATCCCCAGATTGCAGTAAGTAACGTGTTCAGCTCTTATTGAACTGTTCCACAAAGATAATGTGAGCAATTTCGAGTCCTCACCCAGGAGTTGACATCAGCCAGGGACCCCTCTGTTTTACCAAGCCTCCAGGTGGGATGAGGAAAGCCACAAATATCAAGAGGAAGGATCCTAGATCTTTCATTTGCCAGGTTCTTCCAGGATCAAACTGAAAGTCAAGTGTCCATAGCCCCAGGGGGTCCCAGTGCTAGAACCTACAATCAAATGATTGCTGGTCCCAGCCCAGACACCACACTGGAGCTAGTTCAAGACTCTGGTGGGGTGTTGGGACTGGGACCAACAATCAGTGAGCTGTGCATTTTAGAGGGTGTAAACTCTGCAGCTGCTCAGAACATGTTCTAAATTTAATACCACACAGGTTTAACACCTACTGTGCCCCATATGACAAGGCCCACTGTTCCTTTCTTAGAGCGCTAGAAGTTCTGAAGCACCTGCCTCTCCCCATGCATTCATTCTCTACTCGGAGAACAAGGTGTTTAGAAGGCAGGTGCTACTGCATTCAATTTTGCAGTGCTAGATCCCTTTCTGGATCTCGTCCATACTGACAGCAACCTATTTCATAGGTCCTTAACCTGGAAAAGTTGTTTGCGTGAAAATAAACTGTAACTGAGCAGAGCTAAGGTCAGGATACCTCAGATCAAGCATGCAGAGCAGAATTCAGGTACCCTTGTATTTGCCCATTACTGCTTACTGCTAGATGTGAGGAAGAAGGAGGAAGAAGCAGATACGGTATACGTTTTGTTTATGATTCTGCTTTGTCTGCAACCCAATAAAAAACATGATTCTTTAGTGAGTGATCGAATTGTTCCTTTCCAATTTCTAAATTCTCCAGAAGGTGTATCTGACACCTGGCTGCAGGCCAATTTGATGACACCGCTCTGTGCTCCTGGAACCTGAAGCACAATCCCTTCAATGGCTCCTGTTTAGACTATACACCTCTGTATCCCTCCCCATTACCATATGAAGTTATGCTTTAAAAGTATAGCAGTCTTTTACTGCCACAAGAATAGTAATAATATGAAATAAAAGCAGTTTAATACAAATAAACCTCTGTCTGTTTGGGTGCAGTATAAGCACATGACTACAGGATACCCCTGATTTTTTTAATGATTTTCAATGATTTTGTGATACAGAACCATGTTTCATGTGCGCCACCTTCTGGCTATGATGCTTCAACCTCTACAACCATTCATTACAGTTTGGGATCTGGTTGCAGCATGTATTTGTTCCAATTATTACTAAACTTTAGTAAATCAGAAATGTATAGAAAAAAAATTTGGATTTAAACTTTTTGCATTTGAAGAGTACTCTTCCATTTGGTATCCCAGAATGTTTTTATAACTGCTGGCAACTCAAACTTCCTGATGCTCCTGCAAGCTTCACTCAGGGAATTGATGGGCAGGATCCCTTGGGAGGCCAGGCTAAGGAGAGCTGGCTGTACTTTAACGAAACATTACTGAGGGTGCAGGAAGAAAAAATCCTGATGTGCAGGAAGAGTGGCAAGTATGGCAGAAGAACAGCTTGGCTTAGCAGGGAACTCTTCAGTGAGCTAAAACACAAAAAGGAAGCTTACAAGAAGTGGAAACTTGGACAAATGACTAGGGAGGAGTATAAGGGCATTGCTTGGGCATGCAGGGATCAAATCAGGAAGGCCAAAGCGCAGTTTGAGTTGCAAATAGCAAGGGACGTGAAGAGTAACAAGAAGGGTTTCTATAAATATGTCAGTGACAAGAGGAAGATCAGGGAAAGTGTGGGTCCCTTACTGAATGGGGGAGGCAACCTAGTGACAGGTGATGAGGAAAAGGCTGAAGTACCCAATGACTTTTTCACCTCTGTCTTCACAGGGAAGGTCAGCTCCCAGACTACGGCACCTGGCAGCACAGTTTGGGGAGGAGCTGAGGAGCTGACAGTGGCAAAAGAACAGGTTAGAGATTCAATAAGGACAATCCCATGCACCGGTACAGGCTGGGGACTGACTGGCTGAGCAGCAGCTCTGCAGAAAAGGACCTTAGGGTTACAGTGGACAATAAGCTGAATATGAGCCAGCAGTGTGCCCTTGTTGTCAAGGTTAATAGCATATTGGACTGCATCAGTAAGAGCATTGCCAGAAGATCAAGGCAAGTGCTTCTTCCCCTCTCTTTGGCACTGGTGAGGCCACATCTGGATTACTGTGTCCAGCCCCCACCTACAGAAAGGATGTAGACAGATTGGAGAGAAGCCAGTGTAGGGCAACAAAAACTCTTAGGAGGCTGGGGAACAGGACATCTGAGGGGGGGCTGAGGGAGCTGGGTTTATTTAGTCTGGAGAAAAGAAGACTGAGAGGGGATTTAATAACAGCCTTCAACTACCAAAACAGTGGTTTCAAAGAGGATGGAGTTAGACTAGGGTTGGGAAAAATACGGCCTGTGGGCCGGATATAGCCCACCTACTGATTAGATTTGGCACACAGGGAGATGCCTGCCAATTGATTCGATCCAGGCCACAGCTTCCCTCATGATGCTCTGCACAGGGCGAAGCCCAGCCCGGGGCAGCCCATGCCATGCTCCAGTTCACACCCACAGGCTGACCAGCACACACAGCTTCCAGTTGGATTGCTCCCATTGCAACCATGACCCTACCCCATGATCCTGGCCTTGGTCGCCTGTCTCAGTCCCAAACACCATTCCCTGCCTACCCACAGCCCCATCCCACATAAGGAGTTTTAGTGACTTGTTGCAGAGGGAGGGGAGGGGTGCTGATCCAGCCCATGACAACACATCAAAACTCCCTATGTGGTCCCCAGGCTCCTGATACTTGTGGATCCCTCAGCTAGACTCTTCTCAGTGCTGGCAGATGACAGAACAAGGAGCATGGTCTCAAGATGCAGCAAGGGAAGTTTAGGTGAAATATTAGGAAGAACTTTCTCACTAGGAGGGTAGTAAAACACTGGAACAGGCTACCCAGAGAGGTTGTGGATTCTCCATTCTTGGAGATTTTTATGACCCAGCTAGACAAAGCCTTGGCTGGGATGATCTAATTGGGGATGGTCCTGCTTTGAGCAGGGGGTTGAACTAAATGACCTGAGGTCCCTTCCAACACTCATTTTCTATGATTCTAAGATAGATGATATTACTCCATTTGAGATGCACACCTTGCTGGGGTTATTTGACCCCAGCAGTCTTTCCTGCCCAGAGCCAGGGGGCTGGACTCCATGATCTCACAAGGTCCCTTCCAGCCCTAAACTTCTGTGAATCTGTGAGCGATACAGAACACGAGGCACAGAGAGGTCAAACAAGCTGCCTAAAGCAACAGCAGCCAACAAAGTGAAGCCAACAGGGGTTTTGTCCTGAAGTCTGCAGGGCAGCTGGAAAAAGCAGCCCAAGAGGTCTTCTTGACTCACACAACAGTCCCTTGTACATAGGTGTGTAAAAAAACACAACATGGAAACAGGGCCTCCTGAATCACAAGGCTGGTAACACTCAGGTATTGCAGATCTCCAGGCGCGCTGTGGAGACTGTCAGCGACGTGCACCCAGGAGCAGGCTGGTGAACTCTAAAACCAGGCCAAGCAGCCCCCACTCCTGCTGAGCAAAACCAACCAGGTGTTGTACGGGCAGGTTTGCTTGGCACTGGGAGAGCCACAGGGCTGAAGTCTTGATAACAGTCTTCAAATACCTGAGAGGCTATTTGCAGGCATGAACACCGTGTGCCCCCAGAGGCTGGGGGGGCCCGGTGAGCTCCTGCAGGCGGCAGCAGCAGTGTTGCTGGCGGCGGGAGCATGGTGGTGGCAACCAGTGAGCTCCTGCAGGCAGCTGCAGTGTCAGCCGTGGAGGGGGTGGCGAGCACTGACTGGCAGTCAGTGACCACCCGCAGACGCCTCCAGCAATTGCGGTCCCCCTGCAGATGCCGCTGGCTGTGTTGACAGTGTGGGAGGGTGACGGGCAGCGTCGGCCGTGCCTGTTTGCAGGTGGTGCACCACCACACTCAGCGGGTGCACGTGCACCCACATGCACCCCCTACACATCACCAATGCTTGAAGGGAAGATGGAGGTGGGCTCTTCTCTGTGGCTGTAGGGGACAGGACTAGGAGCAAGGGGCTGAACCTGCAACAGGGGCAAGGCAGGCTGGAGATTAAGGGGGCTCTGAGGGTGGGCAGGCTGCCTGGCAGCCGTGGACCCTCCACCCCTGGCAGCTTTCAGGAGCGGGCTGCGGGGCTCAGTGAGGCAGGGCTGGTCCTGGTCCTGCCCTAGCACGGCCTGGGCTGCACGAGGAGCCCCAGGAGCGCGGGAGGCCTCAGCCCACTCAGCCCTGGCCTCGCCCGGGGCTCCACACGTCTCAGCCCCGGCGCGAGGCGCAGGGAGGCCGGGGTGTGTTCCCGCGCGGGGGGCGGGGCCGGCGCTGATTGACAGCCCGCCCCGCCCAATCCGCTCCCCCCGCCAGGTGACAGTTGGTTGCCGTAGCAACCGACAGGGAAGCGGCGCGCGCGCGCCATGGGCACCATCCGCGTCTATTACACCAGCGTCAGCGGCTCCCCGGGGGTCAGCGGGGTGGCTCCCACCCGCCGACCGGGCGCGCACGCGCCGTGGGTCCCGCGGGCCCGGCTCACGCGCCCCCTCCTGCAGGTGAAGCAGCGCCAGGCCGAGGTGCTGCGCATCCTGGACGGGAACAGGCTGAAGTACGAGCTCATCGACGTCTCGGTCAGCGAGCGCCTGCTCCAGGAGATGCGCGACAGGGCGGGAGACCCCGCCGCCGTCCCGCCGCAGATCTGCAACGGCGAGAACTACTGCGGAGTAAGACGCCGGGGCCGCCCGGGCTCTGCTCCTGGGCGCACCGCATGGGCTGAGCACAGGAGAGAAACGCCCGAGAGTAGCGGTAGCGAGGACATGGAGCTCCCTGCAGCCTGTCTGCAGCCCCCGCCCCCGACACGCCCACACGGCCTCTGCTTGTTCACATCCAGGATGAAATGATGTATGTGTAATAGCTGAATCTTACACACACACAGTAGAACATCTCAAGGTCCCAACAAAAACTTAAGTACATTGTTGACCATCTCTAATCCCACTTTTGCTCTCATTAGCTAGGAAACAAGAGATCGGGTGGGCCCTTTATTTGTCTTGCCCTGTGTAGGTTCCCAGCAAACACACTTGCACGCTCAGCCCTCCGTTAAACCCTTTTTGACTTGAGCATCGTCTGACATCCCAACTCTGAAGATAAGATTGTCACCTTTTTTTGGAAACCACCTATGGCTTCTTACGAAAATTCTAGTCATCCGGTTGTTACCAGGAAGCTATGTGACAAGGTACGATAAGGCATATAGATTGTCACCTTTTTTAGGGAGACCATCTTATTTTCATAATTGGGATGTCAGAGAATGAATGTTCTTTGCACAAGGCCAAAAATGGTTTAGCAGATGGCTGTACCTGCAAGTGTTTTGGCTGGGAACATACAGGGCAAGAGAAATTCAGGGTCTACCCAATCTCAGGTTTCATAGCTAATAAAAACAAAATTGGGATTTGAGATGGCTAATCTTGTATTTACATTTCTCTCCTTGACCATGACATGTTATACCATACACACACGTGTAATTATACATCATATACATCCTCCTTGGACATGAACAAGCTAAAACATAGATGAGACACACATTTTATCTCTGGATCATCTGTAGTTAGTCTATAATGTGCAAGCCTCCCCTGCCTACTGGGGCTAACTGTTTCACCGAGAGCTGCCACTGCAGGCGTGATTCTATGCATCACAAACTTCTGTGAGCTGAAGCTCACTCCATTAGAGGTCATGAAGCATGCTTTAGGTCACAGAAGCCGACACCCCTGCTCTGTACTTTTCTTACAGTGCCAATTGAAGTGGATGGTTGCAGCTCTGGTTCCAGTCTGCTTATGTTTCCACTCATGAAAATATTTAGCTATTGGGACTATTCTGCTGTCATTTAGATGTGCAAAACTCCCAGCCTGTTCACTGGCACTGTACAACTAAGACATGCTTGGTCTGAAGTGCTTCGTGACTGATGGTCTTGAGATACTAAACCAAGCAAAATGCAGTTTTTCATAACAGTTGCTCACAGTGCAGGTGAAATTCAGGGTCCACCAAATCTCAGGTTTCATAGATAGTGAAACCATAATTGGGATTTGAGATTGCTAATAATGTATTTATATTTCTTTTAGGACTTTGAGATGTTATATGAAGCAACTGAAAATGAAGAAGTTTCTAAGTTCTTAAAGATGACATCAATAGACAAGACTGTTAGAGAGGAAATTGCTATCTGACAGCTGGTTCTGGAACCAGGTTGCTTCAAATGCCAAATTTACTAAATATATTTATTCCTTTCTGGTTTCATTAGTTATTCAGGGTAAATCTAATGATTTTTTATTTATTTTTAGTATTACAGTATAGCTGGGTCAAGTCCTTCATGATAGTGTGGACACAAGAAAGCTAGAGGCCTTTAGCACACTGTACATCTTTCATTCCAAAAGCCAGTTTACAATGTTTTCCATATTTTTTCAAAAAACCTCTCAAATAAAATAATTCCTACTTGTCATCTTTAGATCTTTGTTAATCTTTTAATCCTAGCACCACTAGGCCACCAAGAATGATCAGTGTACTGTCTAAACAGCTTTATTTCCCGAGACAGTTAAAAGCAAGTAATTAGTATTTTAATTACCCATTAATTTTTAAGAAGTGGATTTCTTTTCTTCAGATAGAACTTTCCTATCCATCCACATAGGTTTTATACATAAATCCTCCCCCACCTCAATAGAATAATTATCATAACAGATGCATTATTGTCCTAGGAGCTACTTTTCTTGGAAACTTACTGTTCTCAATGGGGTGCATAGAGCTCTGTATTTTAATAATGTTCAAGGCAGGCTTTTTTTGCGGGGGAGGACCAGATCTTCCATTTACAAGTCACTTTTACGTGAATGAACTCAGCTCCTAAAAATATGAATTTTAAACATCAGCATAGGGTTTCCTTAAATTGTTGCCGCACTTATGGATTCCCTCTCAAAGTTAGGGATGGCAAAACGCTTAACATTTCAGCTATGTGAGAAAAAATAGCCTGTAGTGAAATTAAGCACATAATTAAGAAAAGACATAAGGGAAAAAAAGAAGAAAAAAAATCAAATACATTTGTTTCAATGACTTTTTGAGGAGTAACATTATAAATTGATAGGGGTCCCTATATGGGAAGGTACTACATTCATTTCAGATACAAGGCCTCACAGAGTGATACTGTCACTCCTTGAAAAAGTGCAATGATCCTTTCCCCCCAGCACAGGACCAACACTGGTAACCACTGCAGACACCAGGAAGAAGCTTGGAGATAGTAATATTACCCTCATGCTAGCCTTGCAGAATCTTCTCTCTGAGGGCAAGCATTTTAGGTTTATTATTTGAGTAGGATAGGTGAGCACAAGGGACAGGTTTCTTCTCATGTCTGCCTTTACAACTACAACACAGAACTGGTGGACCCTGAAGTTCAATAGTTATGGTACTGAATCTTTGCAGACAGCTTTTCCAGCAAGTGTCTTATCTACATGTTGAGACTTTTACACAATAAAAACAACCCCCCGTTCCCTGCCCACAACATCCTGCCCCCCTTCTCCCCAGTCAATCAGAAAACAATTTGTATTCCTCAGGTTAAATTATATTGAAGATAAGGTAAGGCTACAATTTTCAGAAGTTATCAAGAAGAGATAGACTGCATTGCCCCATATACTTTAATACATATTGCTAACTCATATTGAAACTATAGTTTTATTTCCCAAGTTTGAGAATGCCAATTGAGAACACACGTTCTTAACTCAAGTCTTGGCCATACACAAAAGTCCTTACCTCTAGCATACAGCTGATTTTACTTCTAGTTGCACAAATTGGGAGCTGCAAACATGACCCACAAACTTCCCTAATTTCTAGCAAGAACTCTATACTAAACATGTAGTGAATTTGCAACCTGCCTAATGTTTACTGTATGTTATACTTCAATATTATGGTCTATTTCCAAACACATTACTCAAGAATACATGAATATTTAATGAGACCAAGATGCTTCAAATAACAAAAAGTAAAAGTTTAAAAACATGAAAAGAAAAATAAGTAACATTCCTTGTGTATCAGTAGAAAAAGTTTATTATTACAGTGCGCACCACTGTAACCTGGAACAGCAAGTAAACATTAAATGCAAGCATGCAATTATTACAGATTTTTGGAATTCATTTTTATTTAAGAGCTTTGCATTACTGAATGACAATATTCTTTGCTTTTAAGACTACTTTTTAAAAACAGTCAATAAAACATTAAATGATTCTGTATTACACATGTGAAACATATTAGGAAAAGGCAAACGTGTTTTCTTGTCAGGACAAACTCCATCAAAAGTTGCTTTCCCCAAAATGGACCTTATGAACCACTTTAGAAAAAACACCAAATCATAGCAAAAGCAAGAGTGGAAGATAAAAAAAAAAAAAACAAATTGAACAAAAACACTATTTAGAAGACGTGATAACTGTTCCCAGTTGTGCTTTATCCCATTTAGACATAAGGAAAAAATCATCCTATAAATAGGCAAGTAAATATTCCCTCTTCTCATTCATGAACCATTCATTAATAAGGTTAACAAAACAAAGCTTTATTTCAGAGCACTTAAATGTAATTTGGAATTCTGGTGAGTACCAATACAGTCCAACTTAGGACTGGGAATTCAGCTTCATGCTCACAACATACTTTATTCTTCAAGTAGAAAGGTTGCTAGCTGGCGTAATAACTCAGTTTGGAAAGCTTGTAGGACTGTCATCTGTCATACCAGATCATCAGAGACAATTATAGTGAATTAGGACCCAAACCCGCAACCTCACTTTTGTAGCAGTGCTTTATGAGCAAGGGTTGTTCTTCATAGATTTTCAGATTTCATAGACATTTGGGGATGGAAGGGACCTCATGAGATCACTGGGTCTAGCGCCCCCACCATAGGCAGGAAGTCAGCTGGGATCAATTGACCCCAGCAAGAAGTAAATCCAGCTGTTTTTTGAAGGAGTCCAGAGTAGGTGCTTGCACCACCTCTAAGTCGGCCTTCCTGGAGTTTATGGCCATTAAACCTTGTTATCCCTTACTGGCCTTAAAAAAGGGCCAATAAGGGATAACAAATAAAGATGGCAAGACCAGGACCTTAATATATTGTTTCCAGGTTCTACCGTGGACATTTTATCTTAAAACATCTTTTATAAAATATAAATCTTCTAGCAGATTAATGTTAGTAATTTCTGTTACAACTTAGTATCACTCTAGCAATGCCTACGTTACAAAAATGAACTTTATTTTAACTGAATGTGTGGCAAAACATACCCACCCCCCCCCCCCCCCCAC
>NW_005842216.1:1935149-1939556 GCF_000455745.1 Alligator sinensis
TAAAAACTCTGCTGTGGACAGGGTCAATCAAATTTATTACCCATATTAGCAAAGTAGGTGAGGCTGTCCTAAGCAGACTTTATAATAACAGGTGCTGAAGTTGATTTATCAATATTAGCTAGACATTTGGGGTTTGGGTAGGAAGTAGGGATGTGGGTGAGGAAGCATAGTCAATCCCCGTTTTCCTCATAGTTATATATCCCAAGACAAATACATTTTAATTTCAACAGAAAAGGGATTTTGCAAAGCAGTTTTAACAGACAAAAATGCTTGTGCCATGTTTTGTGGATGTTACAGATATTACAATTAAAAAAAACCCAACAAAAAAACCACACAGCCTTTTTTGGTCAGAAGACTCCACATCTCTTTTGCAAGACAGAAGGAATAGATTTCCTTCCCCCCACCCCCAAAAATAGCAAACCAAAAAGTAAAACTAACATGATGGAAAAGCATTCTGAAACAATTTTTTGGAATGATATACCAGTGGTTAATAAGCAGCAGTTTGAGGTCTCATTGCCTTGCCTTTACATAGGACAAAGAGAGGGGGAAAAAAAATGAAGTCTTCTTACACTGCAGTACCTAGGTTTAATCTAAAATCATTATATTCAGCCATGTTGTGGTTCATAGAGAACATGGTATATATTTACTTCCTGATGCATGCAAGAAACTTGAATACATTAATTCAAGTTTTAAGTATTGCTCACAACAAGAACAGACCCGCTTGGATGTTTTTCAGTTTGGGTTCATGCCTTGTCCCCCTGACATATGATATAATTCAGTCCTTGTCTTAGCACTATTTCCTTAGGAATGCAGATACAGTTTGAGCGTTACCATATGGTAGAGCTGGGGGACCGAAAGGGGGAACTGCCGTAACATTCTTAAACTTAGCAACTTTCTTGAAAATCAGAAATAGGGATGACCTTGTTTCAAAAATGTGTTCTATCAGCTCAGTGATGCAATTTGGCAGTCAGTCAATTACAACTTCTTTAAGATAAATGCATGCAATTCAGAGAAGTCACACCATACTTTCCTTGCACAGGAAAAGGGCAAGTCAGCAGGAGTATAGTGACTTGTGTGTCAAATTCCGCTTCCTTCACAAAACTCCCTGCAATATACCCATTTGGTTCTTCAAAACCAGTCTACTGGGCTTAGGCACAGAGAAGATACTGCCAATAACAAAAGACTGTCTTAGTTTAGAAAAACTATAAGTCATGCTTGATTATTAAAAGGCAAACACTAGATTTAAAATACATATATGTGTGTGTACAATATATATATATATATGCCAGATCATCTGTCATATATCTCCCACTAAAAAGAAAGCACAATATGATGGATCATCATTAGGCAACTATTTTTGTATATGTTGATGTAACACAAAAGCTAGGACAAAAGCATTTGTAAGCATGAGTTACAAAATGTATATTGCTAGGCTCCCAAATTAGAAGAGACAGAACCTGAACTACCCGCTATTTTTACTTGCTAGGTCACTAACTCCATTTCAGGCTTGATCTTGCCACAATGAAATCCATGGAAATATTGCCATGAAGTTCTGTGGGAGAACTATTGTCTCAACAGTGAAATGAGCAGCATCTCTCTTTTAGTGTTTTAAGTATTGATGAAATCACTATTTGTAGCAGGGTAACAGAGTACTAAGCAAATGTGTTGGCAACAAGAAAAGTTACTCTGTTTTAGACTATAATTTGAAAGTTAAATCTTTGCTCTTATCTTGTTATGAATTTTGGATCTTAAAAGTATACACTTTCCAGAAGCATGGCATTAATGTTACTGCATCATTTTAAGTAACTGGATGATGGGGATATGGTTCAACTTATCAGCTGCATATAATTCTACAAGTTTTTTGTGATCTGTGCCACCCGTTTCTGTATTTTTATTAAACTGATGAAATTATATGCATGTGCAATGCTGTTAGGGAAAGTACAGACATCCAGACTCCTGGGAGAAACTGTCCTGAGAACGATTTAAACCTGGTTGTTCCCAGGTTATTTTTTTCCCGGATCAGCCATTTTTGCTCCAGGAGCAAAAGCCCAAACGTCAGTGTGCAGACATTTAGTTTCTACTGGGAGAACTGTAATCCTCCTGAGGCTAAGTATAGACATTAAAAAAGCCCAAGGCAGAATCAAGTCAATCTATGTGAGTTTCTCTAAAATGTGTAGTTTGGATTGGGAGTGAACAAAACTCGCATCTACCCTTCAAATGGGGAAAGCAGGTATTTGCCTTGCAATGGCAAAGGCCAGAAGGTAGGGGGTGCTTCCACACACCTCCCAGCCTGGTGAACACTGCCAAGGGCAGCCAACCATAGCTGAACAGGGGCCATCCCTGATTGGCTATCCAGCACATGCCCCCAAAACCTTGCTGTCAACCTCAGGGAGGAGAGAGCCAGCACAGAATCTGGGCAGCAGGGGGAAAGTGAGAGAGAGAGAAAGCAGAGACTCCTGCCACATGGCTCCCCTCCACCCCCACCAACACCCAGCCAGAACAGCTGCAGGAAACTGCATGGCCAGGGCTTTCTCCCATTGCTGTCCTTGCCTGCTTGGTCTGACCAGCTGGCTAGGAAGCATAGCCCCTTCCCCATGAAAGTTGATGCCTCCAAGTGGTGTGAGGGAATTGAATCCTTCCCCTGCTCCCCTTCCTTGTCCCCCCAACTCCACAGCCTGCATTTTCCTGCCCTCCCCTCCCCCACCTGACAAGTGCAGGCAGGACATAGGACTGGGGGTGTAGTGGCTTTGCTGCCTCAGCTCTGTGGCAGCTTGGGGGCAGGGCTGGCCCAGCTCAGCCAGAGCAGATGAGTGCAAGCAGAGGCTTGCCTGCCTGCTCACCCTGCAAGGGAGGGGGGTGAGAGGTTAGCAGGCCACAATGCATCCTGAGATGCCAGGGGAATTCAACCCGAGTCAGGAGGGGATCTAGGACAGAAGTTCAATAGACTGGTCTGATTAAATCTGAGACTACATCCATCCACAACTATCATAAACCAGGTTCCATCATTTTTAAACCAGTCTACATGCACTAAGCTTCTGTCCTGTTACAGATTTAGACCATTTTCCAATCACTTATACCAGTTTGTGTGTAATTTCTATACTGAGCCTGAATGTCTCTATGTTAGATAAATTACCTAGCATAGCCTAAGTAGCCTTAGAATACTTTTCCAACTGATGTAAGGTCTGTGGTACCACTTTCAACTGATGTTGATGCATTTGGAAAGTATAAGTTGCAGACAGGTGGATGTAAAGTTTATGTTCTTAAATAGGGTGCTTGTGATTCTGCAAAGTATGGCCACAAAAATACTGGGTATGTGAATGTCTCTTGGCTGATTATCTGAGGTATGCCAGAGGCATGGAACAGGTTGATATTGCACAGAGTGAGTTCATCAATACACGATGCTGTTCTTTAATAGGATTCACAAATTCCAACAATGGAGTGACAATGTCATGGCAATACAAAATCCACTTTTACATTTTGAAAGATAAAGCCTTCTTCAATTACAACAGTCCTTACTACCCAAACACTTATTTTTTTTTGTTCTTGTGTGAAGGATTACTATATACACCTGGTGATTATTTGAATGTGCACCCAAACGTCTAGAGCTATAAGCTGTGTGAAACGGTACTTTTGAGGAGTATTACATTAAAGGCTTCAACTCTTACAACATGTAAGGAAGTGCCATTTCTGGCCCTTTTGGCTTCTTTGCAACACTTCCTAAGAATTAGAGGATATTTCACTGAGGTGCACTAAATCTTGCACAGAAATATGTAATCAAGTCATGGGTTAGGCAACTTATTGGTGAACTTGCTAGTCGAAATGCTATTCATTGCTCCAATCTTTATTTTGTGGAAAGGGCCCACATTGGTCACTTAAATGAAGCACATGGCAACATTTTCTAGATCTGTACAGTGTGCCACAATACAATTTAAAATATCCATCTTACAAAAAGAAAACACGTCTAAGAGCTTAGGAAGGTTACTATACTACACATTTACAATTTAAATGTTTTCTCCTATTTTTTCTTTCTTTCTTGTCTATTTAGATTGTAAGCTCTTTGGGGCACGGACAATCTCACTTTGTGTTTGCAGGGTAACTAGTGCAATGGGGGATGGGGCTAATTGTGGTTGTCACTAAATCGTACTAACAGTGTTTGAGGTGGTTCTCTTAAAGTGCTCTGTCAACCTGAGCACCTGTTGAAAAAGGTCAGTAGTTTTTTAGCAGGAAATTCTTAAGGGGGGGAAAAAAACCCTTTTCCCTTTAAAAGAAAATTGCTGCAAAATGTGCATGGCATTCTTATGAAAAACCAACACTGAAAACCAGAAAAAAAATCTAATGCCTCCTTTTCATTTCTGCTTTTTCCAGTGTCCAAAATAGGTGGGAAGAAGGGGGGAGGGGGGGAGGAAA
>NW_005842217.1:0-30219 GCF_000455745.1 Alligator sinensis
GAGGGTGCGATGACGGGGAGCGCGTCCTTCCCGCAACACATGTGCTCCCCGTCTTCAGAGCGGAGCAGCGCGGAGCATGCTACAAGAGGGGTGGGTGGGTGTGAATATTAATATGGGGAAAAGACGCGCACGCACACCGGCTATGGGAAGAGGGACTGCGCAGCATTGAGCATGCTAAGTGCAAAGCAGCTCAATATAGCAATTATTCACTGCACAACTAAAACCCGCTTTGGCTGGTAGGTGCTACAACAGCCAAGCGCCCGAGACATTGGTGTGCTCACATGGATGGAAGGATTGATCTGCTCCTCTTAGTGAATGGCATTGATCCCAATGCCTAAAAGTCGCTGCTGCCAAGAAATGCTAGAAGCCTTAATAATACTAGTATGAAAGCAGCTGCCCCGTCCGGTCAAGCCCTTGAGGACTGGCGCTATCGGCAGCCCATCACCGTAATATCCAAGTATCATAGTTGAAATGAGAGACATGAAAAGAGTAACACCGGTCGCCACTCTCTGGCTTCCCCCTCTCCATCTGAACCAGTTGATGCCCTTTGCTACTTCTGCTCTAGAAAAAATGTTTTACCTGCTGCCCCGATGTACCAGTCGCTTCCATTAAACTACTGCCCTCATCTGCACTGAAAGCCAGCAGCACCTCCATTGCCATCAGCATCCAGACACGTCCTCGAAACTGCACAGGCTACCCCCACAACACCGCCTTCAAAGAGCAGCAAGAGCAACACTGCTCTCTATACCCTGCAAGGAGGTTTGGGGGCTGTTGTGTCCCCCGGACAAGTCTCGGCAAGGTGGGAGACAGGGCTTTAGGAGGAATCTGGCTTTTCCCCACCTTACGGGCATACCGTAACATCCTCAGCACCTCAGATGAATTTGGAGACACAGGCTGAGGACCCCGCCTGGGCAGGCAGGAAGACAAGCACAAAAAGAAACGGAGCCATTAATGTGGCATGCACTTCATTTTCCAATGGCTGCATTTTTCTAACAAAACATCGCTGCCATCTTCCATTTCACTCGGGGAGTCGGAAAGCATGGAGAAGCTGGACAGGAAGACTTCAGGTCCTCCTTTGAGCAGAAGAGCGCACTGTTCAGATCATATTTGACACCATGACTCTCATTATTGAGTCAGCCGTTACAAAAATACCCAGTTCCATGAATGGGCGCCTCCCTTCAGTGCCAGAGCTATACAATACTTGGTGGTATTGCTTTATAGCAAACTAGTGAATAGTTCTTTCAGTTTGAAACGTGACCATTTGCACTCTCTCCCCTGTCCTCTCCCCCACCCCCAAATTTCACGCTCTGACAAATGGATGCTCAAAGCAAAACTCCAGGGGAAGACTCCACTTTTTACCAGGATTCAAACAATAATCAAGTGAGCCTCAAAAACTAGCATAGCTATGATATGAAGTCACAGAGAAGGCCTGGAGTCTGCCAGCCTCAGTGGCTCTTTCTGGGAATTTGATCCGAGTTTCACGTTCTTAAGAAGATTTCGAAGGAGAAGAGCGTTGGTGCTTCCATTTGGCACAGCTCTGACCGCTTATCTGAGGACTGGAAGCATCCAAATATATTAGGTACCAACCTATAAAATCAGAGGAATGATAAAGACCTGATACTAAGATGCAAGCTGATGTATTAGCCCAGGAGGCAATCTGTTTGGATAGGCTCTTTTTCCCTTAAAACAGCTTAAGTGCTACTTATGACCAGGCCACTAAATAGATCATGCTCAGCTAAAGGATGCACATTCCTCTGCTGCTGATCTCCCCAGGTTCAGTGCACCGTGACAGTGTTACACCGATTACTGGAAAAAATCACTTGGAATTGGCCGTGTGGACATGGGGCTCCAACAATTTGATGCTGAATGGGCATGGCCATAGCGGAGACAAAGTTCAGGATAAAAATCCTTCCCAAATCCAGGTATAATGGAGGCTCATTTGAAGAAAGGAGTTAGTTTTGCTGGAAGCAACAAGTATTTGCCTGGTACATGAACTATAATATAGGATGTTATCTTTTTAAAGATGGGGGAGGCATTTCTATGAATGGCATCGTCCACCACATCTAGCCGGTCAGTGTTGTCCGAGGTTATGATGTCCAGGCTGAAAGAAGTGCATCGCTTCTGGGAAAAGACAGGTCATTGGTAGGGTTAAGTCATTCGTTCTTTGGGGTTTCTGAAGCAAGCTCCACCTCTCTGCACTTGGATGATATATGAATGGCCTACTCCAAAGAAAGTCTGTCGGGCCCAATGTTCATTCATCTTAACAAATGTCTTACAGGAAAAAAAAATAAAGAAATGGTCTCAAACAGAGCTCGGCAACCTGAGGCCAACAGGCCAGACCCAGCCTGCAGATGTGAGGCTTCAGCAAAGTTCAGTGGTGGGCACTTTCCCCAACACTGCTGCAAGGGTTGGGGGGGACGGCACCAGCAAGCACTTCCCCCGTGCCACGGAGGTGAGAAGCGGCAGTGGTGGCCAGGTCCTAGCGTCTGCCTGCCTACCTCTGACCCAAGCTCGGTTGTTCTGGTCCACAGTCTGAAAAGGTTGCCGACAACCGGTCTATAAAAGAAAGGAAGGCCGTGTCAACTTTATTGGCATACTGCATTTCACTAGCGTTCAAGGGGTTAAACTCGGAGGCCTCTCCCTTCATTTCTACATTTCATTCCTGAGCAAAAAGATCATTGATTTGTACAACATGACCCACGCATTGTAACTTCTATGTGGGATGGGTTAGCATTTAAGCACTGATAAGGCCTTCCAGTTTCTCGGTAGAGTCAACTGCAGCGTGGAAAAAAGGATCCTGTTTTACCCTGTTGCTTTCCTTCCCTTGTTGTCAAGAGACTATTATAAGATCTGGGTATCCTCCAGAATCAGTGATCCCAAGATTATTTCAAATCCAATTCCGCTAAGTTTTCCGAGCCCTAAATTGAAGGACGGTGCATCCGAAACCTACAGTCACATAAGGAAGCAGGACAAATGGAAACAGGTAAAGCCCGAAGAGGCTAGAGGACCAGCGGTCAGTTAACCATCATGCTCGTCAACACTGGTAGCAGTAAGCTCATGTATTATTAACATCCGCATGGTCAAGGCAGAAGGCAGGGTACAAATGCACCTTATAGATCAGTGACATCAGAGGTGCATAAGATTTGTGAGCAACAGCTCACTTCATCACATGCTGTCACCAGCATCTCATGTATCTCTGATGTAGCCAGCCTTTAAGGTGCATCTCTGTCCGGCCTTCTGCCTGACTTCAAACTAAAATTGCTAACTACCTGTCTGCACACAGTAAGGATGGATCCTGATAGCAAGAAGGTGGATAAAAGGGGGAAGACAGGAGAGAAAGGCACCTAGGTGCTTTGGTACCTGGGATACTGCAGTGCAGAAGAGGGAAGGTGCATTGGATGGTTCAGCCAAAAGTATTGGGGCTGGCTATGAAAAGCACAAGCCTTCCCTCTCCTGTTAATTATTTTTTAAAAGAAACGAATACTTCAGCTTAACTGCACACAAGACTACAAACTGCATTTGTCACGCTGAGAATCTGCTGGCAGATCTGCTTTCATCTTACAAGAGATTTGACTGTTCTCAGCCCAGGGCTCCAGCATCCCAAAATGAGCTCCTCAAGCTTACAGGGGAAACAATAAGAATTAAGATCCTAATGAACTGTTGACTTTATAAATTACAGATTGAAGAGTTTCCCCCAAAGGGATGGCTTCCCCCTGCCCTTTCTCCTCCTCTTTTCTCAACTCCAATGTCTTGCCACCCCCTATTCAGGAGCATCCAATTGTGATTGCTTTATTTGCCAAGGTAATTTACTTTGTCTACTGAAAGAATAGCTAAAAAAGGATGATCCTCCACGTTTTTTTCCCACGTTAATAAAGGAATTTCTTTGACGGGTCCCCTGGGGGCAACATTTTATTGAATTTAGGATTGTTTAATATGAGCTACAAGATAAAAGAGGAGCATCTAAAAGAGAAGTACAAAAAAAAAAATCAAAGTTTCTCAGTGTGAGGAACGAAGGCAGGAGTTGAAACAGTCTCCTTTAGTTAAAAATAAGATTTCAGCCACCATTTGTTCTAAGAGATTAAATTAGGCTTTATGATCTCTAAGAGGCTGACTTTGTCTCCAGTTATTCCCATATAAAAGAGAAGCATCTAAAAGAGAAGTACAAAAAAAAAATCAAAGTTTCTCAGTGTGAGGAACGAAGGCAGGAGTTGAAACAGTCTCCTTTAGTTAAAAATAAGATTTCAGCCACCATTTGTTCTAAGAGATTAAATTAGGCTTTATGATCTCTAAGAGGCTGACTTTGTCTCCAGTTATTCCCATGCAAGCCTCTGTGAGGTTTACAGGATGCAGAATTTATTCCTAAAGTATCAAGGGACAATTGACTGGCCACATGCTGTACCCTAACAAAAGTAATGTTGGCCGTGATCCCAAGGCAGGCAAGTGCTTCACCACACCAAGAAACTTTAAGTGTATAAGCAGGTTCCAGGGACTTAAAGAGTGCAGCAAACATGAACGTACTCACATGCTTGAAATCCTACAAGCACGAGTCGATTTGTAGGTCTGGGGCACGTGGACCTGGTATTAGAGGCGAGCACTTCCAAAGTGGTGGGAACTTTCAGCTCTTCTGAGACACTCTTCTCATTCCCATCTGGACTCCAGGGGCTCTGTGCTCATACATATTCATACATACATGTCAAGAGAAGGTATTTGCTGAGCTGCCAGATTGTAGCATGTAGAAGAGATGGATTTAAAAACAAGAGCACTAAAAACAGGGAAGAGGGAAGTAAGATCCTATCCTCTCCCCTGTTCTCAGAGTGGAGACTTCATTGCTTGGGTGGGTTTTGCCACCAATATCAAAGCGGAGCCTGAAATCTTAAGTCTCATCTGATGCAAGGAGCCTCTCTTAAGTGCTAAATCATATATAGCTGACAATCGTAAAACCTTGGAGGCCTCTGGGTCAAAGCAGGAACGCTAATCCAAATGTCTCATCCAATACCCAGCTCCTAATTAAAAGTGCTTCCAGGACCTCGGTCCTGCTGAGAAGCTTTGTGAGCGAAGAAGTGACTCATCTGAAGCATTCCCTCCTCTGCCCTGCATGTTCAAAACCATGCGTCTGATGCTAGTAATCCAAAGCCTGGTTCTCCACTACTTAGCACCTTCTGCACTACCTTTGTAAAACGATTGTAAGAAGCGCAGCACAATGGGAACCCAGACTTCCAAATTCAGCCGTCCGTCTCCATCTTGGATGGATTGCACAGGTGCTGAAGACCCTGCAACTCACACCGAGCTCACCAGGAACTGCAACCTTTCAGCACCCCTGTAATTCCTTTAGTTGGGTGCTTGATGCATTTCTAAGCCAATTCTTCAACTCTTTTCAATAAGATTCAACAGCAACAGATCAGGTACATCCTATTCAGAGACCAGAGAATAGTTTTGCATTGCAGGCAGGTGGGGGAAAAAGGGGTTCTACATTCCATACTGCATTAAGTAGTTGGGGGAAAAAATACAAATATTGCATACAATATCCAAGCTAACTCTCTAGTTTCAGGAACACTGAAAATGTTGACAGTCGCTCTCAATTAATATCCACAAATGAAAAGCTACTCCTAAAACATAATCCCCTAAGTGCAGTCCCAGCTTTAAACTACATTTCTTACAGCTTATTCTCCAAAAAGCAAGTCCTTTAAAAACAAATGTTAAGCAAGATGTCCAATTAATTTTAGGGAAGGTGAGCAATACGCAGCAGCTGATTTAAATTTCAAATTAAAAATGCCTGACCACAATTTCATATGAGAAATTTTACACCAGCCTCCCCACCCCCCAGATAATTATTTTCCATGGTTCCCCCCCAACACGCAAACACAAAGACTTGTTTAAGGACACAAAATACAGTTTGCCTCCATACAAAACATGCAGGCTTTAATCTCGCCAGTTGGAACCTGGCAGCCTCCCATGGCTACAGTTCAACAAAGCAACAATTCTATAAAAAACCTGCAGGATACTAAATATGTAGCTGTAAGTTGCCATATTCCTTGGTTCAATAAGGAAGAATTTTTTGGACAGGTGCAAAGTCCATAAAAATGTTACCAGGGAGAAAGTCTTTGGGGAAGACTCATCGTGTAGGACTAAGAGAAATGACTAGAGACACCTAATGCACAGGTCAAACGGAACGGTACCAGCCCGCAACACCGGTCTTGCGATGCCTTACTCACCCCTTCTCAACTGTGCTGTGGCCCCTAATACATGTGTGTTTGTAGACACACGAGTATACTTCCGGGTCATGGTGAGCCACACAAGCTGAAAAGCAAAGCAGGGGCGCTATAAAGTTTTGGGAGACGTTCCCTGAAGATGAACCACTTTTCCTGTAGTACCCCTTCTTCTTATGGTGCATTTCTGCTGTTGAGAGATTGATGCAAGTGTGATGGCATCAGCCATGCATGGAAGTGGTAGGTTTGAGTCCATGAAGGAGGCACAGTCAAGAGCAAGTTTACATTGAAAACACGATGGTTTGGGGAGGACCTGGCTGGTGACGGAAAGGAAATGTGTATTATAGTTCCCTCTCCCCAGTCCATTGCAGTTCAAGAGTTTGCAAGCTATGCTGCCTCTCACAGCTTCCTGGGCCAGATTTCTAAAATATGATGACAAGGTTTGCACTAAATAAGATACTGGACCTGGACTAACCTGGAGTTAGTCATCTTTTATCCACCAGATAGGGACAGCCCAGCCAAGGCAGCACAACCTTCCTTCCCACCTTTCCAATAAGGTGCTTCAGGTCTGAACAGATGTGCCGAAGAGCAGGATTAGAAACCTGCAACCCAGGCCCCACACAATTCTTAGCATTTCTTCTGAGGGGATCTGCTTCCAGACCAATGGTGGGCTTATTTTATCACCTAGAAACCAGGTCTGAACTGAAAGCCATAAGCACGTCCACGTTTTTTAGCCTGCCTCTGTAAGCATTGCAATTTCATTACTTTATTCTACTGTCTCTCCCAACTTTTAACATTCACGGCCAACTGGAAGAGTCAAAGAGAGGGAGGAACTTAGTGTCCCGGCATGTGAAAGAGAAGCCCTCACACCCTCCTGTTAGGAAAACTGGTTCATTCCTTCGAATAGCTGGACGTGAGCAAATTATTATTCAACATAAGCCAAGGCCTTTTGACTCGATACATATTCTCTCCTGCCTGAGATGTCCAGAACAAAAGCATCCCCTGGGCCCAGGAGTATCCTTGATCTTCCCATCTCGAAGCGTTCCAGCATCTGCATAAATAGCAAGGTGCCTCCCAACTTACTTTAGCCATCTGTAAATGGACTCGAACTGAGCATAGCTTTACTGGATCAGTTTAATTATGCTGGAGTAGAACATTTCACAGGACCAGCAATATCTTGAGTACTTGGATTTCCCCGCATCTTATGCCCCTGCTTGATTTCTTTGGCCATACCCCAGCCAATTTTCTCGGTGGGAATCCTTGGGCAGTTTACACTCTGCTGCTCACTTCCTAGCCTACGTCAGGCCTTCCTCAGCCACCAGCGAGCATCAATCAAGACTCCCATGCTACAGCCAGAAGTGAGCCAGGGAGTGGAATTTCGTTTCAGGCAGGCAACGAGTGACTTTGGCTCATTTGTCATTTTGTCCTACCTACTCCTACCCAAACCTTTCCTATTTCATCTTAAGAGAAGAACCCAGGCATCTTTACAGAATTGTGTGACTGAGCAAAGCAACAACTAAGAACCTTACTTTTGAATCCCACAAAAACCTAATGCAAAGCTGGTAGGAAAATATATCGGGAACAAAACAACAGTCTAAACAGCTCTCTAATAGATTTAATCCATTATGTATGTTTTACACAAGTAGCTGATAGGAACGCGGTTAAAGCCCGCATTTCAGTGACTGGTCTTTTCGCGGTAAGGTGGCATGATTTTTCTGCAGGGAGGCATGATTATGTCAAGGTACTTGCAAAAGAGAGAGCAAAGATGCTATTATCACTGGAGTTGTCGTTACTTCTTCGTTTAACTGTATGTCTATAATTTCCTTATTGCAGCTCCAGCGCTTGCTACTTTTATACTCGAGAAATGCATATGGTATTCAAAACTATTTGCATTTTGATGCTTTCCAGAGTAGAAGAAACCACAGAAGTAAAGAACCCTCAGCTTGCTTGGCATTTAGCCGCAGAAACAGGCATACAGTATATATTGTACAGGCACACCAGTTCCCCTGCATTCCCAGTTTAAAGAGTTAGTATATGTTTGTGAATAGAGCACTGGAAGAAGGTGATGCAGTAATGTGGAGGGAGGGGGAGGGAGAATCAGCATTACAACTTTCAAGAGTGACCAAGTTTTAGAGATTATTGAGAAGTCGGATGAGATGTTCACAGAGATCATCTTACAAAAGGCGCGGCGGTAAGAGCGGGGAAACTTACACACTGATGTCTTCTGGTTATTGTCTTTGCTGGGCATTAGCTTCACTCCTCGGGACTTCAGCTCAATTTGCTTCTTGACTGGAGAAAGATTTGAAACAGAACAGGAAGACGGTTACACAGAGTCGTGAGGGCTTTGCTACAGACTTTGATGCACCAATTTTATATCTCCCATGCTTACACGGTGTGGCCTTTTGACTCCCAGCTACACTCAACAAATATAGAGATGAATAGGTGTCACAAGCTTATTCAATGCCCGGGGCTGGGGGGCATCAATGCCTAGAGGGAGCCAAGGGTGGGGAAGGGAAGTCTTACCCACCCATGCTCTCTGCACATGGGACACAGCGGTTACTGCCACTGCCTCCGCTGCTGCTGTAGCCCCGGCTGCCTTCCCTGTGCAGAGGCTGGCACAGCAGCCCCATGGCATGGGCCTCCCTGAGAGCTACCCCTGGCATCTCTGTTTGTTCCCCACACGCACCATATGCTACTGGGTGCAGGGTGGCTGTGTTACTCTTATGGCCAGGCCGGGGCAATACAGGGCTGCCCCAGCCATGGTAAAGACTCCCGGGGGGAGGATTCTGGTGCCCTCTCCTAGCCAGCGCCTGGGGTTGGTGCCCCACTTGCCCCACCCTATTAGGCTACTGGATTTATAAGTTTGCTAGTGCCTGGCTGTTCAGGCACTTGGCCCTATAGTTCAAAAAGTAAAGGCTCAATGGCTGAGACCAGTGGTTTTCAGCCCATGGCCTGCAGGCCACACGCAACCCGATCAACACACTACAGCGGCCCATGTATCATCCTGTTAAATGGAAGTAAGTTATGTGGGTGCAGCCCATATAGTATATTGAGAGCTGCAAGTATGCCCCCCATAGCAAACGGGTTGAGAACCACTGGCTTAGACCCTGAGATTTCAGGTTCGTGGTCCCAGCTAGGGCCTCCCTGCCACGTCTAAAGAAAATAGGGGCATTGCAAAGTGCTTCCGCTCTCATAAAGTGTATTTCAGTGAAACGAAAATGTGATTTATAGAAGCTGTGTCCAATATGCATGACAATCACAAATAGGAGCCTCGAGTTCAGTTTCTCACTACTGACTTTATTACTTATAACTTGCACCAGTCAGCATCTCTTTTACATGTCTGCATAGCTCCTCCCTCCTGAACGGGAATCTTTTAGGTGTTCCCATAAAGGAAGAGGGGGGAAAAAAAAGTTTACCAACCCCAGAATTCCCACTAAAGGTATGACGTATTGGCTACTCATTAGTCTCATGTTTAATTAGCTTCAACCATCCAGTAATGGATCAAAATCAGCACCAAATGACTTGAGGCCAGATAGGTACTTAATCCTCATTTGTTTCAATGGGAGCTAGACACAAATACCTTTAAGGACCACAGCCTGCGGCAACAACATATGCACAGTATAAATAGCCAACAGTGAATAACTCGACAGTGCCTTTTTGGGGACCATAAGTATGTTTTGCAAGCAGCAGGCTAGAGGGAAATACTGAGACAGTTTGGGGATCTGAGCCAGACCCTGAATCAAGTTTCATTCATTACGTTGCTGGTATAATTGTTAAATGGAGGCATTTTACACAAACACTCTGCTTCATCAGGAGGACTATACTCAAACCAAGCAGTCCATAGCCTGAAAATGATTCACACAAAACCATCCAGAAAATATTTATGAACAATACATCCATACATTTGGAAAGAGGGCCTTTTTGCAATGCATTCAGCAATGAAAAGAGGGGCTGCACTATTAAAACAGATTATGTGCACAGAATACAGCAAAACAGGCCTACAAGACATCCTAATAATAGCTACAGGCAAATGAGTTCTCTCCACTTGACTAGGCTTTATATAAAAATACTGAAGTCTTTTAACACAGCGGTCCAAAGATCCACGGGCAGAGGGGAATGGGAGATATTCTAGCTTCCAGCCCATTCAATGGGAATCTGCCATCATCCTAGATTTCCTTGTATCGGGTACATCATAGGAAGACTAACACTTGGTTTGGATTCTGCCATGCTATTTCAGGGATGCTCTTCTGACCAGCATCTAACCCAGGGGTGGGCAAAATGCAGCCCGGGGGCCGGATGCAGCCCACCAGGCCCTTCTATCCAGCCTGCGGGGCCCCTTCAAAATTTAGAAAATTAATATTTATCTGCCCTGGGCTACCTGCTATACGGCCCTTGATGGCTTGCCAAAACTCAGTACGCGGCCCTCTGCCCAAAATAATTGCCCACCCCTGAAACCTATACTAAGACTTTTGCTAATGTAGCTATGCCTTTTAAGTGTAGGCATAGACTAAATAAGCATAGTTGAACTTTTGCCATTTTAATTTGCACATTAAAGGGGCATAAATAGGAAAGGGTGGGCGGGGGCAGGAAAGAAGAGAGCAAAGGGCATATGAAAGTCTGCATGGAAGTAGGCCAAGTGCCTGCTTTTCCCCAAATGCGCTCATATTAATTACTCCAACATCAATGAAGACACATGTGCTTCCCTCCATCCACTCACATGTAGGTATACCCTAGGGACTCTGGCTGTCCTGCAGCCGAACTGATCATCACCTCTGCTTCTGAATTTGTGCAGTGTTTGGCCGAGGTGTCCCAAGAACTTTTTATGCTCTGGGCAGTGGCAGTAGTTGGGGCAATATTACTGCCATTATTACTCCCCTTCTAAGTCAGTGCCCAGGTCTGGTACCTCACTTGGCCCCCGTCACCCCCTGGTTACGCTCCTGGTGTTTGGGGGCAGCCATCATAGCATTTCGAAGGTTAAAGAGCAGCTCCGCTAGGAAAGCCAGCGTTCCCATAACTGCTTCAGATGAGCCTTTCCCCCACAGTTTATTTTTAATCTCCCAAGCAAGCCAGTCCATCCTCCACTTCAAACAGTCCCTTTCTGTACTTTATCATGTCATGCTTTCATCGCTAAATTAGCACATTTCTAAGACAAACTTGTCAAGAAAAATCATCAATTTAATTAATAGGGGGGATTTTTTCCCCCCTTTTCTTTTTAATCATACCCTTTCAGTTAAAAGGGAAAAAAAATCTGTTAAAAGCATCTGTTTGCAGGAGGTCCAGATAAGGAGATGCCAAATATTATTCCTTGAAGCTTAACCAAACTAACATTTTCTTTACTCTAAATGTTTATTT
Organism: Alligator sinensis; assembly: GCF_000455745.1. Lineage (NCBI taxonomy): Eukaryota > Metazoa > Chordata > Crocodylia > Alligatoridae > Alligator > Alligator sinensis. The sequence continues at coordinate 11,559 of NW_005842217.1, forward strand.
GCAACTTTCTGCTTTGTCGAGTGGCTACACCGTTTTGTCTTATTTATAAATACAGGAGTTAAAAAACTTCAAACTAAGGTCCATACTCATTAAAAGGTATATATAACTATGGGATTAGGCAGCTCAGCTCATGTCTTTCCTTGAGCATTACTGCCATTAATCTATTTTTTTAATGGAATAATTAACAGTATGCTCATTTCAAAGGCAAACCTAAGGCACACATCTTGTTTAAACACCAGCTAGTAGAGAATATGAAGGTCTCTGAATGCCTTCAGCTGGCAACACATTCATCTAGAGGCATAGTATAATGATCTGCAGATATATGCAACCTGCTGTCTCCAGAGGCATTATTTAGCAGCAAATATGCTGCATCAGGAAACTGAAATGCTGACCTTTGGCTGCAAAAGCCTACACGTTTTGGGAAACCAAGACGCTATTTCTGGCTCAGCCAGATATAGAGCTGGCTGAAAGAACTTTTCTTTCTTCCTTTCCCGCCCTTCCATATCCCATGAAAAAAGTTCAAATGAAATGGTTTCATTTGAGATGGTAAAAGAACAGATTAAACTAATTCTGCTTCTTGGTCACTCTCCAAAAAACATCCTTAACTTTGGAACAGATCCAGTAACAAAAAGAAGCACGGTTCATTTATCCTTTTGTCACTGGGGAGGTTTTACAAAATTCAATGAGCTTGGAAAAAAGTGACAGGAAAAAGGGAAAAATAAAAAAACTAAAAAAAGTGTGACTGAAAACCATACACTTGATGTTATGAGCTAAAAAGAAAGAAAATACCAAAAAATGGGGAAAAAAGGAGAAATGGACAATGACAATTGGATATGTCGAGTTCTTTTACTTTTTAAATTACATTTTTTCAGTTAGAAACAAACAAAGATGGCTTCATTTATAAAGCCTTCATTAAAAAAATAGTTTAAAAAAAATCCCATTTTTGGTGGGACAACTGTCCTGTGGAAAAGGTTTGCTCAATTTTAACTACACATGGAAACATAGAAGGAGCAAGAGATAACCTGACGTGAGCTAGAGAAAAGTCAAATAGTCTTGAAGACTGAGAGCAAATTTAGTTCTGATACAGAAGTGACTGAAGTCATGTTCAGTTTGGGTCTGGGTTTGCCAAGTACAGTTTTTCCCCTATAGAAGAAGGCCATAAGGATGTTAATCCACTGGGAGGGAGCAAAGAATATCTTCAAAAACTGTACCTTGAGCATACAGTACAGGTAAACACTGCAAAGTGCCTAGTAGCGATACCTTCATAAATGACTAAGAAATAAGCTTAGCAATTTGAAGGCATTTGTTACCTACAGGAATTGATAATAACCCACTTATAAGGTACCTCTTTACAGATCCAGATTTACCATCGTTCTACAAAAGCTGGCAGTACCAAACAACTTGCACATCATTCTCATCAGAAATGTAGATTCATTTAAACTGAACTGCTTCAGAGTGAAGAAATCAGTCCTGTGCCGCATCAAGATTTCTAGACAAATAATTTCCCTGAGCCCCTTGCATTCCAGCCATAAGCTGGATCCTATATCAGGACCTTGGTGCCCCTTGCATTACAGCCATAAGCTGGATCCTATATCAGGACCTTTGTGAGGTGCAGGAGTGCACTTTAATCTAGAAAAGCAACTCGTGGGTGGGACGTGCCTCTATATAAAACATGCCAAGATGACAGCATGAGTCGGCAGTCCCTTCCACGATGCTTTAATGCAAGCCAGGATGTAGGCAACCCTTTGGGGTATCACTACCCCTTTGGGGTATCATCTTAGCCTTGAAGCTGGAGAACTAGACAGAGATTACAGGGGCTGTCTGAAACATCTGCACTTGAGACTTCTGTCGGCCTGGCATGCCAAAAGGTCCCATCCTTGCCCAGTTTAGCTAAGCTAACAAAAGCTCCCAGTGTAGACGTAGTTTTAGTGCGTTTTTACCAGGGTAGCTCTTGTTGCTCCAGGTAGTGGCAATGAGTGCGCCAGGTTGTTTCAAAAAACAGCACTGATGGCCTAGACAGACCTAGATGGTGCTTTGCTGATTTAGCATGCAGACGTTTTGGTACGAGTTACATTTTTCTAGTGAAGACTTCTGTGTCCTGCAGCTTCAATAGGAACTCTTTTATACGTATTACAAGGGAGTCCTTTCTAATTTCTACGGCAACTGATTTTTCTGCACAGGCGTATGTCAGGAGTACCGCAGCACCGGGGAAGCTCAGACCACATGCTGATGCTGCAGCACGGTTTTAAGGGGCTGATGCACTGCTAGCAGCGCTGTCATCTGGATGAGACACTGAAACGAGGTCCCATTCTGCCTGCCCGTGCTGACTCTGTAGGCGCAAGTTAACGATCCTCTGGCACTTCCCAAGCAAGCCAGGGATAACCCCATAGTCCCAGCCAACATTCAGTCAATAAAATATAGTCATCTCCAAGTGTCTAAAGCTACATTTGAGCTATTATGGGATGTCTAATGGCTCCTGACTTTGAAGTACCTAACTCATTGCTTTATAAAGTGCTTTGGGGAACCTTAAGTACAAAAGAAGCTATATAAAAAATCAACTTCTGGTTCTACTCTCTGAACGGCTTTATACTATGTATACATAAAAATGACTCTCTTTGCAGTCATATATTCATGCGGAATTGATTGAGGGATTGAAAATATTCTTTTTCTGTTGTTTTTTTTTTCTGCTTTACTTGCAACAGTTCAGTTTCTATGCTTCTAACCAAGATGATGCTACCTGAGCAGGGGGCTAGATTACCTGACCTCATGAGCTCCCTTCCAGTCCTACTTTCCAATGATCCTATGACCCCGTAAGGGCATGCCCACCCTGCTAGAGGCTGTGCAATATGGTTAGCACAGGTAGTAGTAGCCATGTCAGCATGCAATTCTGCCTGAGCTAATATACTCTGCTTCCCAGCAGAGTTAAGCAGCCCAGAAGGGAGTACTTGCACTGGCGTGGTTACACTGCTTCTGGTACCCATGCTGTCTTACGTACAGCCATCCTGGATATCTTTGTATGGCCCTGTGTAGAGCAGACATCCCCTAAACGCTTTCATTTCCCACCCTACTGACATCAGTGGGATAAACAGTTGAAAACAACTTTGTATCCAATATACTAGATACTACGGATTATCAACAGTTTTCACTATTAATGAGCCAAACAAGTGCAGCTCAATACCCATCACTACAGCTCGAGTCCGTAGACCCCATAGATGTTCACAAGCTTATCACATCAGGCACTTAGATGTCTCATGTTGGGTACTCAGGTCCAGTTTAGGAAAGCATTTTGTATATGCTTAAATCCCATTAAAGTGAATAAGAGTCAGCACATTCTTTAAGGCAAGGATATCTTTAAGTGCTGTCCTGAATTAGGGCTCTATATACAGAAAAATCATCCATGCTGTTGAAAATGTAAGCCTAAATGCCTCACTGGAGGGGCAGACTCTATGGCAACACCTCTAAAGCTGTTCCCATGTCCTAGCTGGTGGGTCATGTGCTGTGTCTTATGAATCCTGTGCCCTATATTATTCTAATTGCATTCTGCCTCTTTCAGTGATAATAAACTGGAAAAAAAAAAAGATTACTATATTCTTTCCAGCTAATCCTTTATTTTGCTCATTATGTGGAGACAGAATTATGTAAGTCAAGTTTCACAAGCGATTTCTGCAGAGATGTAAAGTTTACCACTAACAAAGGCACCAATTTAAGGGAAGATAATTCAAAAAAGATAAGGATCCCTCCTTCTTCCTCTTTTTTTTTTTTTCAAAGATAACATGAAACAAAAGCAAATTTGACTGCTCCTCCACACAAAACACAAGCCCATCTTGTGCCAAGCCTCATATCCTTCAAGATCTGAATGTGGCGCAGTACCACAAAAGGATTACATCAAACCCATTGGCCAAACAAAAGTGTTTTCTGGCGGATTTTGCTGTACAAACACATCCGCTAGATCTGCTACAATACTCAATGTCTAGGCAAATTGAAAGGTGACATTCCCAAGTTTTAGCAGCAAAACAATCAGATGTGGGTTTTTTTTTTTTAAACCACTCCATGTTGATTAAAATGAGAATTTAAGGGGAGAAAACACTGAATGAATAAAAAAAAAGGTATTCTTCTGCAGAAATGCATGCCTAGCGCCCATATCGTCCCTGACTCCCCCGTTCCTGCAGTTACTGAGCATACTGATGCTCCATTTTGTGACTGCTTGAGTCACGATTTCATAATTATGTGATATTACATACTGGAAGATATTTTTGGTGAGGGGAAAAGTTGGGGGAGTGAGGGGATATCTTTTTTTCCAAGACACAAAGAGGTGACACCTTTTTCTGTTGTGTCTACTTAGATTGCAAGCTGATCGGGACAGGGGCGACGTGTTTGCACAGTGTCAAGCACAATGGGGTCCTGCATCCTCGAATGGCTCATACAATAACTAATTTTCCTTCAGGATTTAACAGCCGCAGTTGCTGTGATTAGAATTGCTTTTTTTGTTGGTTTTTCCCCCCACTGAGAGTGTTGCCTGTCCAGAGTGGGCTTGACAAACCAATACAATATATGTAGTATCCCCTTAACAGCCTAACCCAGTTATCCACGATGCTGATGAACGCATCTGAAAAATCAGTGACCATCCCCAAAACATCCCTGATCTGGTGCACTGTTTGCAGAAGAATGTATCTACCCATTAGTGAGGGACACAGCCTATCTCATTTTCAAAGCGGTACCATGGCCTGATAGGGCTGATACCAGACCCACATTCATATTCTTATGGGGCAGGGGGAGGAGGTGGAAATCGATATAGGATGCAATTATGTGTTGGTCACAATCAGATAAAAGGCACTTTAGGGTCCTATACATGTAATACAGTATATGCTGGAGAAATGAACTACATCAGCCAGATCATTATGTAGATCTGCTTAGCATCATTTTAAATTCAGCAGCTTTTCCATTAGTTCATTTTCAGCGATTCAGCACTGAGCAGAGGATGATGAGTTGGGACGCCTGCGTTGTAATCCCTGATCCACCCTTGATGTTGGGCAAGTCATTTGTGGCCTAATTTTCAAAGCTGTAAGTGCCTAGTACCTCCCAAGCATCACCCCGCTGAGTTTTCTGAAGCTTCGTTTTGTTTTCCTCCCAGGTGTTGGAAGATCTAATATTTAATATTTGTAAAATATTTGGGGTTGTTCCTACTGAAAGGTACTGGAGAAGGGAAACGCATGATGACTTTCGAGGGGAGGGGAGAATTTATTCTCCATACGTATATCAACACATGCACACCATCTTGCTTCTACATTCATAAAGAGAAAGATGTCAACTCTAGGGCATGGATAGAACCTTCTGAACTGGAGCAAACAAAACCCCCATCCCATTCGGCAAAAGCTAAGTATCAAGTTAAACCAGATGGAACAGGAGAAGGACATCTCATAGCAAAGTGAGATACAGCCTCAGGGGATGTTCATAAATGGCATTTGTGCCCTTGGAAAAACAGACTGGCCGCATGGGCAATTTTAGGGTTTTGTGAAAAATGATTTTACAGACTACAATTAGGGAGTGTCGTGCCCTGCCTTGGGACTTCCCAAGAAGCAACCTTTTTTGGTTTCCCCCCTCTTGAGAGGACCCCTGAAGTTAACCCTAGCACGGCTTCTGGATGAGCAAGCCTCTGGCTTTGAAACCTGGCTCCCCCAGTGACCTGTAGCACCTTGTCCTCCCTCCAGCTCTTTCAGAGCCTCACTCTTTCTCCTCAAGCCCCATCAACCACACTTGCAACAAAACTCTGGGGACAACGCTTGCTCAGTACAATGAATCATTATGCCATAGGGACCAGCCTCAACAGCCTGCTGTTAGGCCTAGCCTGCTGGGTGAAAAGGGCATAAAGGTGTCCTGCTTGCTGAGCTATTTCCACGAATCATTTATAGTGAAGCCTGTTCTCACCCAGCCCCCCAAAGTGCTCCCCTAAAACCCAGACCACCAAGCCTCCTCCATTACAGGGGCAAGGGCAAGATCTCTGCAATGTCTCCAGCCCGGTATGACAAACAGGTTGCAGCATGGTGGTCAGCTCTCATGACCCTAGCAAAGCCACCACACACAGCCAATAAAGAAATCCCAACATTTCTTAAGTTTTGTTGTTAATTTTAAAGATCTGACCCGTGAAGAAAATTAGCAAGTGCTCGATGGCTTTGAAACCTGGCTAGAGACCTATAGCAATCCTCAGATTCCCTTCCCAGGGGCTTCTGTCACTAGCCTCTTTGGATCTCACCGTGTTTGCGATCTGCGCCACCAAAGATGCATGTTGAATGAGCTCCATGACACCGAGCAAAGTGCAAAAAAAGGGGCAAGAGCCAGTAGATGTTGACGCCAAATTACAGGACGGGACAGAGCTCCTGGAAGGATCTCTGATCCTGTATGTATTTTATCATTTGTATGAAGCTCCGATACTAATGACGGAGGGTGCATTGCAAAACCTAGATGGGTTAAACTAGCTAGACAGTCAGGGAGAACAAGATGCGAACTTGAAAACTAGCTGTTATTAGGTATTTACAAGTATTTAAAGGGGATGTTATTTAATTCTCCCTCTTTCTAGTTTTGTAGCTAGACACTGAGTGTGTCTACATGTGTCCCTATGGCACCTTTGTTACCACGCCATCCTTTAGTACTTCCTTTTGGATTTAGCACTTCCCAACGTTTCATAAGTTTTGTCGTTAATTTTAAAGATCTGACCCATGAAGAAAATTAGCAAGTGCTCAATGGCTACTCCCTTCGGAAGTACTAAATGACAGCACAATAACAGCCCACAATGTGCCATGCGCACTGCGCACAGTCGTTTTTAGCTGCTACATGCCATAGCAACATGCTATAAGGAGGGAGCGCATTGCGACGGCGATGTCGCTGCGGTGTCGCGGTTTGGGCCTGCCGACGCTACGTCACCATAGTGCATTGCTACGGCGATGTGGCATCATGCGTAGATGCGCCCACTCTCTCTGTTGCTTGCTATGGACTGATGCACGCACGACTTTGCACCATGATCACTATGCTGGTTTAGAAACTCAAGATATTTGTATAACCTATGCAGCTGTGATAGCTGGGTAGTGATATCCGTACCTTTATCCTAGGACGAGCTATACTTTCTAAACCAGTAAGCGTTACAATGGTACAAACACATGGTTATGCCCAAGATGCTATCAGAGGTATGACTGCAGCAGGTGCAATACTCATCTTAGCATGAATCTAACTGGTTGGGGCATCTGCACCAGCAAAGCCATGTTGGCTGTTGGATAGACTGGGCATGCCCACCCAAGGCCACGGACACATGTGGAGTGGCTCAAGTCAGTCTCTCTGTGGCTTCACTGCTACAAGTTCCTAAACCAGCCAGATTAACGCAAGCCTTGTTTTGTCTATGCCTGCACCTGTTTCGCAGTGTAGACCAGGCTACACACACAGCAAGGCATTATGCAGAGCGATGTTGCCTAGCTGCATAAAGAAAGCTAGATCACATTTCTTTGGAAGGCTAGCTGAATGTTTCATGGAAGCTCATTTAGCATCTGGAACAAAATCCTGGTCCGTGAGATCTTCCCATGTTTTCGGGACTCCCCGCGCATATTTAGTTGGCCTGCAATTTTGTCATGTGCTCCATGCACCCATTTTTCAAATTCATTGAAATGTCGCTCGCAGAATCTCTCTGCGCTGAGCGGATCGGGAAAACAGGTGCTCACCAAGCACCATCAGTATTGGCGGTGGCTCCCATGTGCTACATGTGGCACACACACTCAGAGACAGAGACAGCATGGTACATGCAGGAGAGATGGGCCACTCTGTTCTGCCCACTAGACTGAGGTCCTGCCTCAGTGCTTTTGAGAGCATTTATAAATTCATCCTTTAAGCACCCTGCACACAAAAGCACAGCTCATTATATCTCACAAAACACTTTTCAAGGAGCTTGCCAGATTAGACCCCCCCCTCGCCCCGACATTTATCTAATCAGAGGAAATTATAACATTAATCTTTATTTTTCTATTTGAAAGAAGAAAAAAAAAAGCATGATTCAGACTGGTGTTTTAATAGAAAGCAGCAATCATGACTGCAGAAGGAAAATGTCATATCAAGAGTCATCAGTGGTGTGCAGTCATCTATGTTAGAAACAAAAAAATATATATATGCAACACAGTGACTCTGTGGAGGAAGAACTAAAATTGATTCACAAGGCAACATCTGAGTTAAGGCCACCAGAGTGGCTGCTAGGGTGACAAATAAAGAAATTTTTTTTTGTTTTTTTTTTTCTTTTCTCATAGCTGTATCACAAGACTAGTGATCTGGATGCTATTCCTACCTCTACTTCTGACTTCCCCTCTGTGGCCTTGAGTAAGGGCATTAATCTCTCTGTGCCTCAGTTTCCCATCTGTAAAAAGGAGGTAGTTTTAATTAACGAAGGCCCCAATTCCAGAAAGCACATGCTTAAGTCCAACCCTGAATCAGGACATCTTTGAGCACCCTGAGCATGCACAAAATGCTTGGCTTGAATGGCAGCTAAGCACGTGCTAACAGGTAAACCAGCGGCTTCCTCAATACAGATGTTCAACTGACTTTTGGTTCTAACAGGATTATGTTCCTGTGATGGCAAAGATACTCTGGGCTTCAGTCAAGCCCAGGTCGCCAGGTGGAAGTCTGCCACTCAGAAACGATCGCTCTTTTAAGAAGTAAACAGGTAGAGTTGAGCACTACAGCTTTGTCCTGAATATCAGGCAAGCCTGAGGACTGTCTGACTTGAATCTCTCATAAACGGTGGAAGAACATGCAATGCAGTTAGCAGGAATGGGAAAACCCCACTGCCTTGGGATCGGTACAGATTTAACTCTGCAAGCTTCCTGCTAACCACGTGCCTATGCCTAATGACAGTGTAAAAGTAAGTAAGACCTGCCGCTCTCCCCATTAACTTCTCTCGTTGATTTTCACAGCATATTCCTGCACCGCAGTTGCTAGCAACCGTACAAACGCCCCACAACAAAATGTAATAATATCACATTCTTAACTATTAATCCTGCCTTTTCACTGCACAGCCTGGGGGCATCCTGCTATGCTAGAGCTACAGTGGTGGATCTCATTCCATTTATCTTAGTTATTTAAATGGCCCCCATTACTGTGGCATCTGTGCGGCACAAAACCATTAGTGTATTTGTCCTCATAAAACCCTTGCAACAAAAGGCAGAGCTGCTATCCCCAAGTTACAGATGGGAAAATGAGACAGCAAAACTATGGGACTTGTCAGAAACCTCTGGGGTAGAGCAGGGATTTGAGTCTGGGGACTCAAGGGAGAGGCTAGCATCTCAACTATCAGTGGCAGCCTAGGAAACCCATCCTGATATACACCCCTGTCTGGGATGTCAATATAAAGTCTAGGTGAGAGAAGTGCAAAGGGAGCAAATGGAGATGCACTTCTGTTTTAAAAAAAAAAAAAATCTAAAATGCAGGTTTATTTGCCAGAGAGGTGCAAGTTTTCATGCTCTCAGCAAGCTGCCAAGGTGGCTCTCTGTGTGGCAAAACTGGGCAGCCTGCTAGGAAGGCAAAGCTAACATGTCCTAGGTAAGGGACAGATCAAAAGTTGCCTGTTGTGGGTAGCTTTGGGCCTAAAGCGTGCCTCCCTCCAGCTGAAGGAAAGGGTGCTAAAAACCATTAATGATGCAATCTGCTCAGTGAGCATTTACCTTGATATTGTGCACTGAACCCCTTCTGCCTGTGGTTGCCATCTGATGTGAAGTGGAGTCGCAGCCAGTTTTTACTGCTGATTACCGGGGCAGGCAGATTCATTCCGGTAAACCTGTAAGAAATCAATCAGCAAGAGTCAAATGCGTGCAGGTGGAAATGACCTTCTGCGACTAACCAGAAGACTGGCCTTCAAGTTGCTTTCTTTGAGCACCACCCATGGGTAAGACAGGACTTGGGTCCCATTACGTAAGGCAGAGCCATCATCCCCAGGGACCATTATCCCCTCACTGCATGATGCCCCACTCTGAAGAAAGTGTGGTTAGAAAGCCTGTCCGGTATTTGCTGCACAATGCTAGCACCTTCCAAATCAAGCACTGCTGAAAGGGCAGCTCCCCAAACTGGTTCGCATGCATTCAACAAGGGGTACCCGATGGAAAAAGCATGCCTGCTTCAAGGGACCAGGCAGCAGTCAGAGGGTAGGGGATGCTTTTCAAAGCAAATAGCTCAGCCAGGAAAGAAGCAGAGCACTTCCAAAATCCCAACCCAGAGACACCCATTGATTAGCTAACACAGCTCCCCTCTCCTGCTCTTTCAGCTTCGGACTTGATTTCCGAATGCTACTGTCTGAAATAAATGGGGAAGATTGTTAATATTTCAGAATTGCTTTTTCCAAGCTGACCATTAACAATGCTTTCCTTACATCTTATGTTCCCCCGTCCATTTTCTACCACAAGGGCTCCATTCTTATTTAGACTTCTTTCCATTTCTCTCTTACTTTTAATGGCACAAAACATAGAAGACACACAAGAATTTAGCAGTTTCAAGAAGGCAGACCGTCTTCTGGGTGTCAGGACCTGAAGCTGGCAAACAATGACCCTGGAGAGAACTCCCCCTACCCCCCTGAAGATCACCAGACCAGCAAAAGTGCCAGGATCCTAAGCTGGGATTGCCCTGTTCATAACCTCAGACTTTCCAGGTTTCTATAATATGTGAACATTTGAAATTTTAGGAGCTGCAGAGAAAGTTACAGAGCCATCATGTCCAAGAGCTGAGCTGCTTCTCCGACAGGTAAGGTTGGTTTGATTTCTATGTTCATTTAATTCCTAGCCATTCGGTGGAGACTGCTAGCAAGAAAGCTGATTTTAAATTGGAGGTCGGGGGGAACTGGTGGGAAGAGTGGGAAAGAGGCCACCAAACAGTATCAAGAAGTGATGATTTACGTGCCACAGCAAAGAAGGTCAAGGCCTCGAAGTTGGGACAAAATGCTCCAGAGCCCATTAACAATATTTTGGCTCACCTGCTAGTCATCCCACCAACTTTTTTCTTAATGTTATGCTGTTTGCTTTAATAAATTGCATGCAACTACACACATACACACAACTTTTGGCTAAGTAGACACTTCAAAAGTTACTGGCTGGTACAAGTGTCTAGCTACATATGTCGCATGCACCCTTGAGTTGTGGTATACACGAGTAGCATTAACTACAGCAGTGCAAACAACATTTCCACAATAGGAGCTATTATGAAATCCAATTACTCTTAACCAAACCCATTTACAATATTTTATTACAGAATATGTCATTTATTTAAAAACCATTTGTATTCTAACAAATTCTGCTCTGGATGAGGGGAAATGAATCCTGTAAATCAATTTAGTTCTCCGAGATGCCTCCAGTTTTATAACCAGTCATTTCCAACAACAGAACTGATAATCAAACCAACATCAAGAAGTCCTTCACCAACTCAACACTCCAAGTTAACTCAAACCTTTCTTCTAGCAAACAGCAGGGTGTCAGGATAGCACTACACTGTGTATTTATTAATGATGGGGAAACATCAGTACATTCTTACTCTTTTGTTAATGAAGCAGCAAGATGATTTTGCTGCATAACTAATGCATCTCTGCCACCTACAGTACAGCCTTTAAACCATGTTTAGTCTTTAAACGTGTGGCACAATCCTGCATAATTATGAACCGTGGCAGAAAATGTGTCTCTCTCACTAATTGTGACGATTTTTCCCAGTCACTTGATTATTTTTCATTTGATTTTTGTAAAGTCCTTTGAGACGGGGGATGTTATATAAATGAATCATGTATGGCATTTTTCCACCGTTGGATAACTCCAAGACAGCTGAACCAATTTAATTTAAAACTTTTCTACATAAATAGGCATAAACATAATATTCTTTGAGCCCAGATCAAACAAGGGATGTCTAAAACTAATTTTTAGAAAGTTACTATGGATGGTTGCTATGACAGCACAGGTTTAAACATAATAATCTTACCCCCAAAGGCTACAATATTTATTACTGTGCATTCTGAATCCATGATCCAACTTCTTAGAAATAATCTTAACATATGCTGGGCCAAATTTTCATCTTGTAATGCCGGAAATCCCAGGTAAACCAACTGCCTTATATAAGAACCCAATCCCCCCTCCTTTAACAAAACAGACATCGGCACATTTAATTTGTATGTACATACTCCTTTGATGCCTGGGTCCGGCAACTTCCAAATCAGCCACCAACTTATGCAAATGCTTACATTTCGGCACCTGATTATTTCTCTCCTGACTTCCAGCGCAGACTTTAACCATAAAGATAAATGCTAGATACCTATTGGCATATATATTCTAATTAATGATTATTCCACCAATCTATTGAAACAAATGAACAGGCAGGACGCCTTGATTTCAACTTGTGCCATTATTTACACGAGTGCAGGGTAATTGGAAAATGCAAATAAATTGGAATGATAGTGTTTTGTAGTGCGCGCGCACGTATATATATGTATATGTATGTATGTATATGTGTGTGTGTGTGTATGCATATGTATATATATGTATATGTATATGTGTATATATATATATGGGGCATCCGTTTGTCAGCAAGTGATGGTAGGGATTGCTGTCAAATACTATGAAAGATGCAAGGTGACGGGAATCTGGCCTTGTGCATGTCCTACAATGAATGCTCTACAATCATTACTGCGGGGCGTTTTTATCTAAGGCACTGACAGGATTTTGAAGGAGTTAATCATCATGGGAATCAAAGCATCAGGCCCTGACTTCAGTAGATCATGTACAGGCTTAAAGGTTAAGCAACTGCTTAAAAGCTGTTGACTGCAAATGCATGGCCGGGACCCTGGAGAATACAACCTGCTGCTCCTCCGGCTTTTCTTCAGATCTCCCTTCCTTTCTTTTTATTTTGAAACGTAAGCATTATTTAAGTGTCATATCACAAGACGGGCCCCCGTGCAGCACCGTAAGAGATCGCAGCTACTGCTGAAGAGCATGATCATGATTTAGGGCTTGCACCGCAAGAGCACCGACCAAGGATCGGGGCCTTACAGAGCCAGACACTATTCACACATAATAGAGAGCTGCTCTTTGAAACAGCCCATGCATTTAGGGCTGGAATCGGAGGAACTCTCTCTACCACCTTTACTAAGAGAAAACAGTAATTTTAATACATGAGTAGTCCCCATTGTAAGGCATGGGGTCTGTGTGCCTAGCAAGGTACTACATCACTGCAAGAAAGAATGGCACAAATGATATATAAGCATGTTCCTATAGGTGCGTGACCATTCACACAAAGCCATGAAATGACCCAAGCATGTAGGATCCTCACAAAACCATCAGCTTGTTCCCTTCCAAAACCGTTAGCTGTGTAGGGCTGCACATCTTCTTGGCTAGGCTGCAGCAAGCGAGAGACAGCGGTGCTACATCTCGAGGCTGCACATCAATCAGAAGGATTCTTCTTATTTCCTCTCTCTTCTTTAGAACAAAGAGCAATAATCCCCCCTTCACTGGCACTTTTGAACACATTAACTTCTCAACAGGTGAGGCGCATTTAAAATCCCACCATCAAATTGCTTTTTCAACACCACATAAAGAGTATTTAAGCAATTAAAGTTATTTTTTTGAATTGATTCCAGTTAAATGGGGCTTTGTTAATGGAATCTGGCTCAGGAAAAATAAAGGCCTTGCCTTTTAATTAGTTTAATTGCTTACAGAGATGTAACTTCAGGTTATACATCTGCATTACACCCGACACCCACCTACAGCCCAAATGAGGGATATTTCTTCAGGATGAGCAGGGGGCATTTAATGTGTGGATGTTATTGTTACTTATAATCACCCTGGGGCTCGAAGCTTCTGTGACATGAAGCGATTGCACGCAAACTTTATTCTCCTCATTTAAAAGCCAAAGAGCCTATGGGAATCTCTGGCTTCACTGCATTTTTGACCGAGCCTTTTTTGGCCTTGCATCACGAAAGCACTTTGTTTGTAAAATTACCAGTAGACAGCTCTGGGCCCGCCGTTCTGTTCTGCCGTGTTACTACTGCATGACTCCTGCCAGCTGTGCCATTGGGATCCAAAATGTGAAAATACCTCGACCTGATGTTTTATATTCAGTTCATCTCTACCCCACAATGAAGATCTCAGCCTCCCTTTAAAATCGGGAAGGTCCTCACCACCTCCGACTTCACACACCTCTAAAATGCAGCCCCCTCTGGCCCTTACAGCTGTACAAATGGCCCTGTGGGCAGCTCAGAGACTTTACCCATTTCTGATCACAACTGTGCATGCACGTGGTCCCAAGTCTGTACAACTGCCCGAAAGCCACTACTATCCCTCATGGTTGATAGCACAGCATGGGTGGAGAGTGGTAGGCTCTAAGCAAACGCCTAGAAACACAGCAGTCTAATGGGAAAGAAAAGCATTGAGAAAGGGTGGGGAAACCCTTGTATGAACAAATACATGGGAACAATTATTTAATGCGAAACATGTTGTTTCCCAGCATTAACCAACTCAATGGGTACCATAACTCTCCTGCCCAATTTTAAATCATCACTAGGCAGCATTAATGGTTAATTGATAATGGAATATTTAATCACAGATAGGCACAATTGAACCAAAAGCAGCTGCACAGGCCCTGAGTGCAAATACCAGTGGATTGCAGCTATAGAAACTTGGATGGAAAGGGCATGATGCTTAGCAGTCATGATTCAATAGAGCTCCATTGACTTCACTGGACCTACGCTGACTTACCCCAAGGCAGGAGCCTCAAATCTCTTTCAGTAATGATTACTTAGCACTTATATAGTGCCAGACCATTTAAGACATTGAGGGACCCCCCTGAGGCAGGAGCTCAAGCCCTGCTAATGTGGACTCATGCCAAAGGCTGCTCTCAGTTGACCCAGCTGTAAATGGGCACCTGGTCATTGGGGCTGGAGAATCATAAGCAGCCAGAACTGATGCTGGCCACATTGCTCCTCGTGCCCCAGTGGCTACAAGCATGTCTTAACCACGCTAGCCCAATGTGCAGGTTGGCTCAGGAGAACCATTGCCTTGGCTCGTACTGAAGTGGCACCTGGAGACGCCATAGCAGATGCTAAGCCTGCCAGCACCTGTGCTTTCCCCAAACCTCAGTTGAGAGCAGTGTCACAGATACAAGCAAAAAGCAATGATGAGGATGGGTGAGTGGGTGCAATTTGGGCGGTGGGGTCCTGGCCAGCTGGCATCCTGACAGGGATACAGTTAAGACTAGCATCTTTTCAGGAGCAGAGGGTGGGTGCACGGTCAGGCTGGTAGAGGATATGCACTGCTAGTATCCCGAGTTTTTCAGACCCCGTTAAGTCTGTTGCATACAGCACAACTTTAACAGACCACGGTGTCATTATCTATTACTAAAAAGGAGCAAGTCAATTGTAGAGACTTTCTGTCTCCCAATAAGATGGCTTTCCTTTCTGTACTCCCAATTGCACATTTCTGCTGTCCAATGTTCAATGCATTTCCAGATACAACCATTAGGCCAATATACGATTGTATTTCTAATAACCCATGAGTTCCTGGGACAAAAAAAAATGACTTTGTATCTTCAGTACTGTACTTTTCAGGATTTCATCTGATTTGCTTTGAAGAGAAGCCTTTTAGAAACTTTGAAGCCTTTTCAACCCTTCCCAAGTGTGGGGTTTTTTCTTTTTCTTTTGGCATCATCAAGAGACATGAATCACCTGATTAAGTATTCAGCTTCCTGAATATAGTGACATGTTAACTGGAAACTCTAAGGTTTTGGATGACTAATTGGCTATATTAAAAAAGAAAATCGATAATCATTACTCATGGAGGTTCAGCGTTCATTAGAAATGAAGCCCTTTTTTTCCCCAACACAAGGGCTTTCAGATCAGGGTTTGACTGAGAAAATGACCTGAACCTTCAGCTCTAACATTTTTAACATTGAGGCAAACACTTCGTGAAGCTCAAGAAAAGTTAAACGGGTCTTTTGTTACAAGGAGGTTGAAGTCAGCGTGAAGGCAAAGGGAGAAATCTGTGTTGGTTTGGTTTGGGAGCAAAAGTAGATTTCCATATCTATTATTTCAGTTGTATTTAAAAATTCTGGGAGCAGCCGTGTTTTGTTTTTGGGTTTTGGTTGGTTTTTTTTTTTTTTTTTTTGGGGGGGGGGGGGGGGGTAAAACCCTTTTCTTCACATTTGAAGGTACCACGTCTGAGACAGCACCGAACACTCCCAGAAGTGAAGGGAGCGGAGCACAGGATGCCCAGGATTTGATTCTGCTCTCACAAGAGTGGCAATTAGGACTAGCACCCTCGAAGAGGACTGCTGTTGTTGCATGTAAACCCACGTCTCTGACACGAGAGCTCCTCATGCCACATCTGGCACTCGCTTTTTCTTTCTGCCTCTGTTCGTCCCCTTTATGACACAAATAAGGACGGTTGCTCCACGGCTTTCTGTTTCAGCTACTCGCACAGCAAAGTCTTTGGGACAGGGACTCTCTTAATACATCTATGCACAGCACCGAACAGACCGAGGTCTTGAACTCGGTCGATGCATCTAAGCACGAATGTAAGAAATGATAAGCAATAGCTGCACTAAAGCTGGTAAGGTTAGAAGGAGTATCAGAGTTTCTCTTGCTTATGACTTCCACCGGCGGAAGGATGAGAACTGAAGCCTCAACATTATGCAAGAACCCCTCTGCACTTTGTAGCTGTTTGCTGCAAGAAATGCATGCACTAAAGGCAAAAGAGTTTCAAAAAAAATTTACCACTTTCATCCCAGAAGCTCTTCGATACTGTTTTTTAACCACAGCATTCAAGCCATTTTCCTCAGGCAGACTGGAAGCCTCCAAGTTAAACATAGCTCATCAGCATCTTTTACTGCAGACTACAGAAAGGTGAATGTTATCAAAATTCCCCTTTTGAAAAAACTCAGTGAAGTGTGGTCCCTTCCACTAAACTATTTACTGGATTTCTTCTTTCATTCTTGTATTTCACCCTGGACTTAGTCATTAAATATTTATACCATTCACTCAGATGTTCCTACCTCAGCATGATTAGCATTGCTGTATGTGTACTGCATTGATTAATCTCCTGCATTTACACACCATTTTCCATTTACAATCCCCGATTCCCGTTTTACTTTGGTTCCATTTAAAGGGAGAAAAAAAAAAATCAATGGCGTGTCAAAAAGTGAATTAGTGCCATCAGACTTCCACGAGGAACGTATTTAAAGACAAATATAAATTTAACTCTCTCCAAAGCACTGGCTTGATATTATTTCTAATTTATATTTTGGTGGCTCTGAAAGATCCTTATTAAGATCAGAAACCTGTTATGTAGGTGCTATGGAAATAGATGAGACTGAGCTGCTGGCCCAAAGAGCTTGCCACCTAAGAGCCAATGTAGGAAACAAACTCTGCCTAAGGGAGAATTTAAGTAAGTGTTACCTACACATTAGGGGAGCACTTCCTTGCAATTAAGAATGCCCTTGTCCCAGGGCAGAACTGAATGCAAACTTAATTTTTCCCCCGAGTCAGAGTATAAACAGATGGCTGGACAAATGGAGTAGCATTAACCCCGTGTTACCGAGCTCTGAACAAAAAGCACTGAGGTTAGTGGCAGAGCTGGGAATTAAACTCAATGGTGTGGACAAGGAACACATTTATCCTGATGTAACCACAAAGAGGACAGATGACAGACCTCTGCACCTGGGTAACTCACTTGAATCTCGTATAGAAGTAGTCTTGGAAAAAGCTGGGGTGAAGCTACACTGCTGTAAGTTTACATTGGTCTAGGGATAGTGTGTCTGCTTTCAACCCATCGAATGTGCAACCTGTATCAGTGTAAGCATGTTGCCCATCCCGGCCTTGGACCTCGCAAGAACTAGAGGGCTTTGCAAGAAACTCTCTATGGACAGGTTATTGAATGACTGGCTTGCCTAAGGGTTCTTGCACCTTCCTTTCTCCGTCATTGGCCAACATCGCCTCTTTGACAGGAGACGGGTTTTAGCGGATCCCACTCTGGACCAACCTGCAGGAGCACACCCCGGCACTTCAACCAGACATCTAGGCTCCTAATCCTGAGTGCCCCATTCAAGCGGGGTCAAAGCATAAGTAATTAAACCCTGGTAATCAGGGAAGAGACAATCTGGGCTGTCAGCCTTTGCTCTGAATAAATGACGTATTTCACCCTCTTCCTCCTCCCTTATTTCATTGGTTTAACTACAAATGTGAAGGGAATTTGATGAAACTGTCCCTTGCAAAAGGTCCATAATGAGCTTCTCAACCAAGACTCTTGTTTTCTAACAGCCTGGTTTCTTCTGGACGAGGTCCTTAATGGACTTTCTTTGACAACCCCTGCTCTCAATTAGGATGTTCTAGGGGACTGTGAATTCTCCATGTAAATGGACATGTCCAGAGCAAAAAGGCTCATAGTGCAGCCTCAATGTTGTCCCTGAGATTAATTTTTTCCAGCACCCTTGGAAAATATAGGTTGAAGGTGGGTTTGCCAAGTCACCTTGTCATGGTGTTGTTGCCTTTCTGCTCAGAGACTGCCGGGCTGTTCATTTGGCAGAAGCAGCTGGATTGGAGCCCCCAGGGCATGCATGGTGCTGCTTGACATGTGCTTCCACACCATGGGTATCATGCGGTACAGTCTAAGGGAGGAATGCC
>NW_005842217.1:30229-40838 GCF_000455745.1 Alligator sinensis
GTACCGAAACACAGCTTTTGCTCGAGCAGACACCTGAACAGTGGAGGGAGCATCTACTCCCTGAACAAAATGCAAAGAGGAGCCTATTCTCATTTACACTGACTCTAGTAACCTTCTCATCCCTGTCATATCTGAATGCCAGGCAGTGGCACATTGAAGCAACATGACTAACATCCATAATGCATTTGTTCTCCCCTTTTCTCCCTATGGAGAAAAATGTATGCAGCGGAGTGTTTTCATTTGGAATATTATACATAAATTGCATGTACACGTTAAATATAGACATTAGAAAAGACAGGACAAAGGACAGTCTTCCATAATAGGCTCACAGGAAAGCTAAGGAAGTATGGGCAGGATGAATGGACTGCAAGGTGAATAGGAAACTCGCTGCAGCATTGGGCTCAGAGGGTGGTAGTCAAAGGCTCGATGTCTAGTTGGCAGGCGGTATCAAGTGGAGTACCCAGGGGTCAGTTCTGGAACTGGTTTTGTTCAATATCTTCATCAGTGATCTGAAAGATGTCATAGAGTGCACTCTCAGCAAGTTTGCACATGACACCAAGCTGTGAAAAGTAGTAGATGCACTGGAGGGTAGGGCTAGGATTCAAAGTGACCTAGACAAATTGGAGGATTGGACTGAAAGAAATCTCATGAGGTTCAATAAGGACAAGCGCAAAGTCCTGCACTTAGGATGGAGCAATCCCATGCACCGGTGCAGGCTGGGGGTTGACTGGCCGGGCAGCAGCTCTGCAGAAAAGGACCTGGGGGTTACAGTGGACAATAAACTGAATATGAGCCAGCAGTGTGCCTTTGATGCCAAGAAAGCTAAAGACATCCTGGGCTGCATTGGTAGGAGTGTTGTCAGAAGATTGAGGGAACTGAATTGTCTCCTCTATTCAGCACTGGCGAGGCCACATCTGGAGTTACTGTGTCCAGTTTTGGGTCCCCCACTACAGAAAGGATGTGGACAAATTGGAGAGAGTCCAGCGGAGAACAACAAAAATGGTTCAGGGGCACGTGACTTGTGAGGAGAGACTGAGGGGACTTGGCTTATTTAGTCTAGAGACAAGAAGACTGAAGGGGGATTTAATAGCAGCCTTCAACTCCCTGAAGGGGATTCGAAAGAGGATGGAGCTGGGCTGTTCTCAGCGGTGGCAGATGACAGAACAAGGAGCAATGATCTCAAGTTGCAGCAAAGGAAGTTGAGGTTAGATATTAGAAAGAACTTTCTCACTAGGAGGGCAGTAAAGCACTGGAACAGGTTACCCAGAGAGGTTGTGAAATCTCCATCCTTGGTGGCTTTTAAGACTCAGCTAGACAAAGCCTTGGCTGGGATGATGTAGTTGTGGCTGGTCCTGCTCCAAGCAGGGGGTTGGACTAGATGTGACCCCCTGAGGTCCCTTCCAGCCTTCATTTTCTATGATTTTATGACTGGGCATGATCTCTGCGAGGAAGGTAGGGCGGGATGTGATGGTTCTTAGTTCCACGCTTGGGACTATCCCCAAGGCCAAGACTGTCTGTTTTCCGCTATGATGAAATCTGTCCTTATGGATAGGAAAGTCCAGGGCAACGGAGGAGCAAAGCTGCCAATCACACACATCCTCCAGGGAGTCTCCCTCTGGTTGGTCCATGGGCCAGTCTCTATCTCTTGCTTAAATTGTCAAATCGTCAACTTTTTGCTTTCTCAACTGATGCCCCTCATACTGGGGAGAAGCAGCACACCAGTACCTACTAAGTCACCACACTGACTTGCCTCAAGCCCTCCTTGATTGTGAGGTCTCCAAAAACCTCAATCACAGGTAGGTTTTGCTGTGCCAAAACCACAGCCGACCAAGCTGACCCATGCTATCTCTGTCTCCTCCTCATCTCTCTGCTTCCTTCACTGTCTCTTGTGTTATGCTGTGAAATCCTGGAGAGAAGGACTGTTTTTCATCTTTGTTTGCAAAGAAGCTAGCACAAATGGGTCCATGGCTGGGGCTTGTCGGTGTTACGATCATGCAAATAATAATGCAATCCATCCTTTAGACACCCTGGGTGTGCTTTGGCTGACCGAATGAAGTTGCCTTAGCTATAGCAGGATTAACAGGCTATATCTTGTGAGAAGCACCGGAGGATGTCTAATAGCTGCTAACTATCAGGGGAATCTATCTTCTGTGTTACATCTGAAGGATGATACCTCCAGGACCACGGGCCCTTTTGCACCATGCTGAGGTTACCCTTCATTGGGACTGCAGTCTACGTTGGGCATGGAGTATCATCGAGACAGAGGAGTTCCCAAGTTTTCAGTTTAACCAGTAAACCAGTGTATGTACCAGTAGCATCAGAAAAAATCCCATCACAATAGACTTTTACAGACTAAGTCAAATTTAGGTCAAGTAATTCTTCTAAAGTAAAAGCTACGGGGAGGAAAAGCAAACGTGCATCTCTGAATATACCTATACGATCTCCGAAATTCAGAGCTTTCTGAATGAGTGCAATGAGACATTGGTTCTCAGTGTGAGCTTGAGTTTTTGAAAGCCCCTTGAACGATCACTGACTGTGGACTCCTGTCCATGGCACATCTATGAAAGAAAGCGGGCACATCTATGAAAAAACCCACATGCCACACCTGGAAAAGATGAACAGTGTCCATCAATTGTTCCCTTTAGCCAAAGGCTTCAAAGCACTTTACCAATATTAAGAGCCTTGCAGGTCCCTCACACCTTTACATTATATTACATTACATTACCCTCTCCTTCTAGGGATGGGGGAAGACAGAAACTTGAAGTTACTGGCCTGATTTTCAGAAGCGCTGAGCACTCATAAACCTCAATGGAGCTAACAGAAGCTCAGCATCTTTGGGAAGCCTCTTCTTCTTTCGTATGACAAAAACGATGTCTGTATTTTCATCTTTGTGCGCTTTGGCGTTTTTGTCCATTTGGGAGCCCTTGTCTGTCAGAGACATTACCAGGGATCACTACGTGGAAGTGGCTCTCATTGATCCCCTGGGAAGCCTCTATGTATGACATGCTCAAGCCATCAGTAGCAGAGCCAGAAAGGACTACTACATCCTTACAGATCTAGGGGGGGAAATCCTGGGTGCCATTCAAGTCTATAGCAAAAAGCCTTCTAACTTCAACACAGCTAGGATATCGCCTCTGAATTTCACACCATGGACTCACCTCCAGAACCAAATCTTCCACAGTTTTTAACTCATCATAGCTCTCTTGTCTTCATGCTCTCGCCACGAGCATCCCCTTTATTTAATTGGAGCTTCATCCATGTATACCAACTGATGATCCACCACTGGAGCCGTCAGTCATCCCTAGACAAAAGTTCCAGCCTTTGAGCACAACCTGCCGCTGGATCCCTTGGCAAAAGCGATGCTAAAATGACGCCTAGGTCTTTTATCCGTCTGTTTGCATTCTTTTCCTGGTTGTACTCCCTTGAAAGATGAAAGCATTTCCACATAGTGGCAAAATTCAGCCATGGCTGTCAACTTTAATTACCATCTGGTCCAGGATAGATTTGCTGGCTAAAAACAATCAATATTCCCCCTCCCCCCCCACCCGAGGCTTATACTGAAGTTCTTAATTCTTTATTTTTAAATGACATGAAATTTCATTTCCCCAGCCCATCTTTAGAAAATGGTAAGACAGATCCTTGGCTGATGTAAACTGAAGCAAATTCATTGAAGGCAACGGAACCACACCGAGTTACATCAGCTGAGGATCTGACTATCTATTTTCTCAGCTATTTACTTTTCTGTACCTATAAAAGGTTTCAAAATTAGTTCACGCCCCCTCAGCTTGAACTCAGCTGGACCCCTCAGACAAAAGTGTTCCATTTAAAATGACTCAAATTAATTAATTTACATGCCTCCTAGCATTGCTGAAATTGCTACAATGAAGTGACTTAACAAGGTACAGACTGGATGGTGAAGAATTAGTGTTTCATTTAATGGTATGTGTGTACATACACACCCACCTACACACAGATGTGTCTCATGAAAGCAAATGGCCCAGCTTACTGCTAACAACTTCATGTTTTAGGTGGATTTTGCTCCTATAAATACTAATCTAAATTCCATCACTGACACTGGAATTTGAAAGGTGTAATTCTCCTCTACATGAAGGTTTTCAGCAGGGATAGGTGAAAGGCTTGATTGCATATAGATCTGCAGCATTTGAAAACACTGGCTGTTGAACAGCAAGCTTTGTTTCAACCTTAAATGCAGCGATGATAAAACCCTGCTACATTCAGCCCCCGAACTGGGCTCGGATCCTAAAAGCGAGTAAGTGTAAAATCTCCTTCTGTAGACATGAGCATCAAACGCATCCAATGATAGGGTCCCATGTACTCGTTTCAGTTACAGCAGGGGTGGGCAAAATATGGTCAAGGGGCCGCATTCAGCTCACCCCGTCCCACCCCATCCCACGCGGGCATGGCTACTGGTGGCCACGGGGCAGGGGCCACTCTGCAACTGCAGCAGAGTGGAGCAGTGCAGGGTGCAGCCCTCTGTGCACAGACTCCTTCACTCCCACTGACCCACGTCCATCCTGCCCAGTTTCCTGTTGGCGCCGTGGCAGTGTAGTCCTGGCCCTGTAGCTGCTGGTGGCTGGGCCCACACAGGACAGGGCACAATGCAGCACGCCGGGTAGCTGCCCCCACCTGACCACCACGATGAAACCACTGCTGCCACGGCACCACTAGTCTGAGCCGACTGTAGCGGGGAGGGCGCTTGGCTTGAGGCAACTGCCCTTGACTTCCCTAATGTGGTGGGCCAGTCTCAGCAGCTCATCACAGCAGGTGGGCAGATAAGCAGAACAGCTACTTAGTGCACTGCAGCACACCCCATCCCACGCGGGCATGGCTACCAGTGGCCACGGAGCAGGGGGGTGGCGAAGTCTGCATGCTACGTGGCTCAGCCCAGCTATAACTGCAGTAGAGTGGAGCAGTGCAGGGTGCAGCCCTCCCATCTCAGGCTCCTGGTGGTGGCAGTCACCAGATAGGATTAATTGCCTCCCCCCCCAGCCCTCAACAGCTCACCAAAACTCCTTAAGTGGCCCTCCAGCCCAACTAATTGCCCACCCCTGAATTGGAGCCACTGGACAGACAAGAGATGGTTTTCTCGTTGACCCTGGGCTATGGTGCAATGTAGCAGCCAGCCCCTTTGTACATTAGCTGAGCTAACCTTTATGCAAATATCCATACCCTAACCCGACAGAGGACAGTGCATGCAAATGCAAAGTGGTCTTTATAACAGACAGGGAATGTAAATCTGCAGAATGCAACGGGCCCACAGGCTGCAATTAGAATAGTTGGAAAGAGTTCTCACCTACTAAGATGGATGGGCCTTATTACATAAAGGTGCTTGGCATGGTATTTCTACGACCGCAATAACATTTTGTTTCAGTTATACCCCCCCCCAAAAAAGGTAACGAACACGATGATGTTTACTCTGCTCGGGAGAAACACAAACACTAATTTGCTGCAATAGAAAAATGGCTTGTGTGATTGAAAGTTACTAATGCCGTGTTGCAAATTCCCCGAAGAAATTTGCTAGTTTTGTTACACATTCCTGTAACTCCTTTCCACCTTATTATCAATGCTACAGAGATTGTTCTTTTCTTTTCTTTTTTTTTCAGTTCAATCACAGTTAGATGTGTTGTTAGCAAAAAGCCACTATGCTCATTAGTCGATAAACAACAGGAACAATTATTGTGTACGTGCATTTACTTGCAACTTCACCAGGATTCATTGAGATGTTCAAAGTGAAGGATATGCTTGAAAGTGTTTTGCAGGCCTGGAAGAGGTGGTGTCGGGCTGACGCCCCTAAAATCAGGAGTTCGCTCTTTATTTGCAGATCAGGAAACAGGATGGATGCCAGTGAAGAAGTCATGCAGCTGCTTAATCCAGTAGCGCTTAACCTTCTAGCCCCAAATGAGTGGTGCAGGGCTGGTTCACAGCCCAGGCAGATCCTGTATGTGAGATCGGCACAGGGGGCCTGATCCAAACCAGGGTTGGTGTGTGGGTGTGATCCAGTGTGTTGACCTGGCCACTCAGGCTTGTCCAACTCCATGTGCTGGATCCGGCCACATGCTGATGTGATCAGACACACAAGGCCAACTTATCTGGCCCTCAGGGCTCCCCACAGCCAAGTTCAGAAAATTTGGCAGCAGGGCAGCAGCAATTAATGCTGCCACCACTCCTTTGCCACCACATTTCTGGACCTGTGGAGAGCCTCGCGAGCCAGATGACCTGGCCTCATGTACCAGATCTGGTCTGCAGGCCAGAGGTTGAGCACCACTGGTCCGCACTGATTTCTAAGGATCAGCCCCAAGAAGCAGGATGGAAATTCAGTCTCTGTAACCTAATCAGTCTTCAACCTCTCCACTTGGCTACCAACAAAGGTGTCAGCCATGATGGTAGCCTTTATGCTAGGGATAGCTGTTCTCTAGAAATGGGATTAGGGACATTCACTTAAGCTGCTTCTGCTCTCAGACTCGCTTGCATTAATCCTCCTGAGTGTTTGCAGTCTGGAAAATGCTGAGGTCCAAAACTCTTCCATTTCCTCACTTTTCAGTAGTGATATTCACCACAGGGGGTGCCAAGCAAGGCTATCAACACACTTCTGGAGTCCCAACTAGCCTAATCCAAATCCACTTGAAATCTTGCCGTTGACTACTGTGTAACATGGATCAGGCTCAGAGCATCTAATGCAGGGGTGGGCAAAATGGTGGATCCGGCCAGCAGCTGGACTCCATTTCCCAGCAGCCCCTTCCCATGTGGCTGGGGCCAGTTTCCATGGAGACCCCAGCAGCAGCCAGGTTGTGTCAGCAGGGGGCTGGGGTTTCCATGGAGACCAGCCCCAGCAGCACTGGCAGGGCTTGTGGCAGCGTGGGGAGCTGCTCTAGGGCTGGGATCTTGCTGTGGTGACAGCACGGTCTGGAGCAGGGGCAGAGCCATGAACATTCATTGGCCATGCCTTGTCTATGAACTCAGACATGGTGGGCAGACAGATCCGGTCTGCTGAGCGCCAAACTGTGGGAGGAAGCATTCAGAAATAATGTGTACAGCAGGCTGTCACTTATGCGAAGTAATACTGTTACCTCTCTCAAGCAACAAGATTGCTCAGACCAAGGCTTTCTGGCATTTTTGACAGGCCAGCTACAGGAAAGCAGGATATTGCTCATTACCCAGACACAGCGATACCTAAGCAGCCCTTTTCCCATCCAGAACTGGCACCCTGAGTTGCTTTCAGAGATGCTGAAAGCTCTAGTGCAAGCGTTTGATGATCCTGCAGGTGTATATTAAACCTCCTAAACACGTGCTATTGAAAGCCCACATTATTTACAGTCCCCTCTGCCATAAACCCATCTCTCTTTGATGCAAGCCCCTAGATGGTAGGCTTGCTCTGGCAAGAGAGACTTCTTAAATAGTTCCCCCCGCAGTGCTTGGAGCTGTATGAGGCTCTGATAGCTGATCTCATCAAGTTTGTTAGGTCCTGCTATAATGTAAATGAGAATAAATATATTAAAATTGCGAATCTTTCCACTGGCTTTCAGGGGGTTTAGGTGCAGGTCCTATATCTGCTCTCTGTCAACACTCTGAGTATTATATGACCAAAAAAGATAAGCTCTACCTTCCAAAAAAGTTCAGGACCTAATGGTGGTCCTCTATTTACAAGCAACGGCACAAAAACAACAGCTGGCAGCACTGGAAAGTTTTTTCATCTCTTCTTTCACTTTATTCCTGGAAGCATCGTCTTGTTGCCCTGAATGTCTCCAAGTTGATGGTGATTCAACATGGCCCCTTGGCAGTTCACTCTGTTGCCTAATAATTGTCATGACAGCTATAGAATTGTTTCTTGTTCCCTTCGACGAGCACAGCAAATAAGCACTTTTCCCTTCC
The DNA here is from genome assembly GCF_000455745.1 of Alligator sinensis. Classification (NCBI taxonomy): domain Eukaryota; kingdom Metazoa; phylum Chordata; order Crocodylia; family Alligatoridae; genus Alligator; species Alligator sinensis. The sequence continues at coordinate 38,120 of NW_005842217.1, forward strand.
TCGCTGGTATAGCTGCACATGTTCTTATAGTTATTGCGTCTGCCTCCATCATCTTCGACATCCATCTCGGTGGAGATCCTTCCCCCCCCCACCACTAAACATTTTCTTTCACCTTTCTGGGAATTTCTTCTCCATCTTTTATCCAGAACAGGCATTGCCCTGCGCAATGGCTGCGGAGGAAGCTAAGAGACTCCCTCTAGCAAATAATACAACAAACCCTGAAAACCCTACAGACAAAAGCTTGAAGAGTTTTGCTGGAAACTGGAATCCGGGGTCAGTTGGACATTAAACTTGCCAGGCTCCTGGTTGTAGGGTGGGAGCGCACAAGAAAAAGATATTTCCTTTCTTGGAAAAGTCCTGCAGCAACCAGAGCAGGGAAGCTCTGAGACGAAAGGGAACACACAGTCCACTCCATCCTCCACGCCCACCCCACATTTGCCCCTTTCACATTGCTCACCTCCTCTTTCACATTCACCTGCTGCTTCATTCATCCCTTCTCTCTTTTTTACTCACTGTATTTTTGCAGTTAGCCTACAACCACTGGAGGTCAGGCTCTCACAACCGACACCGCCTTTGTACTCACATCCGAAACCCAGGGCTCATGGTCCCTCTCAGCTCAAGGATAGTGCCGCCTACAGTGTTTGCACAGACTAACCAGCACCCCCTGCCCCCAAGGTCTTCCAACATAAAAAGAGATCCGGTGCTGGAGCAAGGCTGACATTGTCACACTGTGGCAATTGCGGTATAACAAGCAATATTTTGCAGGGCTCTTGATAACTCGATAAGTGCCACTTGTGTTTGCTGTCGGTATGCCGCTGCAGCAAATTCTCTCTCCGCCAGGCAAATAGGGAGAGAAGATGTTGCATGGTAGCTTACAGAAGCTCAAAGCAAAGCATTTTTGTTTAACTGACACAATGAATGGAAAAGTAGAAACACTTTGCCTTTTAATTCTCTGATTGCAAAGGGATGACAGATTGACGCAATCACCTGTAACGGCTCAATGGCTGAATAAATGCGCTAGGTAAATAAATACAAAGAGATATGCTGTCTGTACTAAACTAAGGTACATATAGTACAGAAAAAAAAATCCCTCTCTGTCCCCCCAGAACAACAGCCCACCCCCCTCCCCAAACTCCTCAGGCCTTTGGTTAAAAAAACAAAACCAAAGAATTGTAGCTCTCTACCCCTTGGAACTAAATGAGATTTTTGGCCCACTGTTTGCATTAGTCCTCTAAGCCTCCACACCAATGACGATGCATACGTATTGACAGTGCAGGGGGCACAACGTCGCACCGCCACCACCTCTGCCAGGCCCTGGCTCTGCCCAGGCTGTAGCCCTGCACCCTGCTTTCAGCATGGAAATTTTGAGGGGTATGTGCCCCCCCGTGCATCGCCTATGCTCTACACACACATAATTGGGGTCCTCTTTAAAATTTGGAGCTGATCAAAGTTCTTCAGGGCTGGGGGGGGGGAGTCTTTCCATTGGCTTCTTTGGACTTTGGATTAGGTTATTAAAGTCTCACTTGAGACCATTTCTCCAGCATTCGTTTGTTAGCTATTCATTATCTATACACTGAAAACAGGTCTGCGAACATTCAGCTCAGGACTAGTTTGATGAGCTGCCAACCCCTGGGAGAAAATAGTTTCAGACATAAAATGGAGACACTCACCAATGTGAAGTTTTATTGCTGCCTATTTAAAATTCCAAAGAGCCAAGTAACTCCAAATATCTGAGCCAAGCCAATTACATCCATTAGTCTCCATTTCCCCTTCTCTCTCTCTCTCATGCACACACATACACTCCACCACCACGACCACCCTCACCACCACCACCAGAAAAATGCAGACAAATGCCCAGATTTTCAAAAACAACCAGTAACTTCCAATACTCCTAAAACCGTTTAGGTGTCTAATTTGAGACACCTACTTGGGGCCTGATGTTAAGGCAGTGATAAGCACGTGCCTTGTGAAAACTGGGCCCCATTATTCTGTTCCAAATTAGACTCAAAATTATGTTGAACACTGAAAATCCTGACCCAAAAGCCCAGATGTATGGGCAAGTGCACCACAGACAGCATTTCTGATACTACTACTGCAGTACCGCCAACCTCAAGCATTCAAAAGCCATGTGTAAGAACAAAAAAAAAATCATGAGACTCACTTTAAAAAGCATGCAGTTGGAAAACAAATTAGACTCAGTGATCTCTTTAATTGCTTCCTGGTTTGCAAGCAGGTGGGATGCATTTGGATCCCCATTTTCAGGCAAACATGAGGTTTATAAACTTACTCCTGTTCCTTCCCTCTATCCTTTCCCGGTGAAAATGTTGTTTCCACTGTAGTTTCTCCTGGACACCAGGACTGGGGCTGTACAAATACTGCCAAGTGTCTCAGGCTGTGAAATCTCAATTTCTGGCTGTTTAAGAGTAGATGAGACAACACGGGTTTCAAATCATTTAGACAGGGGTGATCCTGCCCTGAACAGGGGGGTGGATTAGTGTGACTACCTGAGATCCCTTCTAGCCCTGTTTTCTATGATCATAATGCCCAGGCAATCTGAAGAACTGGTGCTACTGGAGGTATTATTGATACTCAAATCCAGCAGGCTGAACCATGCTACGTTCACATGCCTGCCATGCACTTCATAGATTCATAGTAGGTAGGGTCGGAAGGGACCTCAATAGATCATCGAGTCCGACCCCCTGCATAAGCAGGAAAGAGT
>NW_005842217.1:41071-89770 GCF_000455745.1 Alligator sinensis
GCTTTTCTGATGGCTTCGTCACACTGCCGACTCATGTTCACCTTGGAGTCCACTAGGACTCCAAGATCCCTTTCCGCTTCCGTGCCACCCAGCAGGTCATTCCCTAGGCTGTAGGTGTGCTGGACGTTTTTCCTCCCTAGGTGCAGCAGTTTCCATTTCTCCTTGTTGAATTGCATTCTGTTGTTTTCTGCCCATTTGTCCAACCTATCCAGGTCTGCTTGCAGTATGGACACTTGTCATGTCCATACTGCAAGCATGCCCCTCAAGCATGCCATGCTTGCTCCACACATGCTGCCTCCAAACCTGGAGTCAGCGTAGTCACTGCACTCATTAGCATGGCAGCGAGCTAGCTGGCAGTGTAACTCAGCATGCCAATTAGCCCACTCAAGCAGCACGTAGTAACTATGCCATATGCAGTGCACGAGGCAGTCTGCATAGAGCACAGTGGCATACACAGCAAGTCTACTGGGAAGACAGGGCCATATACGTAGTGGAAAAGAGCTGACTTTGTAGTCAGCACAAAATATGGGAAGCTTAAGAGGGGCAGAGACAGGAAGTGACATGGCCAAGGGCATCCAGCTCAGCAGTGGCAGAGCTGGCCATAGACCCGGTCCAGCAATACGAGCGTGAGAGCCAGTTCATGCAAGAATCATACATGAGCCACACAAAGCCCCCATGCAATTTGCCTGGTGCTTATAAAATAACCTACTTTTAGGATCATCATCGTCTTTTTAAAAAAATAATAATTTGGCCATTATTCACATCAGGGCTGTTTCATGCTGGCTGCTCAGTATCAATGGATTTAACTTGCGTCTCTTGTACAGCCGGAGAGAGGGGAGCAACACAGATTTAATTGGTCTGAATCCCAAGGCAGACTGTCAGAAACAGCTGTTATCTGTCGGAGGAAGGCTTTTTCCTCTCGCTCTCGCTCTCTTTCTATTTGAATGCCCTGTAATATCAGGAGATAAAAGACACAAATAGCTTTGTCTGATGCATTTCTTACCCAACAGGCTACCCAAAACTTTGAGTTAAATAAACACAGAAAAAAAAAGGTCAAACGTTTCTGCTGGATGCACAGCAAGAAGTGTGAAGTGTGTTACAGGCCACTGCAGGCACAAGAGGAAGCTAAGGAGTATGGATCCTTTATGCCAGCCAGTAATGAATGTCAAGGCCCTGGAAAGCCCGTTCCTTTACTCTTAAATGCTCATGTTCCCAAGGAGGACACAGGATCATGGGCAGGGAATGGTGGAAAGAAAGGATGAGCCAGTGCTTAGGACCTAGTCTAGGACTTTAGAGACCAACGCTCAACTTTCCTAGGTTTTGGACAAGTTGCTTTGGCCAATCCTCAAAGGCCGGGGTAGGCGACCTTTCCCAGTGAGCTGGAATGATCCACCCTGGATCAGAGGTGGGACGCAGATGGTAGGACCCTGGTGTCACTGCCACTTTTCTCGGCTGTGGCCCAGGGAAAGTGCCCACAACCGGCCCTTCTCTCTGTGGAGGCATGGGGAGAGCATTTGCAATAGCCAAATGCCACCAAAGCCTGGCATCTGGTCCATGAACCATAGGATGCCAACCCCTGCTCAAAGATATCTGCTCAGTGCACTGCCTGAAATCAATGAGAGGCAGGGATCTAAACTCCCTCCTGAACCCGGCACCCTGTTCCCCCCTCCCCACCGCTTCTGAATACAGCACCCCATGTAAAATTTGGGACTGATCGACTTTCTTTGCATGGTGGCGAGGGGGGTCTTTCCATTGACTTCTTTGGACTTTGGATTAGGTTATTAATGTCTCACTTGAGACCATTTCTCTAGCACTCATTTGTTAGCTATTCATTATCTATACACGGAAAACAGGTCCTTGAACATTCAGCTCAGGACTAGTTTGATGAGCTGCCAACCCCTGGGAGAAAACAGTTTCAGACATAAAATGGAGACTCACCAATGTGAAGTTTTATTGCTGCCTACTTAAAATCCCAAAGAGCCAAGTAATTCCAAATATTTTTGCCAAGCCAATTACATCCATTAGTCTCCATTTACCTTTCTCTCTCTCACACACACACACACACACACACACACACACACACCCCCCACCGCCACCAGAAAAATGCAGACAAAAGCCCAAATTTTCAGAAACAACCTGTAACTCTAAATGCTCCTAAAACTGTTTAGGTGTCTAACTTGAGACACTTACTCGGGGCTTGATGTTAAGAAAGTGATAAGCACATGCCTTGTGAAAATTGAGCCCCATTATTGTGTTTCAAATTGGACACAAAATCTTGTTGAACACTGAAAATCCTGACCCCAAAACCCAGCAGCGTGGGCAATTGAACCACAGGCAGCATTTCGAGTCTGCCTGCAGGAAGAATTCCTTCCTATTTGAAAAGCCCAAGAAATGGTTAAATGGCAAAGCTTTGGGAATAAAAATGCATATAATTGTAATCAGCCACTGTGCAAAGCCCAGCTTCAGTGGGAATACTTATTTGATTTTCCAAATTCTGCTTTTTTTTTTAAACCTGTGTGCTCTCATCCAGCTTAATGAGGTATTCATCTATCTGAACTCATATTGCATCTGAGAAGCTGAAAAACAAAGCCAAGAGGTCAGCGGCAAAAATGCTATGATATCCCAGATGATAATCCCGCAGCGAGCATGTGGAATCTGATGGGCAGCGCAGAAGCACAGCAAAGTTTGCCAAACATAAGCTTGCAAACTTATAGTGGAAGGAGCTATCTGCTCTCATGTTGAGATTCAAACTTGACACATGATAGGAACAAGTTAGGAGATACTTGGTGTGGAGACAGCTGTGCAGTGCTGCCAGCTGTACTTTGCTGTCCCGCTTTAGACGGACTTTGTTAAGCCCTTTCCAGAGGGATGTGCATGCAGTGACACACTTCATGGTAGCATGGCGCCTACTCTGCAACTCCTCTTCCGGTCTTTCCCCACTCACAGTGCCATCTGCTCTGTACCAGTTAATGCCCAGGGTGTTTCTTTCTATTCTGGAGCTTTAGCAATGGTAGATCTCACGCCCTGTCAGCAGCACAACAGTGCGAGCACGTTCGATCAATATGGGCAAACATGCCTTCCCAAAAAAAACTCAATAAGGCAAACAAATTAACAGCACTAATGTCTTCCCTAATCATTAGTGAGAGGGAATCCACATGCAATGAATTAGGAACATAAAGCCCTGACCTCTTTGGAGCAGTGAATCTTGGGCAAATAACCCCAACCCTTCGAGAGCAGCTGTGCACCACAAGAACATCTGAGGAGTGATATGGAGTTGGGAAGAACCACGGATGGCTTTGAATTGCAAACTTAAACCCAAAGGAATTAGTCTCTGAGGCCTATAATTTTCACTGATGTGGGCCTTTGATATTGTACTTTGAGCTCTGCTGGAGCGCCAAGAGAAGAGCGGGCCCCTGCTTCGGGTCTACACTGCCTCTAGCTGAGATGCACATAAGCCAGCCCACGCGCGTCCCAATTCATTACCTTCATTTCTCTAAAAATGACCCACTACTAATTCAATGGGGAGAGGCAGTGGTCCCAAGATGCATACCAACCAGTTATGAGCTGTCTTTGAGCAAGCAAATGAAACCTTACTCACCTAACACACCGCCCTGAACACAAGGCAGGATACTGGAAAAGGGCCTCAAACCCTGAATCTCCCTGGAAGAGAGACAGAGAGAATACCCCTGGGAAGTAAAACTAGCATTCTGGGCAGGGGATGAAGTGCAAAGTACCAATTTGTAAAGTCGGGCCATTTTCCAGAGCCACTATGACCCTAATTCTTTATTCATTAGCACATTTTGACTCCAATAGCAAGCCCTAAGGACAATTCCAGCTGCTTCTTTGCTGGAATAATCCCTGAGAGCTATACGACTTTCATCCTAAAAAACTACCGGCTGTAGACAACAGATACACTTTAAATATTTCTCCCAGAAAGAAAGCTGTTGGAAGTTCAAAATAAGTTTTATGCACATGTTGAAAAAGAGGAGGGGGAGAGGGATGGAGGGAAGGATGCAGAATTTGAAACAAGCAGAAACTAATAAAGTTCATCTACTGCATATAGTTCACTGGCAGCACTCAGCTACTTCTGGGGTAGAAAGCAACAGCTGTTTAACCGTATCTAGCTGAAACTGCAGAATCCTAGGAATGCAAAATTGGAGTTACCAAAAATGGGATTAACCCAGTTTGTGAAGGCAGAGACCTGTTTCTGCAATAAGGTCTCTTGTTCTTCTTTCAAGGGTCCTTATTTTTCATTGCATTCAAAATGCAGCGCCTCCAGCATCACTAAGGGGCATTGGTTCAAGACTGAAAGAGGAAAGACCACCGTATATTGAACAACCATCATCACTTCCCCTTAAATGGAAACTAATATCACATGCAAGGATTGTTTCGATCATGCAGTGTAAAGTCAACTATGCTAATAAGTTCACTGTGTTCATTTCTTCTAACTTGTCACAGGCATTTCAACAAGGATCCTATCAGCCAAAGAAAACATCCCAAACAAGAAAAACATCCAAACATTCATAGATTCATAGACTGTAAGGCTGGAAGGGACCTTGGAAGATCATCGGGTCCAGCCCCCTGCACCAAGCAGGAATATAATCTTAAGCATGATTATGCTTTTTTTATATATATGGACATTTTACATATATATTTTATATATATACATTTTATATGTGTAAGTCCTCGGACTTACGACACAATCGGTTCCTGAAAACCGCGTCTTAAGTCGAAACGCTGTAACCCGAAACCCATTTTCTCATAAGAAACAATGTTATAAATGGGGGGTTGGTTCCTGAACCAAGGCCCGATACCCTATTTTCACTAAAAATACCCCAGAATTTTGTGCTCGATCAATTATAGATGAGTAACAGAGCTACATCAATGTATTTCTATTGTAAATAGCAATCATATTGATTTGGAAGGATTTCTTTGAGGTGACTTTGCTGGACTTGTTGAAGGGCTCTTGGTTGGACTTTTTGAAGGGTTTTTGGCTGGAGTCTTCTCAGGAGTCTTGGCTGCGGGTTTTTCTGGAGTCTTGTCTGCTTTCTTAAAGAAAGCGCCCAAGGAAGTTTGGACAGATGTTCTCCAGGGAGACCGGCGATGCAGCGAACTTGTTCGCTGGCACGGCACTGCATTGGATCAAGCGTTGTAAAGTCAAAACTGAGGTCAGAAAGTTGAAACAGGGAGTCAATTTATAAACATTGTAAGTGCGAAACATTGTAAGTCGAAACGCTGTAAGTCGAGGACTGCCTGTATATAGTGTTTTTGCTTATTAATATACAACCAGGGGTGTTTCCAGAGCAACTGCAACCATAATTCTTTATTCAAATCTGCAGTCTTCCCTGTACAAGGTTTCCCCTTCTGGTATTATCCTGGACCAAGCGTGCTTGGTTTGCATCTCTCACGAGATAACGGGAACCCCTGGGTGTCTTACAGAGCGCTGGCCAAGCCCTTTTCTGGCATAAACCTGCCCAGCTCCACTGGACTCAACAGGACTGTGCCAGTGTACACCGTCACACAATTCACCTTGATATTCCAGTTATAACTTCCAGCAGAGATGGACTTGGAGAACAGCCCAGGTAGATGAGATAGCTGCAAAACCTGGATCTCAGTTCTTACTAAGGCTCATCTCTGCTTTTTGTTTGGGCAGGAGATGTCCCCCTTATTATATTCAGCATGGTTTGCTACTGCTGCTGTTGTTTTAAAGAAAACATGCTGCATTAAGCTTCACATAAGTAACAAGTGGGGCTTTAAGATCCTCCCTGGCATTTCAGATAAACAGGAGCTAACCTTCCATCTCTCAGAGAGCCCTGCAATGCATGCAAACCAACTCCAGCCTGCTCTTTCCTAATAGCAGCATTTAAAGCTTGTCCTTAGACATTAGCTTCCGGTAATGGCTTACTCCATCACAAAAACGACTCCTGCCCTAACAGCTGCCCAATCTCAAGCTTTACAAATTCTTTGCCTGACCTCAAAACAGTTGCAAAAAGCCTGCCATAGGAGCCCAGTGAAAGAATGCTTTCCTAAATATTGAATGTTTAACCAAATATAAACTTCCTGGGAAACAATTCCCTTGAGATTAGACAGTGCAAGGAAGCCAAATGCTATTAACGGCCTCCAAAATATTTATACCCAATGCTGAATCTCTGCCACGCTGAACAGAAAATGCATGTCAGGAATGTGAAAAGTTGGTGCCATTTACTGGGTGCTTTCAATTGACAGATGTGGAGAGGCTGCTTGGTTGCAGAAGATGGAAATGAGATTTGCTGCCCTTTCTTTCTTTTTTTTTAAGCAGCAATGAAAACACCATAACCAAGGCAACAGAGATGATGATACCCAAAGATATTATCAAGGTTGATTCTTCTTCTTAAAGTCTGGCAAGAAAGAGACCCAGAGCATAACCAACAATGTTCATGTCATCAGGAAGGAGCTTTGTCTACAAGTGGAGAGCCTGTAATTGCTTCCTCGCGAGCCTCCTGTGCTTTCCCCAGAAGCAATAGCCACCGACGTCCATCAACGACTGGATCAGAAGGACGGCTCATCTCATCGGTTATGACAATTTTTTTGGTTCTTTACCTCTAGAGCCACCACCCCTGTACACACGAAACAATGCCCACTGCATCCTTCTGTATTATGCTGGAATAATTCCCTCGTAATTAAGGGCAGTGTCCTGTTACTGAGATGACCGATGTCCAAGTTCCCTGCTCTGCCTTAACTTCCAGTTCTTAGGCAAGTCATGTGTCCTGTTAATTAGGGATAACACACCTCCAGCTTTGTGAAGTTAACTACGTTAATGCCTGTGACAATGGGGTAGGGGAATGGGGATGATCTAAATACAGCACCCAGATGGGCAAAAAGACAGCCTCACCCTTTCAGGGGAATCCTGACATCTAAGAAGCAAATCAGAGCTACAAGCAGGTACTAAAGCCTCGAGGACGATTATCTTGCACTATCACCGTCTCATGCTGAGCAGCCACTCTCTGTCCTGCCACAAAAGTCGTGGACATCAAAACTCCTCCGGCACTTGGACACTGTAAGCAGAGCATACCCTGGGTCCTTCATATGCATGGCTTACTGAGATGCCCAGAGTGGCAAAACAGCACTCTCACTCTTGTTCAGGCTGGATTTAGCTGGGGGAAAACAAGACAGTTGGGACTTGTGTTGGAAGAGGTAAGCAAAGCACATCACATGCACACTGGGAGCATGAGACACAACTAAGAAAAATGGGAAGACAAAAGGGCATAGAGCTGGCAAGGAGACAGAGGATGAGAAATCTAGGTGGGTAGCATGGTTCTCTACCGCTCCAGCATCCCATGCTGTGTTTTACTCCAGTAGAGTCACCGCGAATATCTGCCGTTCTGATCGGGTAATATTTAATTCCTACTTTGCGATGTTGGGAGGACCATGGAGGGTGAAGAACTGAGACTTTGCAGGGAAAGCGGGGTCTTAAAAGGAAAGGCACAGACAGAGGGACAGGTAAAAACCAAAGGGGAAAGTGAAAGGAATTAAATAGACCGATGGGGAAAGGAAGACTTGGCTTGGAAGGTATAATGGAGAGCGGAAAGCACAACAACAAGTCTTCTGTTTGCTTTTCATGAATTATCGAACAAAGAGCAGGGCTATGGGGCGTTACGGGCTCCATCTTTATGTATGGATTCAACTGCACAAACCAATTTCTTAAGAAAACCTAAAGCTAAAAGCCAGAACCTCAGACAGTGCCACGGTGTGACTGAACTGCAGGAGGGAAAACTATAGTGAACCTCTAGCTGTAAATGCAATTGCTCCCCAGTAGCCTCCTCTTGGTTTGCTTTTCTGCTTTCAAACGTTGTACCAACAAGAGGTGGGCAGGATCCCTGGGCTGACCTCCAAGACACCCCACGATGTGCAGAAACTCAGCATGTTCTGAAAAGGTGTCCAATGGTTACAGAAAGCACTGCACCTCTACAGCTATGGCCATCCATGGCCACCAAGGTCAACAGACTCATCATCTCTGGTAGCCTGATGTGTTGAGCACTGAACAATCCCTCCAAACTCACAGAGGGACAAATTAGGGCTCACTCCAAAGTCACTGGCATAGCGTCAGTGAAAATATGGGCACGGAGAAGAATTGCCCCCGCTAAGAACAAAGCCTATCAGTTTAACTGCCTCAAGTCAGACACTTCAATCTGCATTAGACACTTAAAATGGGGCCTGGATTTTCAGCTGTATTCTCAGTTCCCATTCACTTCTCCTCTGGACTCTTCTTCCCTAAGAACCTCCCTCTAAGTCATCCCTTTTGCTCCAACTTGCCTTCAGCCAAACTTGAGGATGCAATTAAGCCTAAAGTATCTATCATGAAGGGTTCAAGGATGGCTAAGGCACACAAAAAGAAAGGAAACAGAGACTCATCTCTGTATGTATACCGAACTGCAGATACAACATCAGCAAAATCTTACTTGCATCAAAACTCACACCAATAAAAATCTTTATGGGCATCCCCTTTGCTTTAATAAGAAGGTGTCAAAAACCTGTTTCTTATTAAGGACAAGGAAGCATCATAATGTTTAAAGCCTCTAAGCAGGTATTGGGGAGGGAAATGAGGTTGGGAAAGGTTTTAAACTGCCCTCCAAGGTCATTCTACCAGGCTCTCAGTAAAGGAGGCCACCCTAACGAGTCATAAAATGGAAAAAACCGTCTCCTCGATATTAAAATGTAAACTAAGAGAGAGATCAAATTATTATTCAGGCTCTGAATGAAAGCCATAAAAGGCAAGAAATCCAGAGTTAAGTCTCATTCTCTGGGTCATATTCAAGACAGACAAAGGGGAGGAGGAAAAACTGTACAAGTAAAGATGGTTTCAGACTGTGGACACTTGTCTAGTTTATTAATTTACAAAGTTCCCATTTTGTGAGGTGTCTGGGACCATGCACACGACTGAACAAAAGCTGGGCACGATTCCCAGAAACTAGGCACCAAAAAAAAAATCCCTAAAAATCTGAAGGGGGAATAATGAGTGGGGAAAAAAGGTGGCAGGTGGAAAACTGGCAAGCTGGGCATGATTCCCAGAAACTAGGCACCAAAAAAAAAAAAATCCCTAAAAATCTGAAGGGGGAATAATGAGTGGGGAAAAAAGGTGGCAGGTGGAAAACTGGCAACGATGAAACGATGCAAAACAGGAGGTATACGGCTAAAACGCATTACGGCCCATGGAAATGTCAGAACTTGATGATGCAAAACAGGAGGCATACGGCTAAAATGCATTACGGCCCATGGAAATGTCAGAACTTGACTTGTCGCTCTTGAGAATGGAAATCGCTGCAGGTACGAAGTACTCCTATTCTCTTACCAGATACTAAACCAATCCACTTGTGGTGGATCCATCGCTGATGGGCCGTGTGCCATGGCTTGGGAAACGCTGCCTCGGCTACAAGTTTTTTGCAACGATTTCCATCAGTAGACCGCAAAAGTGCTTAACCGAGGGGGTCTGGGATCATTTTTTGAGGCACAAAGGTGAAGGGACTTATCCGTGATGACACAACAAGCCGGGGGGGCAGAATCAGGAATACAATCCATGTTTTTCCTGAGACCTGGTCCAGTGATCTACCCACAGGGGGAACTTGCTCAGACTGAACAAATCCAGGATAAAGTGGTCTGGGAGGAAGATCCTGTATGCAGAGGGTGATTGAAGAAGGCAAAATCTGTATATGGATGGCGGCACAGAGAGCCAGAAGAGCATAGGGCTTCATTTGCCCTTGAAGGATGGTGTGTGATATGGGGACAATCCAACATATGAGTTCTAGATACCACAGACTTCTTTATTAAATTGTCTAGACTGTTGCGTCCTTCATTAGCCCTACCCACGAAGCTGCACTGCTTCTCACTTCTAGCACTATGACTCCCCATGCTGGCCACCCTGGGTTGGGGGTCAGACTAGATGATCTTTTCAAGTCCCTTCTGATCCCAAACTACTATCAAACTACTATAACTACTCTGAAGATAAAGGAGACCAGTCAGTCCCCAGGGCTTCTTTCTGTCTGGCTTTTTTCCAGACAAATATATTCTTCCCATTCTTGCACAGGCAAGTCTTTTTCGTGCCTTTTCCTTCTCTTCAAGCACTAATGCTAATGCCACTTAGAATAACAAACACAAGATGGGCAATCAAAGATTATCTGTAGGATGGCCAAAAGGACTTGTTATGTGGGCGGGAAGATATAACACTGGTAATGCTGAAGAAGAAATAGCTTGAAAGGAGCGGTCCCAGTGGTAACTTCTGCAGCAACTACCGGGCTGTAACGTATCGGATCATCGCTGGGAATGCTCATAATGAGTGGTTGTTTTAAACCACACTTTCTAATGTGAGGCCCATAAAATAATATATACCCATTTTGTCAGGGCGTTAAAACTGACGGGGAGTGCTAGTGCATGGTGAAAGCAAAGAGATCCTGGGCTGAGTATACTTAGCAATACAGTTCTGGGAAAGGGAAACCACTGCCTTGAGCTGACCTTTGTCAAAAATGGCAATGAAGACAATTCCTGCCTACCGGGCAGGGGAGAATTTAAAGCACCGTTAGTAAAGCGCTTTGAGATCCTTGCAAGAATAGAAACAGAAGTCATGGTGGGCCACATAGCTCAAGGAACAAGATCAGGACATTTCCAGGAGTGGCCACTCATCTTGGAGGCCTTCACTTTTGGATATTCAAGCGGGCCCTTCTTTACCTTCATACTCAGAGGGTGATGAGCACCCTGCCTTCAGTCAGGGGCTCAGTGCTTTTGAAAAAATAGACCAAAAAAAGTGTTGCAAACAGGCACACCACCCAGATACCCCTGAAATAAATGACAATGTTTGATTATCTGGATAACAGACTCCTGCTGGGTTCATTTTCTCCAGTTCCAAACTAAAGCAGTTAAGCATGTGCTTAATTTCATCTGCCCTTAGAAAAGCATTTACCTATAGGCTAATGCCTGAAGATGAGGCTCTCTCACGTCAAGTCAACCTTTCCCTGTCCCCACCCTTATCCCAGTAAATCAAGGGTAGGAGTCGCATGGCTGAGAATGGCAAGCATCTCTAAGAGTATCAAATGCTTTCTTTGTTCACCCAACTTTATAAGCCCTCCTGCCCAAGCCAGCGTTAATGGATTTAAGTTTTCCTGACAAGACATGCATTTTGAAAAGGTGCCTGTGAGATCATGTATATTTACTCAGCAAGCAGTTGAATAATTAGAGCAGAAGAACGTAAGACAAAGCCCGGTGCCAAACTCTCCAGTGAATTATTTAGAGAGCCCATTTTCAAAGAGCTGGTGCAACAAAATGCTTTTTTGTTGACAGAGCACTCTGAACATTTGATCTGAGTAAATAAATCATCCGACGGCACGGCCTCATCGCAGAAATGGGGACTCCTGCCTTGCCACTCGAATGAGTCAGGGCATCCAGCAGCTCCTTTGCTCTCGTCCACTTTGGAGTGTTTCAGCCAAAAGTTTTCAAACAGGGAAGAAGAAGGAGTTTTAATGAAATGGGGCAATTCCCTCCTGGGCTGCCAAATCCATAGGAAACCTTATGTAGTGCCAGACTATGCTGCTGAGCTATAGGTGGAGCTCCGGGCTCATTCAGGCAGGATGACGTGCTCTCCTATCTCGAGTGGCCACATCTCTTAGGCTGCTGCAGGGACTGGAGGAGCACGGCTCTTCTTCTTCCCTTTGCTCTTTGCAATGGTTACAAAAGCTCAAAAGCTGCGACCGTGCTTGGGCCTGGGTGATGGAACAAGGGAGGAGGAGGAGAAGAGGTGAGATGGAGTTTCTCGACACTCAGTGATCAGGATTAGCTATACCTTTTTGTATATCCAGATTTTTGTATGCATTTTTGTATGTCCAGATTTGCTTGGGCTGGTCTGAGTGATGTATCTTTACTCCTCTTTGTGCCAACAGGCCTTGCTGCCATTTGGGTGCTCCTTGGCGAAGACCCAGGCTGAGCTTCCATGGCTGTCCTCTCTCGCTGGTCAGCCCCGAGTCAAATACAAACCACTCCATCTGCAGAGGGGCACAGGCCATCCCAGTCATCCCTCTTCTCCCGACCAGCATCCTGTTGTCATGAACTGGGATTCAGGACTAGTATATCCAGAACTGACATGACAACTCTTTCAATGAATGACAGAAAGGCTGTATTTACTGTGAGCATTCACTGTTGAATGAGCCTTAAGCAACACAAAGTCCAGTATTTAGCTGTGAAAGAGATAGTTATCTCATCCTCACAGGTGTCTTATCTGTCTTATCAGCTGCTCTAAGGTGTGGATCCGATCACCCAAAGATCAGCTGGGCGCAGCAGCAGTTCTTGTCAGCAGGATCTTTCATTCTTGAAGCACGTGCGCCCTGCTAGCTGTCTCGTTCCTCTTTATACCCTTTAGCCCAGCCTCGTCAAGGCAATCTTGTGGTTGTGTAAATCAAGAGAGAGTCCCAAGCAGTAATTAATAGGAAAATCCTGTTAATCAAACTGTTCATTACTGGTTATTAGAAAGCCCCAATTTTGAATGAATTCCCTTCCTCAATATCACGAAGTTATCCATTTTTACTAAGTTGGAACATACCAAGGAATTGATTAAAAACCAGGAAAAACACAAGGTTTTTGAGGAGTCGTTTTTGGAAGTTTTGTGTTGTCCTTGGAAGATAAAGGGAACTTTTTGGGCAAAACAAGAGTAAATCAGGAGACACCTATCGGAGCCCGTATGGAGACTGTCTCTTTCCGCACGCAAACACGAATTAATTGCAAAAGAAATATTTTCTATACTAATTAATCAAGGATAGACATTTCACACAGTTACATACCAGACAAACATGATCCTGCTTAAAATCATCATAAATATAGCAAGATAAGCTAGCAGTGATGCCTCATTATTTCTTTTCACAAGGTCCAGCCACAAACTCGCATACCCTTGCATGATGCAAATGTCATCAAAACTGTGTATTTTAACTTTTGTGAGTAGGCCCAGCTCAGCTTGAGTTTCACAGTCATCACCAGGGATCCTGGTTTTCCCTGATAAAACAAATTGCGATTTCTCTGATAAACCCCCCAAATCCATGATTAAAATGAAAGGCCCCTCACCCTTGCTGCTGCGAGCTCACGCTTTCCTAGAGAGACGTCCCCTATGCGCACAGCAGCCGTGGGGGCGGTGGCGTGGGGTTGTGCCCCTTGCTGCTGCCTTGCGCGCAGGGGATGCATCACCAGGGCAGTGTGGAGCTCGCAGCGGCAAGCAGCTTTCCTGCACAGCCCTGCAGTGCCGGGTTGCACCCACCAGGCTGCAGAGGCCCCCTCCAGATGAGCTGCCCATGGCCCTGTCCTGCTCCCTGCTGGGGCTCTGCAGCTGATCATTGCAGCCCCGGGGCCCCAAGCCCCATGCACCACCCAGCTGGGCAGCAGCTCCAGCCCTGCCTACTCCCTCCCTATGGGGACCTCAATCCCCCACACACACTTACCTGCAGGAGCTGCTCTCCAGGCAGCATATATGTGCACATGGCACCCCATGCCTGACTGCCCTCTTCCCACTCCCCCCAGCCCCTTGCAGGCTGCAACTCTGCAAGCCTGCAGAGAGCTCTTTGCAAATCTGGCCAGGGGGTCATCTAGCCAGCAGTCCAACAGACCACCGGTCACCTAGCCGAGTCATTTCTTGTTATGTTTAAACTGCGCTTACTGTTTGAGGTTGTCTCTCCATTGCCCTGCCTGCATCTTGAGTGGGCACGACCGACCTACATTAAACTAGCCAGTTCTGGGGCTGATAGCAGGGTAGAAATGGCAATAGAGAATTCAGTGGAGACTCATCCTCCTTCCCCTCTCCCAGGGATTTGCTTCCGGTGGGTTGTGCAATTAGCACTTTGCTCTGTGCCAATACTTGCATCAGTACCAATGAAAATTGGCTTAAAGCTAAGTCAAGCTGGAGTCACTGCACGACTGTAACAGACTTGCCCTAAGAAAGGAAACACTAGATTTCTCTTTTGCCCTTAGAAAGCAGGACTTTCTCTCCTGCCACCTCCCACCTGCCTTTACGGCCATCCTCTGTGTCCACATTTGAGGATGCCATTGAGAGATTTTGCTGCCCCATTGTCTGTACACTACTGGCTTTGGGGTAAGCTGAGGTCTTCAGTCTCCAAGGCTGTCAATCAGGTCCCTTTCATGAGCAATACATTCACTTTAAGAAAGATAAAGCTTTTCATCCTGTATCACTGCTGCCAAAGGCATCGTTGTATTTGTTCCATGGAGGGAAGAAGTGGATGATACTACTACTGCAGTACCGCCAACCGCAAGCATTCAAAAGCCATGAGTCAGGAATGAAAAAAAATCATGAGACTCACTTTAAAAAGCATGCAGTTGGAAAACAAATTAGACTCAGTGATCTCTTTAATTGCTTCCTGGTTTGCAAGCAGGTGGGATGCATTTGGATCCCCATTTTCAGGCAAACATGAGGTTTATAAACTTACTCCTGTTCCTTCCCTCTATTCTTCCCCAGTGAAAATGTTGTTTCCACTGTAGTTTCCCCTGGACACCAGGACTGGGGCTGTACGAATACTGCCAAGTGTCTCAGGCTGCGAAATCTCCATCAGTGGTTGTTTAAGAGCAGATGAGACAAACATGATTTTTGAATCGTTTAGACAGGGGTGATCCTGCCCTGAACATTGGGGTGGATTAGTGTGTCTTCCTGAGATCCCTTCTAGCCCTGTTTTCTATGATCATAATGCCCAGGCAATCTGAAGAACTGGTGCTACTGGTGGTATTATTGATACTCAAATCCAGCAGGCTGAACCATGCTACGTACCCACGCCTGCCATGCACTTGTCATGTCCATACTGCAAGCATGCCCCTCAAGCATGCCATGTTTGCTCCACACGTGCTGCCTCCAAACCTGGAGTCAGCGTAGTCACTGCACTCATTAGCATGGCAGCGAGCTAGCTGGCAGTGTAACTCAGCATGCCAATTAGCCCACTCAAGCAGCACGTAGTAACTATGCCATATGCAGTGCACGAGGCAGTCTGCATAGAGCACAGTGGCATACACAGCAAGTCTACTGGGAAGACAGGGCCATATACGTAGTGGAAAAGAGCTGACTTTGTAGTCAGCACAAAATACGGGAAGCTTAAGAGGGGCAGAGACAGGAAGTGACATGGCCAAGGGCATCCAGCTCAGCAGTGGCAGAGCTGGCCATAGACCCGGTCCAGCAATACGAGCGTGAGAGCCAGTTCATGCAAGAATCGTACATGAGCCACACAAAGCCCCCATGCAATTTGCCTGGTGCTTATAAAATAACCTACTTTTAGGATCATCATTGTCTTTTTAAAAAAATAATAATTTGGCCATTATTCACATCAGGGCTGTTTCATGCTGGCTGCTCAGTATCAATGGATTTAACTTGCGTCTCTTGTACAGCCGGAGAGAGGGGAGCAACACAGATTTAATTGGTCTGAATCCCAAGGCAGACTGTCAGAAACAGCTGTTATCTGTCGGGGGAAGGCTTTTTCCTCTCGCTCTCTTTCTCTTTGAATGCCCTGTAATATCAGGAGACAGAAGACACAAATAGCTTTCTCTGATGCATTTCTTACCCAACAGGCTACCCAAAACTTTGAGTTAAATAAACATACGGAAAAAACAAGAGGTCAGGGGAAATGCATGTTTCTGCTGGATGCACAGCAAGAAGTGTGAAGTGTGTTACAGGCCACTGCAGGCACAAGAGGAAGCTAAGGAGTATGGATCCTTTATGCCAGCCAGTAATGAATGTCAAGGCCCTGGAAAGCCCATTCCTTTACTCTTAAATGCACGTGTTACCAAGGAAGACACAGGATCATGGGCAGGGAATGATGGAAAGAAAGGATGAGCCAGTGCTTAGGACCTAGTCTGGGACTTCAGAGACCAAGGGTCAACTTTCCTAGGTTTTGGACAAGTTGCTTTGGCCAAATCCTCAAAGGCAGGAGTAGGCAACCTTTCCCAGTGAGCTGGAATGATCCACCCTGGATCAGAGGTGGGATGGCAGATGCTAGGACTCTGGTGCCACTGCCACTTTTCTCAGCTGTGGCCCAGGGAAAGTGCCTGCAGCCAGCCCTTCTCCCTGTGGAGGCATGAGGAGAGCATCTGCAATAGTTAAATGCCACCAAAGCCTGGCATCTGGTCCATGAACCATAGGATGCCAACCCCTGTTCAAAGATATCTGCTCAGTGCACTGCCTGAAATCAATGAGAGGCAGGGATCTAAACTCCCTTCTGAACCCAGCACCCCATTTCCCTGGGCCACACTTCCTCACTGTAGGACGGGCATAACCGCACTGACGTGCCTCAGCAGGGTGCAGCCAGGACAAGAGGTTAAATATTGGAGGGTTCTCAGGCTCAAAGATAATCAGGGATCGTGTAGCTAGCTCAGACAAAAAGATAGACTTGGCAGGTCAGAAGGCCCATGGGTTTAATCACAGCCCTTCTCAGGCTGCTTCGCTGAAATGCTGTCATCTCAAGCCTTACCCCTCCTGGGAAAGGTCATACCAAGTGCCTCATTAAAGCTGGACTGTGTTTGCTCATGTCCTTATAATGTACAAGACACAGAGCTCCCTTCCTACGCACCTGGGGGTATGCTTTCGAACACAGCCGCTCACATACCAGCCGCATGGTTTTTCCATGATTTGGGTCTCAGCTGTGCATACAAACGGCATGCCTACCACCAAACGGAAGAGCTGCTTGGCTGGCTGGGTGATCTGCACGTGCAAGCACTTAGGGTGCAGACAGAAGTGACAATCTTCACCTGATTTGGCCCCTAAAAGCACTACACAGCCATGACCAAACAGCGGTAGTGCTTTAAAAGGGCCTGACCCCCCACAAAATCTGAACCCTCTTTGCATGAGGGTTAGATGAAGATGTTTCAAAACACAGTGTATTCTCAATAACTTCTGTCTGCACCATTAATGGGGCAATGGGAACCTGGATCCGCAAGTCACTCTGAAAATGGCACGAGCCCAATTGACCCTGGGCTCTGACAGCAGGAAGCTATTCTCATCTGGCCCAGGGGCACAGAGGCAGGGCAAAGAGCAATGCTGCCCGATAACATCTCAGAGCATAACGGCATGTCTGACCATAACCGGAGTCAGACCGTTTCCTACAAACACCCGGCAGGCAAACTTGTGGAGCTGTTGCGTAGGACACGCATCAAGGTTGACTAAATGTTGCTTTACGTTTAAAATTAGTTGCATCACCTGCACGAATAATTAAAACGAATTAATTCTACGCTGACCTGCCTGTCTCATAACTGCTCAGTGTCGTTCCACGTGGGAACCAGAGATTTAAGGCAAAGAGGCAGAGCAGGGATAGATGCAGCTTGTACAGCCCAGACACTTAGATGCGACGGTGACTGGGGTATGGCCTACACCTTAGATTAGAAAAAGAAATGGAGAGTTCTTCACAGAGTGCCTGGCAAACCTCTCAGCCGGGCACATTGTCTAGCACTGGCTAGACGCTGCAAGGAAACCCCTAACTCGCTGAATGGCCCGAGAGTCGATGATGCCCCCTGCTTGTGGGAATGCTAGTCTCAGGCCCTAGACATGTCACATGTCTTGATTTGTTGCACTATCGATGCTGTTTTAGTGTGAAAAAGTGAGTGTCCACACGTTCACGCTGTTTGTCAGGCTAAAGAAATGGTCGATCACAGTCACAACAGTAGTACAATCAGCCTACTGGAAGCTGTGATACTGGAAGTGCCACGAAGGGCGAGAGGGGCAGGGGTCATTCACACAGGTGTTAGGCAACTAACTTGGAAACCTCTGCAATTAATGAGAGGATCTTATTTACTTCTGGATTCAGTGGGATCTGCATTTTCCCCTTTGCCTTTACTCGGGATCTAGAAAGGTGCCATTAACTCAGGGGTGCAGGCTGGATGGGCGGAGTGGAGCTAGCCCGCCGGCCAGATCGGGCCCAGAGACAGCCCCGCATACTGGATCCATGACACGGGGCCAGGTCGGCATGGGTGTTGCAGGCAGCATGCATCCTGGAGAGCACGCAGGGCCAGCCCAGGATGTGCTGCGTGCGTTGTGTGGGTCCGGTCAGAGACCACCAGGCAGCCCCACAGTTTACAGGCCAGATCCAGCCTGTATCTTTGATGCCCTTGCATTAATCCAGTTCTTCATTTCCAACCTACTGCACAGCAGGCAGGTTATATGGACTGCAAAGGCTTTTAAACAGGTAGCTCTCGCACACTGTCTTTGGTTTTTGTTTTTCTTAATCATCCTGCCACCCTCCATATACACCCCTGAGCTAACAACCCCGCAACACTGCTGCAACAGATGGAGTATCCGGATCCGAATCGACGACATCTTCCACGAGGAAGGGAATGGAAAACAAAAATCACACTCGACAGCAAGAAACCCAGATCCATGTCCAATCCCTGAAGGTTTTAATTGCACTTTCCAAACCCGACTGTGATCAGATCAATGCCCTAACTGTGAAAGCACTTAAAACAATTTATGGAAGTGCGAGATCAGCCCTGGAGAGTCCTCGGAGAAATTTATCCTTTATCACGGGGGACTAGACTTTTTCTCTCTCCTCCCTGCACATCATGCCTATTCCAAAATTGATTTCTTTCTCTTCTGTTCTCTTTCTCTCTCCTATTCTTTTTTTGAAAAATGAAAAAAAAATAATAACCCAGCCCTTGTTCCCCACTTGTGACGCTAATTCTATTATCTTATCTAAGAAAGCCTCTATCATTGGCTTTTTTTGTCTGAACACAGCCCAGCAGACCACTATTAAAACTGGCTATTGCCAAAGAGGCACTAACAAAACAAAGCATTTGTCACCTTTATTCACAACTGTGATATCAAAGATTACCTTGAATTGTACTGGGGCAGAGACTGAGAGGGGAATATTATACCGTAAGACATTTGGAATAAAAGTCCTGAAAGGCACAAAAGTAGTCTCTTAACCACAGTAAAAGGAATTGTTTGAAGCTGCAATGGATTGATGTGGATTATTATTATTCATATTTCAGTAGCACCTAGCTACTGAATCCCCAACCCGCAGGCAACAAGTTGCCTGAAATCCTCTGAAGGAAATCACAAAGTTACAACTGAGGTTGACAGGGAGAGGTGGGATGATGTTTCTTGCAGCCCTTTACTTGTTCTGGGTAATGGGCCAGAGAGAGGTGGGGGCCGGTGCCCTAATGGCTACACCCAGAAATGGGGTCCCTTACACCTGCACCCCAGGAGAAAATTCCTTGTTTAAAGAGTCTGCAATGCAGAGGAAGAAAGCAGATAAAGGGAGATCTGTTTTCCCCATTTTAATCAGAGGGAACCAAGAAACTAGAGTTACTCATGCAAGATCACATGGGAAGTACAGAGCAGTGCTGGGAACAGACCCCGGGCTGATGCCTGCCATGCTGCCTGCCCCACAAAGCCCTATTCACACTTGCATAGACATAGGTCATGCAACACCTGATCTGCAGAGGTGCCGGGCACTTCCAGCTCCTGTTGATTTGAATGGTAATTGCGGGAGCTCAGTGTTTCAAGAACTGTATCCATATACTGTAAAGCTCTCCAAGCTCTCCAATCTACATCTCTTGCAGATGAAGTGGGCAGTAGAACTGCAAGACAGGAAGTCAATCAGCTTGTCCAATGAGGGCAGAGAAAGCATGGCTGCTGGGGACAGCTGATCCTGTCCAGACACAATTAGAAGCCACCCACCAGCCCGCTCATCCTTCAGCCTCTCTCCGAAACGCACCCTCACCTGGCATTCGGCCGTGCCATTCCTGAACGCACACGACACAGAAACATCCCCTTTCCCGTTATTTCCTCATGTGCCAGTAGGGATGCCATAAGGTGACAGGGAGTTGGGGTGATGTGGGTGCTAAGGTGCGTGGTTCACAGCCCAGAGGTCCCAAGCTGGAGGCCACAGCAGAAGAGCTCATGGCACGGCCATGCCCGATTCCAATGAATCTGTGAATTTTGCTAAATACCCTGTCCCAAGGAGAAGGACGTGGGAAGGAAGGAAGGTGACCTGCATGATGAGCGTCTAATTACAACCCTAATCATAAATAGGTGCAATACATTTTCTATGACCCAGCTCTATCAGCTCCTTATTCTCTCCAATGCATCACCTTGGCACATGAACAGCAGTGACATCAAGTGGCATTTCACTTCTTCAGAGGCACCGACTTGGGCTTGAAGAGAGCTTGGCTCTGCACTCAGCACTGTCACTGGCCTGACTCAGTTGTCCTGGGCATGATGCTTCACCTGCCCCTGCCTCAGTTTCCCTGCCTCCGCGAAACGGAGATCATGCCACTCACTCCCTTTATAAAATGCAATCTGATCTACAGGCACATTTGGGGGGGGAGATCCATGGTATTATAAGCTTGGTAAATCTTTTTAATGTTTGCAAAATCAATACAATAAATAACTGAAAACAAGCTACTGCTGTAATTGTTCATAAGCTGCATGAAGTCAGAGTAACTTACTCTCGCTGGCACTGTGCATTTTCACTTCATTAGGATAAATCCATTCAGGTTGAGCTGGGCCACTTAATATTTGCTGTGTCACTATTAAACTGCTAACAACATAGAGGTGGGGGGGGATGAATTTCCATAGCTAGAAGAGCAAATTAGACATGCACACATCCTCATTCCTCTCTGTCTCCCAGTTTCCAAGGATGAACTGTCTGGCAGAAGAAACAAAATTTGAGCCTTTCAAACAGATCCCTTTTGCGAAAGGAAATGACCAAGAGGGCAATGGAAATCATTTAGGACAGGACAAAACAACCTCTCAAACACGATACACTCAGGTAAGCTGTAGTATGGAAATCTACTTGCTATTAAGATACAAGTGGTATAACTGATTCAAGGACAATGCCTTCGGTGTTGCAGAGATTCAAGAAGCCTTGGTGCCCAGACCTATGCATTAACCCTGATTGTGGATTTCTGGTCTAGGATCAGCATCTCGCTGGAGGTTCAGAGTATTTTAGCTCCACGCCGTTTACTTGTTGAGTCCACTAAAATAAACTGGTTGTCCTTTCTCGGTATCCTTTTCCCTCACAAGTTACAATGTCTGCTTCTTAGGTGCTCCTAAACACGGGGTGTGTCTACACATGCATTTACGCTGGCTTAAATTTTACTGCGCAGTAAGTGGGAATAGGCCGGCATCTATACACACAGGCATTAAAGTGCATTAATGCTGTGTGTGGACTAAAGTTAGTTCCAATTCAGTCCACACACACACTGTTACTGTGCAGGAAGGTGTCTACATGTGCGTT
The DNA here is from genome assembly GCF_000455745.1 of Alligator sinensis. Classification (NCBI taxonomy): domain Eukaryota; kingdom Metazoa; phylum Chordata; order Crocodylia; family Alligatoridae; genus Alligator; species Alligator sinensis. The sequence goes on from NW_005842217.1 coordinate 62,299, forward strand.
ACTGTGCAGTAAGTATTCGGGCGTAAATTTGATCCCTGCATGATGCAGGGATCAAACTTACGCTCAAGTCAGCATAAGTCACCATATTTGCTGTGCAGTATGGGCATGCTCATGTAGACGTGCGCCCGCACTGCACAGTCATTTCGGTTACTGTGCAGTAAATGCACGTGTAGACGCACCCACGGAGTCACAATTATGGCTTAGTATGAGGATACAAATAGAGTCAGTGTGAGGAAGAGAGAGTGATGTGTGTGCCGCCTCTGTAACAGTCTGGGCTAGAAACAAATGTCACCGAATGAAGCCGATCAGCTGCACCATGATGTGCTGTGGCTCAGTTCATCTGCTTCATTGACTGAGGCATGTCACCCCTTGTCCCACACACGATGGTATGGGACTACAGGTGATGTGATCTCCCTGCCTTCCCCGCCCAGCGAGACCCACTCCTGCGGGGAGCAAGTTTGGCTGAATGGGGAAAAGCCCTGCTATACCTAGGGATTACTTCCCTAGCACAGGGACGTGTGTTTACTTGGGGAGCTGATTTCAGCTGATGCCGAGCAATTTTAGCTCCCATTGGAGTGGGAGGATGCACAGCTCATCTGATCAATCAACTCCCTGTCTAATTAGAAAGCACATCGCAGGAGAGCCTGGAAACAAAACACCCGTGTTGTCTCCTTTGCACAAGATCGGACTTTAAAAGGTCATGAAATTAGTACAGTCCCTACAACGTACCCACACAGCTTGGAGCAGCCTGGAGCAGCCCACTGTTCTGCTACAGCATCTGACCTGGAACACAGTGCTTGAGGTGGTGTACACCACTCGCTATTTAATGGGATTCTTTATAGGATGGAGGAACAGACTTTATATTGCAATTACTTCATTTCATAGTGGGTAATGGGTGAACAAACTTGTCAGCAACCTGCAATAGCGCAAAGTTAAGTGTAATACAATGGCATTATAGTGGAAAAGGCCAGTAACTGCTAATAATAATAAAAAAAATAGAATCAGGAATAAGTGCCATGCATTGGAGAGAGAAAATAAATACTTTATTACACAAAGCTGAAAAATCTGACATATCTAAGCAGCCGTTGAAAAAGCAATTCAGCACTTAGGAGACCGTTCCTCCCCTGGCCACCTGGGCTTTTGACAATGTGGAAAATAAAAGGGGAAACAAGGAAGGAAAAATGAAAGTTAAACATACACCCTTCAAAGGAACTCAGCGAATTTTGATAAATCAGCTTCACACATGTAGTTATTAAGTCAAGGACAAAGCACTGCAAGAGACTACAGCCTCAGTCTCTGTTTATGAGACAAGCTTATACCATATTTACTCAAATATAAGACAACCCTGAAGATAAGATGACCCCCCAATAATTAGATTCTATATATGAAAAATTTATAAATTTGTTCTCATTTGCCAGGACACAACCTACAGAATTGTTGGAGGTTTGCCTTGAATTTGTCCCCCTCCCACTGCTACAGCAGGGGAAATAAATTGTGGGGGGATGGTCAGGTGGCCCCCTTGCCTTCTGCCCCCCAAACTTCTCCCTGCAACCCCTGCACCCCCATTAGACACTACGTTCCCTAAGCACATGAAAGTAAGAGGCAAATTTGAAAACACTGACTTTAAAATAAACATAGAGACAAATTACTATGGGTAGCCATAGACTTAGTTAATCCAGAATTGATGCATTTTGATGCATCCAGAACTGCTGCAAGTTTTGCACAGGCAGCAGTTTTGTACCCACTTAAATATGGGGGGTTGTTATTTTTTTGCAAAATTATCTCTATATCTATAAATAAATTTATATATACACATCTATACCTCTACAAATCCATCTCATGACCAGCATGGTTTACTTGACAGTCCAAACTACACCTTTACAGGTACACCACTCACATTCCCGTTACAATGATCATGCTGTGCACCTACGCACCCGTGTGTACATGCCCATCACCATCACCTTTACCCATCACAATCACACAAAGACCACCTCAGTGCCCCCTCTCCCTCTCCTTCCACCCTCTCCCAATTCCCCATCTGTTTCCCCAGTCCTTTCATTCATCATCATAATTATCATCATTTCCGTTGTTCTTATTGCCCTTTCCAGTGGTGGTCGCAATCTGTACCAGTCCCTTCTCTTCTATATGATCTCCACCATCTCCTCCCCATCATCTTCAACTCTCTTTATTGAGTATCCCTTCATCTCTCTGTAGTCCTACTTTGATGTAGTCCACTACCAATGGGTTCGTGTGTCTGTTTATGAGCAGGTTCCTGGTTTTCTGGAAGCAGATGATGACCCGGTCGAACCAGGTTATCAGAGTTCCCTGATGCTTGGTCACGTGATGGAACATCACTGCCTCTCTGGTCAAGGTCTTAACCCCTGTCACCATCAGGAGAAGTACAATTGCTCTCTTTCACACCTTCCTAATGAAGGAACAATACCAGAGGTGGTGGTTTCCACCTTCCACTAGCGGGGTTGCCTTGGGCAGCCTGATGGGCCTCTCTGCTCTTCTTTGTTTTTCCACAACCACACAAAGTGCCTACTGGGTTACCTGCCAGGTCAAATCTCTATGCCCCTTCTGCAGGCTTTTGTGGAAGATTTGCTCCCACGCAGCCTGGCAGCTGTTACCAAGTAGAAAATCCATGGGTAACAAACTGTCTCTTACCCTTACCATATCCTGCTTAAATATAGTATAAACTAGGCATGATATTAATCCAAAGCCAAAAGTTTCATGATTTGCCATATAGCTCATTGGGCTGAGCTCCAGCAGAGTCAACAGCTTTTCAAGCCATGGTGACCCCACAGTTCAGCACTGCTCTGTATGTGCGTGTACTCCAGATACCCCCCACAAAGGACCCGTGTGCTAATTAGCCCGCCACTCATGACTGAAACAGGGTGTTCTTGTCACAAGTCCTGGGATCCTCCCGAAATTTATGGGCTCCTAGACGCATGATGGAACCCTGTTCCAATAAGTGCTAATTAGCACGTGTTGAAGCAGGCTCAGTTAATCAAGTCTGCTGGAGCATGCTAATTAGCATGCTCCAGCAGCCTCCGTGTCATATATATTCAGCATCCCTGCATTTAAAAATGGTGGTGGGGGTGCTTTAACTAAAGCTCGCCAAACAAGCTTTGGTTAAAGCACGCCCACCACCATTTTGAAGCGTGGGATGCTGAATAAAAGTGATACTGTGGGTGCTTTAATTAAAGTGGCTCTCAGAGCCGCTCTAATTAAGGCACCCCTCTCCACCCCACAGCATGTGTACAGACACTGTATATGCAGATGAGGCACAGGGCAACCTGGTCAGGCTCCATCTCATGGAGCACAGGGCCACACTAATCATATGTGACAGGCTAAGAGAGGGATTCTTGGTAAAGGGATTCTGGGTAAACTGTTTGAGGGCTGATTCCATGATGTTTGCCAGGCATTTAAGGTTGGTGAAGAAACAGGAATCATTGGAAAGGGGAAAGAAAGGTGCACCTCAGCTGTGAGAATGAAGGGGAAGTAAAAATGTATGCAATATAGTGGCTCACCATGACTTGGAAAAGTGTTGGCACTGAGACGAGCTGAGTGGAATGGGCACTACCATATAGATCATTGAGATAGACCAAACTAATCTATTCTTGTGATAGGTTCCTGATACCATTTTCTCAGCCTCGAATGATTCAGGTATAGCTAGAAGACAAAGGCCTGTTGCTTGTACTGTAGGCAGACTGATCCCTGCGGGAGTCTAAATATGCCTCCAAATGTGAGAATTTTGGCTACAGAATTAATGGTGGTGGGGGATTGCTTTTGGGCCTTCCCTCTAGTTTGCTCCTTCAGCCTTTTTGCTGTGGGCAAGCAAGACTAAGGGGCATCTGAACGCTAAGGCCTCTGGGCTTGGGGCTTGCATGTAGGATGCCTGTTATGGATTTGAGAGCACCTGAAGCCCCAAGAGTGAAGACACTGGGAGGGAGGATGCTTGGTGGTGGTAGCACCACACAGACTTAAAGGGCTGAGTTCTGCTCAATCAAAATTTGGAACTGATTTTGCCCTAAAATAAAATTTTATAAAAAAAACAACCCCACTATGTTTGTCCAGTATGGGCCACGTGCTTTATAGTTATGCTCACTGTTGGCTGCATTTAATCAACTTCATAGTTGGTTTCTATTAGTGTGCCACACTGCTTTTGGCAGCAGTTTAATGACCGGTAATGTATTTAATAAGGTTTCCTTGTATGTAAACGTATGACGAAGAGCTGTTCCCTACACCGATTGGGGCAGGGGGAAGCCTCATCTCTATATTTGAGTAAATATGGTATGTCATCCATACTTTGACTTTAGGTACCTGGCCCAGGCTCTCAAAGTGCTTGCATACATTAGGCTTCGCAACTGCTCTATGAGGTACAATACGACCCTGTGATAATCCTCCTTCGATGGATGGGGAAACCCAGACAAAAGAGGATGCATGGGGAAACCAAGACAAAAGCTATTGTTTTTAAAGAGATTGTGTATTGTTGCAAGCCTCAACTTGCAGCCTGTTAACTGGGGTGCATGTGTTGCAGCGCACAAGTTTGCATGCCTGTGTCCCTCTGATAGGCAGACAACACAGAGCTTTTTTGACCCACTGTTTGGTAGAGGATGACAGTACAGCATGCACTTGGTCAAACAGGGACCAAAATGTTTTCCCCGAGGGAATGCAAGGAGCTAACTGGAAAGACAGGAATAGAACCCAGGTACACCGACTCGCGTCCCTTGCTCTAACAGCTGAAGTCCTTAGAAGAGAGATAATGCATGATCATTAGTGCACGCAGTTCCCAAAATGCCTTATCATCTTTTATGTAAACATACAGGAAAACTCGTCAACTTTTCAAAAGGTACGACAACTAACAGCCTGGGAAAAGGACTTTTTTTTTGGAGCTTGATGCCTGCCTGATCTTTGCTAAGAACGTCAAGGTTCAGGTTTTGCAGTAAATGCTTTCATTTCTCTGCACACCAACCTAATTGCTACCACTGGTTCTTCAGTGGTGCTGAGCTCCACCTACAGAGAAGCACCTTCCCAGATGGGACCCATGAAGTGAACGTCTTTTATCCTCTACCCTTGAGCAAAAGGCCTATGCAGCACTTGAGTCCCCATCTGAAAGGCAGCACTTCAGGGTTTACACTGAGAATGAAGTGGTATATAAAACTCACGCTGATCCTCTGCTCACAGGTAAACTGCACCTAAACCTGAGTAAGAGTGTATTATGGCAGAGGCCATCCCCGTTTCTTGGCCTTTTCAGTCTCAGGACAGATCTTTGGACATAAATCAGTACAACTTTACTGACATCAAGGGTATAAACTGACCTTTACCATCTGAGTATCTGACCCTCTACTTTCTATCATTTGATGAAAATATTATGTCCAAGAATTCACAGACCCTGAGACAAACATGCAAGTTGCCCAGAGATCCTCTTATTCACCTGGTTTCTGAGACTTTGCGGTCACACAAAGGCTACACATGAAATCATCCTCCTGGAACCAGAAATCTAATCCCGTGACTCCAAGAGCTGAGGATTAAAAAGCAAACTGCTCTGCACCGCATGCGACTATTCACGAGGTTCACGATTAAATTATGAGATACTGAAATAAGCTGTGAAGAACCTTTCGCTTTTCACTACTCACAATGAAGCGCGGTAGGTTTCAGACATTACATAACCCCGATTCGCACTACAACATATTTTACATGGATCTGCTACGCCTAAGTATGTGTCTGATCTTTTCAACTGAACTCTCAAATGTCAACATTCATTTACCTTATAATTAACATCATTATCAGTGGAGACACTTTTCTCGTCTTCCTACATTTTCGGTTCTTGATGGCTTGTGTCAGTGGGCTGTTTTCTCTCGCAAACTTTGCTTCTTTTTTAAAAAAAATCATCAAAAACAGTTCCTTCTAATTTCCCGGTCCTTTGTAATAAAACGACTGCTCAAAATTGGTTCGGCAGAGCTAGTTCTGCTGACCTTTGAATCGTAGAGGAAACAGGGGACAGCAACTGGTGGTCACGTTTCCCAGGGCCCAGAATCCATTCAGTCTCCAAAGAGGGGGCATAAGACTGTTCATTTTGTTTTACCTTCTCCCATACTGAATTTAACGCCGTTCCTTTCCCTTTGCACTTTCCATTCGCTACGGCAAAGCACGGCACATTTCACAACTTCTTTCGCATTCACCAACTAAGAGGCCGCTGCCGCAATTTAAAAGTTTCGCTGGATAATGATCTGTATTTATTGCCGACCTTCTGCGAATCGCTTGGCATTTAAAACGTTTGGCTGGCAATCTAACGAGAACGAGCTGCATTTGCTGCAGAATCTCCTGAGGCGAGGCTCAGATGGCGCGCTGTTTTCATGATGGTTGACGTTCGTGGTGTTGAAATGTCCCTGCAAGTTTGGAATTGGCTAAAATAAGGTGCTGGGCAGATAGTCTAGACCCTCCAAGGAGCTTTGGTTTAAGTTCACTTCTGACATGGACAAAGATTCAGAGGGGTTTGGGTTGTTTTTAAACTTTCTTAACTGAACCTTTTTGACATGCCCTTGTGCACATCCATCAAGATAAAGAGGCCTTCACAGTCCAACGCTCTCATCTACAGCTGAAGCGGCAGCATGCCAAGTACTTGGAGCAGGGGGAGGGGGAATCAAAGGCGAGGGTTGTATTCTGCATCGTCTGTGTATGCTTTGGCATGTACTCGCTTCCCCTCTCTGGGCAGCAGGGTTGTCCCATGTATCAAATGGGAACAACAATTCTTACGTTGCCTTGAGATCCTCAAAAGAGAAGAACCACCTTCAAAAGATAACTTCTCCCTGAGATGATCTGAACTCAGCCAAAGGGACAGGCTGCTCCATAGCATCACACAGCACTTTCAGATACGGGTGCCTTAAACTGGAGTGCCAGGTGCATTAGTGTGCAGGATGCCCGTGCCAAAAGACCAGTCTGAGGCTCAGGCTGGCCCAGTCCTCTCTCACCAGCTAGGAGAAACTACATTCAACTCCCACTTTGCTGGGCATGAGCTACGTCAGAGACATCCTAGGTCACCTTTGGGGCCTCAACAGCACGTGGCAGTCTGAAGGAACCGAACACACGCAGACCCATCGTGTATTGGAAATTGTGTTGGGAAGCTAAGAAATGCATAACCGTGCATACCACAGTCCTGGAGGTTTATAAACACCATCCAGGAAGGGCACATGTTCTGTTTTAACAAGAGTCGAAATGCTACTCGGTGCCGTCTCAGCGTAGGAATGAAACGCAAGACAAGAATGAGAACCATCTTCCAACCAGACCTCCTAAAACAAAGCCAAATAAGAAACTGCAAGGTTTCTCCTGCATGGTATAAATAGCACCAAAGAAACAGGAAGTTCTGTTAAATCACCCGGGATTAGGGTTGCCAACCCTCCCGGACTGGCCGGGAGTCTACCGGAATCGGCATCGGTCTCTTGGTGACTACTGAAAGCAATCTGGGAGATTTTAATAGGATATGAACAGGTTAATGAAAATGTGTCACGTTGGGGAAAAAAATCTCCCGGAATAGCTTCAGTCACAGTTGGCAACCCAACCTGGGATAGAAAACAGCTATCCATTGCACCCTCCAACTTCTAGCCCCTAGTTAAAGCTTCTGTTTTTCAGGCCACAATAATTCCCCTACCAAACCCCCGTGTTCCCACCACTTCTCATCTGCCTCCCCGTAAAAACGGTAAAAGTATTGTCTGCATGCTGCTAATACCAGGGATTGAAGCAAGATTTGGCCCCTCTCATGTGTACTCTTGGAAGACAGGAAAGGGAGCAGGCATTTTCCAAAGCCCAGGAAACCATTGACTCTGTAAATAAGAGGCTGGATTGGTTAGTGATAGAGCTGAGCGGTTAAGTAAATGCCGTAAAATGAAATGGTGAATGGGAGTATATTACAGCCCCGAGTGTTTTGCCCCTTCTGCACTTGCAATTCCCCATAACAGAACATAAAGCAAACTCAGTGTATTTTATTTTGTTATCAGGTAGGGACAGTCACTTTTAAATTATAGTTCCCTATAAACTGCTATCAGATAACTCTTGTTCTATTTTATTGTGGTGTTACTGACTTATCATATATGACAGGAAGAGGGAAAAAAAACAACATTGCAACCATTGCTAGCCACAGCCGTCTCTAGAAATGCTAAGACAAGTATTAAACACTTTTTTTGAGAAGAAAGAAAAGCTGAATCGTGGACAAAAAGATACAATACATACAGGAGATGACAACACACCATGGGAATGTCAAGATGATTGCCACCACCCAAAAGATGCGCTGCTTTAGTCTGAAGGAAAGTAGCCATCCTAGGAAATTTAAAGACGGTCAGATTATTCATTGCCAATAGCTTATGAAATGATCTCGTCCATTTGGCCCTGTGCACTGAACTGCACACAAATAAACCACAATTTTTGTTTTAATAAATTTGTTTCCTGAAATCATTTGACGTATGGTCTTCAATGAATGCATCTGAGCATGAACATTATGAATCTCTGTTTGCACTGACCTCCCAATCTGTTAGTTGGAACTCGCTGTTCAAGTTGCACGTAGAAGTGCCCACTGGAGCTCGCACTGCATTGCTTCTGTTCTGCGATTGGGTAAACACAACCTTTATTGAACCACTTGTATTTCCCTTCAAACTCAATTTTGTTCAGCCCAACGGGGAAATTCACTTGCTTGCAGAGGGACACAGCACAGCAAGCAGATGCACCTCTTAAGACCTCAAATGAGGAGCAGGCCACTCATTCTGTAGAGTCCATGAGCTGCCCCATTTGCAGAAGGCTGCATACCACCCTGAATTCATTTCATTTTTTTAATTAGACAGATCTCAGCTACAGACCCAGAATTCACTGCCTACACATATATGAAAAGGCAAAACTTTCCTTGGATAAATACTAATAAAAGGTTAGAAGCATGCATTGTCAAAACCCAGTTTCTAATTCAGCAAACACTTGACCAACATGCTTTTATTTTATTCAACTTCTCTTAGATTGAAAATGTTTAACATGCAGTCATTATGAAAGGGTAAGTGTTCTTAGATCGCTGAGATAGCTGTTCACCAGGGCACCCCAAGGAAAAATAAGGTCTAATTGTCATAAACTGCTAGAAGACTGTTTTAGACTGGGCATAAGGAAAAAAACTTCTTTATTGTCTGAGTCTCCCAAGTCTGGAATAGACTCCCCCCAGAAGTGGTGCAAGCACCTACTCTGGATACCTTTAAGAAAAGCTTGGATGCTTACCTTGCTGGGGTGATCTGACCCCAGCTGACTTCCTGCCCCTGGGGCAGGGGGCTGGACCCGATGATCTTGCGAGGTCCCTTCCAGCCCTAATGTCTACGAAATCTATGAAGCTAGGAGAAGGTTTCTCCAGAACTGGAAGATTAGGTACTAATCAGCTCCCTTTATGAACAAAACAGGTAATGTCCAGCACTGATGATATCAGCAAGCTCCAGTATCTCCCACAGACCTCCCAAAAAACATGAGCATCGGGGGGTCAAGATCAAGACAGAAGATAGAAGTATAAAAAGAAATCAACTGCATTTAACCAATTTAAGCTCTATTAATCTTTACTTGCAGGGTCACCTGAGGCCGGTATATAGTCACACAGATAAGAAACCTTCAGGTCATTATTTGAACTTTAAAATAGCTATTCAGAAATTAAATTTCTGGAGAGCAGCTGAACAATAAGAAGGTCGGGATATCTCTTTAAAGTCCTTTTCTAACCACACAGACAAATCTATGGACATGCACATGGCATGCCCTGTCCAAGGATGGGTTCCTCGGAAGTCTTATTGTGAGAATAAACACATGGAAGTGGAGTTAGACTGCTGGTAGCCTTCCAGTCGCTCTGCTGCAGTGCTCAGTCCAGCAAGCTATCCGCACACCGTGGCTATGACCATCTGCCACTTCACTCCTGCAGCCCTTCTCCCAGCTCTGCCAATCACTTTGGTTCCCGTCTACAATATCCATGCCGGTTTCTGTCTACAATATCCATGCTATGCTCTTCTTTGCCTCTCTGGCAGCGCTGCCAGTCTCTCACAATCCCGGACTGCATGTATTTCGATATTCCAGTCCTGGTTCTTGCTTAAGCAGAAGCTGCCTATTTTGTAGGTAATTTAGGGACGTGAACAAGCATTCTGATGGGATTAAATTAACAGCCTCAACTCCAAATGCAATTTATAAATGGCCTAAGCCAAATATGACTCTGTCCATCTCATGTGCATTTTAACACACCGCGCTCCCTAAGACACTCAAATGAAGTATTGTTAATTCCTCATTTAAATGAAATTCCTGGGGAGGATTTGGAAAGGAGTCAGATAAATGAGGCTAAATAAACTAAATCAGAAAGAAGCAGAAAAGCTTTATTTGCAGCTCTTGAACTCCGGGAATTGGGGAATTCAGAAAGTCTCCCAGGCTGAATTATGGTGATAATAAAGCACCTGCTGAAGAGACCTCCAAATGCAGTAATCAAATTATTTCATTGCCCCAGAATAATCAAAAATGCAGGTTCCCTTTTCAGAACAAAGACTCGACAGAAGGAAAACCAGGATGGAGAGGTGGAGTTCAAATTTCCCGCACCGCATGCACGGTAACAAAAAATGACATGCAAGCTGCAAGCCTTACGGTGCCACTGAAGTGACTGGGAGTTTAATCCATTTTTAGTTGCTACTGTAAGGTTATTGATAAAAAGCGCACGTAAGCACAGAAATGCAGTAAACTATAGATCACCCAAAGCATCTCAACTTGTGCTTTAAAAAATAAAAATCCCAATGAAGAAAGAAACTGTTTGATATCAGCATACCCATAATTATGTCACGTTTGACTGCTTTCAGAAGGATCAGCTTATACTTAAGGCTAGGATTCAGAGTATTTGGATTCAACTTCCCGCTCCGACAGACTAGTTACCTGCGTGGGCAAGTCTCCTAATCTGTCTAATGCAGGCAGAGCACAGCAGTTAAGTATAAGTTTAAAGTAGACGCTTTAGATCCCATACATTTGAAGGGCGTGAAACATGGGCTTAAGTTTTATCGGGACCTCTGTGCCTCAGTTACCCGTCTGTAATGAAGGAGCAATGGGGCTTCTGTTATCTTATCCTTTGCCTTCTCCGATTAAACTAAGTTCTTCTGGGGCAAGGACTGTCCCCCGGTATGTCTGGGCTCAACAGGGTACGCCCATCCGTTAACACCAGGAGGTGCTACGGTAATATAAACAGCGAGTCAACCTGCACCAGAACCGAATGGTCAACTTTTCAACTTGCTTCATTAAAAGCGTTCAGAGATTTGCCCTCAGCAGCTGTCAGAATCACAATCGAAAGTTTTGACGAGGTCAGAAGCACTGCCTAGTTTCGCGACACAATTGTTTTAACCTTAACGGGAAAAAAAAAAGGCAAACATAAGAAACTTGTTAGTGGTGCGCCTGCACAAACCGGCCGAACCTTATTATATTTTCATTTGCTAAAATGTAATTAATGGAGGCTTTTAAACCCTCGGAACCTTTCAAATTAATGAAAAGTCCACCCAAGTAAATTAGACTTGTAGTCCAAGTGCTGCAGATTTAAATTACGGTAGTTATCCTGACAGGAACCAAGTAACAGCTGTCACATACAATTATTTTTAGGGCTGCTACTAAACCATTTTCACATTATGAGCTGCCACCTCTCAGCAGCTAACAGCGGCTTCGCATTTTATCATGACAAAGAATTAGAGCCATCCGGTTATCTCTTTGAGTATTACACACATTTATGGCATACTGTGCATTAAACAGAGCTACATCCCACTGCCAGCTCGACACGTTCTGCCATAGCTCGGAGGGCAGCAAAGGCCCTATGTTGCATCACGGCAAGTATGACATCATCCAAACCTATGAACCAATAGGGTTCTAGTATCTCAATGACCAAAACCAGCTTTGAGGGTGATTGGACAAGGTCTCACCTGATGTCACAAGCCGGCTGCCTACCACACAATGCCTTCAAACCTGAATGCGTATCTGCCTCCTGTAACACCAGATCCTGTCTCTCCGGGCACAGCTCTCCCGTGTGATCATCATGCCACAAGAAGGAGGAACCTCTGTCTGCTTATGGTTTTAAATCATGGTTATTCCCTTGATTTCCACCAAAGGAGCTTGGAGCCAAACCACCCCTGGGTTGAACCTGGTCGTTATGTAAGACCAAGCTTTTGAAACCATGGCCCGGATGGCTGGGAAAAAACCGAAGGGGAAGTTATCCTCCTATCTGCTCTTCTTCATAACTTTCAAGGAGCAATACAAAGCAACCCAAGTGGCACAAAGCCCGAACGCCGTCGAATTATCCAAAAAGTGCTCAGAAAAATGGAAGGCAATGTCCGCCGAGGAAAAGAAGAAGTACGAGGAGATGGCAAAGCAGCATAATGCCCAGTACACAAAGAAGAACAAATCGAATCCTTTGCGGGGCGTGAGGAGGGTGCCGAATACGAGAGACAGGAAGAAAAGAAGCCGGACCAAGAAGCCCCTGCCTGCCTTCTTCCTCTTCATGGCTGATCACCGCCCGGCACTTAAGAAATCAAACCCACGCTGGGCAGTAGTGGACATTGCCAAGGAGCTGGGCGCCATGTGGCACAAGCAACCCGAAAAGGACAAAGACAAGTACAAACAGAAGGCGGCACAGATGAGGCAGAAAACACAAAAGAAAAAGGAAACGGGGATCGGAGGGAGCCAGAAAGGCTCTCAGAGAAGAGGAAAGAAGACGAAAGAAGAAACCAGTGACTTTGACCGTGTGTTTTGTTAATAAGACCCATCGGAGCCCATCTCCTCATGCCCTTTAGCTGCAGCTTAAAACTTAAGTAAAAACAAATGCAGACTCAGATGAAGTGCAATTCCTTACAGGGAGGATAGTTTAACATGAACGTTGCTGGTGAGGAATGAGGAGCTGGCACAGCCTGGAGAATGACGTTTTCCATGTGTCCTAGGTATAGGTATGGCACAAAGGATGGCTGGTGGGGGCAGAGGTCTTTAGCATCACTTAAACTAAATGGCCCGTCTATAGGAGGGAAGACTCTGGTTAGTTGGCTCCATTTCCACAGAGAATTACCAACTAGCAGGTATGCCAATTAACGCTTAGCGGGGCCACGGCTTTTGTGATGTGAACTCTTGCCCACTAGAAAACACCCAGCAATTCATTTCACTTAAGCCATTAAGGTGTCATCAGATGGAAACAACTTTGTTAGTATAACCAAACTGAGTTACATACAGAGGAACACATTTATCATTGCCGTGTGTCCCACTGAGGTTAGCCGCATTACATCAGAGACCAAAAGAGTGCACTAGTTTTATCATTAGATCTCCGGTGATTTTTGTATTCATAGACAGTATGCAGGAAGTGGGAAAGGTTACACTAGCAAGTTACAGTAGGACGAGGAGGAGGTAATGGCATATTACAGTTCAGCCTGGCTGAACGATTGCTGAGCAAGTGAATTCCAGCCGTAATGAATGGCCGGCATTGGGAACAAAGTACAATTAGGGTATTGAGTAGGAGATGTTACATTCTGTTTCTCAACCCCTCTCCTGTTCCAATTCGCTTAGGTTGTGACTTTGCCAATAGGCGAGTGCTTCTCATCTACAGCAACATTTGAAGGCCGCCCCTGGTTTTAAATAATCCAGCAATATTGAAGATTCAAGGCGGAAAGTTTGCATTTGGCCCATGTCGCCTTTTGTTTTGCAGTGACTCTCGTTATCGGGCATGGCACATTGATAAAGGCTTGCGATCTTATTCATGCCTATTGATACTGGGGGGAGGGGTGAAAATCTGACCCTCAGAAACTAAATTGGACAAAGTGCTAAAAGGGATGGAGTATGTGAGAACGTCTTATAAAGACAGCTGTGAGGAAAACGAGAGTGAAAAAAGCTAAAATCAATATGGGATGGAAAGGAAACAAGCTACATTGTGATGATCTGACAGGATCGCAGAAAAGTAGGGCTGGAAGGGACCTCATCTAGTCCAGCCCCCTGCTCAAAGCAGGACCAGTCCTGACTAACCCATCCCAGCCAAGGGTGTCCAACTTGCTCTTGACTATTTCCAAGCATGGAGATGCCACCATTTTTCTAGGTGGCCTGTTCCAATGCTCAGCCACCCTCATGGTCAGAAAGCTCCTCCTAATCTCCAACCTAAATTTCCCCTGCTGAAGCTTGAGGCCATTGCTCCTAGCCATGTCCCCTACAGTCACAGAGAAAAGCCCATCTCTATTTTCTCTCTAATTACTCTTCAAGTCCTCAATCGCTTTTGCTTCTCTGCACCAGACTTTTTCCAAATTGTACCCTGCCATCTTTAAGTGTGAGCCACAAAATGGGACACGGTACTTCGGGTACGGCCTCACCAGTGCTGAATATAGCCGAAGAATCCCTTCCCTGGATTTGCAAGTCCTGTTAATACAACCCAATAAGGCAATGGCTTTTTTTTTTTCTTTTCGAGTGAATTCCCTGCAAAGAACTGGTCTAAGGATCCATAGGGAATCTGGATATTTATTCAGTCAATAACTGTCATAGGAAAACAAGAGAGATGCAACAAGTTCAACTGCACGGGTCAGTAGCCTGCAATTCTGGAAGCTTCAAGGGTAGTTTCCTTCCAGCTTCCTGATGGAAAAAGACAAATGCCTCCCCACACACCTTTTGCCAAACTCACTGGCTCCTGGTATTGGGAGGGCATGGTACCAGGGTACTTCCTTCATTTCAAAACCTTTATCAGGGTAGAGCTCTGGCTATGAAGAAGGTCATGTTAAGAGCCTTGCTGCGTCATCATTTTCAGCGGGCTAAAAACCCATGCACATTGCACAGAAATCCCACCTTCCCGCATAAGAAAAGCAATTTATAAGCTGATTTAAAAAAAACACGTTATGACAATATGGGTGAATTTTTAAAAAAAGAAATATGAACAAGGAGCAGCATAAATAAACTAGGGGGGAAGGAATCTGTTCTGACTAAAACTGGGTGCATCTACACGTGCACTTTACTGCGGAGTAGATTAATTAGCTCTGCAGTAGAGCATCACAGTCTATGTGTGTGTCAATATTAAGGCAAAGTGCACTAATTAACTCCGCCATAGGATAGGACTGTTGGGGACTGTACTATCTTACAGCAGAGTACTTTACTGTGCCAAAACACACATGTAGATGGTGACCCCAGCTCAAACTGCTGCTGTCCCAGGCACATGTGTAGATGCTGCACCTGGGAGCAGTTGTGTCTGGTTCAAACTGCTCCGGAGTTTATCGTGCTGCATTAATTGCATGTGTAGATGCACCTGCTCTTACATGAAACAATGGTTCTAAAAACTACAGGACGTGGGGAAAGGGAGAGTGGGGAGAAAAGCACCACACTTCCCACAACTCACACTAAGTTACCTGAAGATCTCAAAAGACTTCTAATCACCTACTCAGAGCCCACTTGGCACATGAAGAAACTTAAGCATGGGGCGTTTAAATGCCTTAATCTAGGACTCTCAAAGTCGGTGGCACAACCTATATACAGAACAGAGCGGTTGTGATTCTATGCCCTTTTATTCTAATGCCATGCCCAGTCAGAGGGAAGGGCACTTTTGCTTGGGTACACCTGTTCTCCTTGCCCTGGACAGTTGAAAAGAACTGGGTTCAGCTTCATGGTTTACTCTGAATGGTGCTTATATTTTCTTCGTTTGGTAAGGAGGGGTGAGGTTGTGAATCTGAATATATTCAGCATGTCCCCTTGCTAAGAAGGGTGCCAATATTCTGACAAGGCAGTAGACGTGTTCTTCCACCCATGATTAAACACAGTCAACCCTGCTGGCTTGATTAAAGATGGAAAATCTCATTTCTGAGTGCAAGTTCAGTGACTCACTGGGTTAATAAACCACCTTTTAAAACACTGGAGACCTCTCAAAACCAAGGATGTAATCCCAGCTCAGCTCCCCAAGGGAAAATAAGTTTGATTATTTTGTTCTTGATTCCATTTTTCAACATCCTTAAATGAGTACATAATTCGTAAGAGCTGGCAGTTCCTGTCTCAGGGCAAGGAATAACAGTAGGCACTTGTAGGTTAAGACTGTGTTAGCAGAGGATGGGGGAGCCGTGTCAGCACAGACTTGAAATGGTGCAAGGAGTGCATAGCAAGGAAGCTTCAAGCTGTTGAAACTCTATACAAATTTAAATTACAGAGCTTATCTGAGGGCTGGAGATGGGTTTTTAGCATGAAGGGCTCCCATCCAGTACTGCCTGAAGACAGTAAGATTTACTCTTTCACGAGCTTTTGAATCTGGCCTGGAAACCAGGAGGTACTGTTGTCAGGGCTAAGGTCAAATTGGCAGAGACATAAGACACTGAGGTCACGTCTGCAAAAGATGCATTAATGCGCATCAGCCTAAATTAATGCACATTACAGATGCGCATCTACATATGCGCATCCTTAATGCACATTAACTTTGGCTAGCAGGGCATTTTTACACGTGGTTCTGACGCGGCACCGGGCACTTTTAATTAGCGAGCCGCACTAATTAATAGCGCCCATGTGTCACATGTATCAGCAGCACAGTGCGTCTCCCCGCTGAGAAAATGGTGGCAGGGTGCTCTGAATTAAAACACATCAAATGTGTTTTATTTCAAAGCACACCACCGCTATTTTCTCAGTGTGGAGACGTGTTTCGCCACTGATAAATGTGACATGAGAGGCTGCCAGAGCAGGTCAATGTACGTGCTCCAAGTCTGCTCAAAGGTGCTGGATTTCCTGCGTGTTGAGGCAGGTTCCTGACATGTATGTAAGTGCCCATCACATCTAAATTTGATACCTACAAATGCAGGTATCAAATTTAGGCATGATTAGTTAAAGCTCATTAACATATGTGTAGATGTGACGCGGCACTAACTTTATTGCCAGGTCTACCCAACCACTAGGGGGCTGGCCTGAGCCTGAGCCCAGCTCCACGGCTCCTGGCTGGCAGCCTCTCCTGACTTCAATTTGGGACTAAAGTTAGTCCCAAGTGCTGCAAGCTCGGTGGCCAGAGTCTGGAGCTTCACCCAGTGGCCACAGGGACACGTGGCAAGACTGGAGGGACTTGGGACTAACTTTAGACCCAAGTCTCTGCATGTGTAGACACCTGCCAAAAATTGCTTAATGCACGTTAAATTTAGTCACGCTTATGTGCACATGTAGACGTGCCCTGAGAGTACTGCTTAGCACCCATAAATATTGAATATTTTTATACAAGGTCATTACCACAATGCCATGACTTCTATCACCACAAGAAGGGTATTGTTGTTAACCCAAACTCTTCGGCCATCCACACAGAAGATCCTCTGACTTGGGTTGAAGTACTTGAAGGCTGGTCTAACTTCGATGGTCAGAAGTACTGCTTTGAACCCAGGCTCTAGTTTAAGTCAGGCTGAAAACTCCCCACTCGTTGAAATGAGGATAAAGGCAAACAAGGTATTAAGCAAGCTACAATTGGAAAGGGGTGTCTAAGGGCAACACAAATGGGTCCTTTAATACACTGGCCAGAAAGAAAAAAGACTAGGAAGTTGTGGGCCCACTACTGAATAGCTAGGGTGAGCTCTTAACAGAGGATGCAAAGAAGGTGGAGCAAGCAACTAATAAAAAAATAGGCAAGAAAGGGGAAAGGAAGAGGGTCATGCACATATCAGAGGGCTTTTGATGAGTCTGAAGCCAGCAGGGCCTAGAGGCGAGGGGCATGGCTTCTGCTGCTACAGGTTGCTGCTGGTAGGCTAGGGCCAGGGGCAGCACCGGGCTCTTTCCAGCATGGGAATTGAGCCGACTGCTCTCGGGGTGGGCAGCGGCAGCACTGGGAGGGGTGTTGGGGGGCTATGGTGAATTTTGGGGTGGCTGTAGCCCCCCCCGCCCCAGCACAGCCTGGCTCAGCACCACCACTGGGAAAAGCCCGGAGCAGCCCTGGCCCCAGCCCACAGCAGCAGCCCATAGCAGCAGGAGCTGCGCTCCCCGCCCCGGCTGTGCCCCACTCCCCCCAGCCCCTGCTCCTACCTGTGCCCCACTCCCTCCCACACCGCTGGGGCCTCGATCTGCCCCCCACCCACAGCCTTTCCCCTCCCCCCACAGATTTACCTGCTGCCAATCACTTAAGAGTGAATTTACCTTGCATATAATGAATTTGGGGTATAAAAAGGGTCATCGCATAAGAGTGAATTCGCATATACAGAACCCACATAAAGCCTGTAGTTGTCAGGAAATGCTTTCTTGTGGCTAGAGCAGTGAGGAAGTGGAACGGACGGCCCAGTGAAGATGTGGAAGCTTCTTTGTTGGAGGTTTTCACAAATATTCGGTAAGTACTGGTCAGGGGTAATCCTGAATCCAAGAAAAGCAGGGCTGAAAGGGACTTCAGGAGGTACTGCAGCCCAGCCAGTCCTCCCCCAGTCCCTGTTTCTTCATGAGATTGTTCTGTCCCAAGTGCAAGACTTTGCACTTGTCCTTCCTATATCTCATTTGATTGATTTGGACCATTTCTCCAATTTGTCAAAGTCATTCTGAATCTTTTACCTTACCTTCCTGAGTACCTGTAACTCCACCCATCTCGGTGTCATCTGCAAATTTGCCAAGCGTACACTCAAATCCAACCTTCCAAATCATATCGGAGCCATCCGATCATATGAGACCCAGGACAGGCCACTTGATACTTCTTCACAACTAGACTTTGAGCTATTGATTGATAGCTTGCTAATGAGAATGTCATGGCAGATGGCATCAGAAGCCCTGATGAAGTCACAGATTTGCTGGTGAGCCCAGAGGCAGTGAAGCCACGGTAGGAAAGACATACTAAGGAACATGACTAACGTCCATCTCATGTGGCCTCTTATTCTCTCTCACCCTCTGTCAGGGGGACAATTATCAGTGAAGTGTTTCATTTTGATAGGATCTCTGTTTGTTGGAAAGGCTTGGGTCAAATGCCAGCCGCCTGACCTTCCTTCCACAGACCCTAAAAAAATCCTTTCTGCTTTTTAAACTCTTGGTTAGAGCAAACTCCGCTGGTGATAAAATCTTTGTCCTTTATTTCACCAACTGGGCATTTTTGGGGGGCGGTCTTAGCACCATCTGCTGTAGTGCCCGGAGAACGTGTCATTGTGGTCAGCAGTTTTCATTGCAGAGCGAGTTAAATCTCCAAGGCCTGGTCCCTCTAAGTCGTTAGTATGGACACTGCTGGCATATTAAGTGAAAAATAATTCTCGGCTATGACTTGGTGGCAGAGTGTTTAACTCAGCAGGGACAAGAAATATCACATTAATGGTCCTCATAACTGCATGGCCGCTAACAGTTTGACAGGATCCATCAATTAAAATCTATTCCCAGCTGCACTAGTTAGGGTGACTCCAGACTGTTTAGTTATTTTTATAACATATTACAAATACTAAAGAGGTTAACACACAGGTGCATGCAGGCACATAAATGCACAAGGCACCCTCCCTCCAATTGGGCTTTTAAAATAACGACATATGTGCGTCTCCGTTTCCTTGTGTTGCACATTTCACAAGTGATTGCTATGCAGGCAAAAACCATGCTCTGTGAAGTTGGCACACAGGTTCCACTCAATTTAGCACATCACGGTCTGATCGTGAGTAATGCCCTTATATTCCTGCAGCGGTGCCTCAAAACACACTCCTCGCTGCAAACACACACACTCCAATAAACTCTCAGTATGGCTCTTTCCACTAACCCTCCTCCACCGAGATGCATCCTGCCAGCCTCCTGCACTGCTGACCAACTGCAACTTTAAGGGATTTGTGATAAATAGAGGGCACTGTTTTCCCCTAGCCTAGGGGTGGGCAATTATTGTAGCTGGAGGGCTACTTAACGAGTTTTGGTGAGCTGTTGAAGGCCTTGCACATAAAACCTTTTAGAAGATATCATTATAACAACGTATAGATTAAAAAAAAAAAAAGCATACACTAAAACTCAAACATCTACTGTAACATATTTTAATTTTATTTTAAACAAACATTTTTGTCTTAATTTATGTTGTTATATGAGGCAATTGCACAATAGCTCAAAATAAAGTCTTACTCTTGTAAACTGTGTAGGGAGGTGTGGGTGTGGGTAGGAATGTGGGGTGTGTGTGTGTTTGGGAGGCTGCCTGCACACTAGGTCCCAGGAGCCAGCCAGGAGCAAGGGGAGGGAAGGAGGAAGGGAGTGGTAGGGGTGTGTGCAGCAGAGCTCATCCTGATGGTGCAGTGCAGGTGAAGACTGAGACCCCATCCAGCCCGAGGCTGCCCCTATAGTGCTCCACGTGGGGCCAAGCTTGGCCCACTTCCACCCAGGACAGCCTGTGCCGTACTCCCATCTGTGCCCACCAGCTCCAACCCTGGCTACGAGCAGCATGCCCAGCTTCCCAGCAGGGCTGCTCCTGGTGCAGCTGCAACCACCCAGATATTGCTCGGCTCTCCCTACCTCCACCTCCCTCTCCCCTCCTCCTAACTCCCTCTCCTCCTGCCCTTGCTGTGCCTTGCAGGCAGGGGGGAAACTGCAGCTGAGCAGCTCCTCCCCTGCACTGGGCTCCAGATCCTGGCCACCTTCAACCCGCTCGGCTGCCTTCGGATGGCTGCTCATCATTCTCATTCTCGTCATTATTATTATTATTATTATTACCACCCCCATTTTGCAGATGGGAAAAGTGAAGCCCAGACAGGTCAAGGCTAATGTTTTTTTTAAAACTTGGCTACCTAACTGTTAGGCACCTAAAGAAGTCGCCTGAATTTGGGGCAGCATCAATTCGTGCTCAGAAGCTCTGGAAGTCAGACCACATTTATTTAGAAGACGAACCTGAGATTCCTTAGGTGATGTGGCCAAAGAAGCATCAATGAGAGATTAGTAGAAGAATCCTGTTATAAGACCAAGAGGAATTCCTGGTTCTTTGGGATCTTTGCTCAGGGCGCTGAGCTACTCATTTCAGTAAAATAGTTATACTAAGGAAGTGTGATCCAGGGCAGACTGCTAGAGGTCATTGGCAAAAGGGGAAATGTCTAGGAATAATTTTTAGTACACTGAATGACTCAGAGCTCCATATAGCACTAGAGAGCCATGTAGCTGGTTTGCTTTATCAGACAGCATGCATACCCCTTTGGAATAGCATCCCTGCTCAGCAGTCAGGATTAAGGGAAGCAGTGTGATCTACAAGGGCAACACTGGATTAAGGGAGCTGTTTTGCACTCCCCAGCTCTGCCACTGTCTTGTTGTGTAACCCTGGGTGAGTCATTTCACATCTCTAATTGAAAGGAGGAGAATGACAATGTGTCTCTCTCTTCATTAAGAGCTCTGAGACCTACAGATTAAATGTGCGATATAAAAGCTAATCACTGTTAACACAAAACTCCAAGCACTTTCTTAGCTGCCTAACTGAAACATCAATAGAGCATTGGTTTGTTCTTAGTGTTTGTTGATGAATTTGAAGGTGAAAGGGCCATGTATTATTAGTCTCGTTCTAATGAGGGGGAAATAGTTACCTTGAAGGCCATGGATAGATTCCCTCTCCCCCCACTTCCTATGCGCCAGTAAAAGCAGATGATGAAATTGCATCTGAAGCCCATGCATTCTTTCAATATTGGAACAATCCAGCTCAGCTGAGGCTCATTACAAGCCTTACCATGAAAGCTGTTCCACATGCTTTTCATATACTCAAAACTAATGATAATGACATTATAATAGATCTCGTAATATCATTTTTATACTGCTTAATGCAGCCTTTGTTACTGTTGCTAAGGGAAAGATGGGGAAAGAATACCTTTTCAGTTTTGCGGAAGAAAATTAGCTCGAATGCCACTGTCCCTTAGCGAGCCAACTTAATGGATTAATCTGGATAGCTGGCAGCAAGCGAGACAGACCGTGCTTACTTTTCCTGTCATCTTGATGAGGGGATATCAAAAGGCTTGGATTTCAGGCCGGAGAAGTGACCAGAAGTCTGAGACCATTATCCAAATGTCACGTCTTCAGCTGTCCACTTCCCTATGATGCTGGAAGTGAGTCCAGCTCCTACTACAGGCACAAATACAGGGCTGCTACCAGTTTTGCAGCACTACCTGTACACTGTAGACTCTGGATTCCTTACATATTTGACTATTTTCAGAGCCCTCAAAAATTCAGCTAAACTTTAGAAACATTTTGGGAAAACAGGTACCTCTAGGGGGAAAAAAAAAAATGAGCGCACTAAAAAACGCAGGTGCTTTTCTGTAACGTCCTGGACAGAACTGGGTACGTATGGACTGGAAGTGCAAAGAGCTGGATGCTAATGCCTGACCCTTATACTGATTTTCAGCACGGCCTTTGCCAAGTCATCTAAGTTGTCGCTATCTCCGTTTTCCCATCTGCAAACAGGGAATAAAGACACCTCTTTGCTTGCACCCTTTGTCTAGTTGATTTGGACTCCATGATCTTTGGGGTCAGGGATTGTTTGCTCCGTGTTTGTAGGATGCCAGGTGTCACACACCCCTCCCGATTTCTGTTGGGGCCACTAGCGACTACTATCAACACCGATCATGAAGAGGCCTTGGTTTCATCTCAGCTCAGGAATGTTTTCTTAAAGAGATCCTATTTAGCCGGGGCTCTCTACTCTGATGCTTTTAGTAACAAGGGGTGGGTGAGCGGGCACAAGCTCTCGTGTGCTGGCGAAGGTGGTGGGGGTGCCAGAACAGTGCACTGTGCCGGAGCAGCCAGAGATTCAGCACTGCAAAGGAAGGGAAAAGCCACTCATTTTTTTTTTACCGCTGAAAATTGTTGGTTTTCTGGCTGCTCAACATCCAGGTCAATGGCCAGAAGAAAAGGAGGTGACATTTCCACCCCGAGCAGCAAAAGTCTGGCTGCTGCCTCTGCACCCTGTGCCACCAGTAACCAGGGTATGGTACTGGCCACTATGCGAATAAAGCAAGTACAGGAAAAAAAATCCAGTCTCACAAAAAGCTTTTTGATACAGCATATCCTACCTTCCCCACCACCCCCCTTTCTTTTTTTTTTTAAGATAAAACCTTCCAAGGCTGAACATCCGGATATTGGCTACATGGTGCAAACCCAGCAAGCAAGCACGCTTCTCAAAAAGTGCTTGCTTTATTTGTTGAAGGTCAAACGCCTTCCTGGTACTACACAAAATAGATTAGGCTTCCCCTGGCATATTCATTAACTAAATTCTATTAGTCTTATTGCCAGTTCAGCACATTATGATAAGTATTAAATAGGGAGACGAAAGATTAAAAAAATTCTAACAACAGATTAAAAGGGAGAAAAAAAAAAAAAAAAGAGGCCATGGTGCTGCAGCTGAAGTAATCTGTTGGCTGGATTTGTGTTCCCACGGTCTGGGCAGAAGGTGCATTAGTTCAGCAGGAGAGAGGAGCACATTTCAGCTGGCTTTAGACGGGCCTTCCAGTAAGCCCCCAACAACGCTTGTAATGGATGCTATTTCTAGCCGTGTCCATCACCAATATTAGAGCTGGTGCTGGATCAGCAGTTTTCATTAATAAGCTTGTCCTCTCTTCCCTACCAAAATGCTGTCGTGTCAAGGATTTTAAGAGCACAGTCTAAACAAGCTCTATCCAGGCTGAGACCCAGCAGAAAAAGATACCTAGTGGATCTAGGACCCTTGCATCTCTCCGCCTTGCTACTGATTCACTGCAAGACCTGTGGGAAGTTCCCCGTCCCTACCAGACCCAGTTCATCAAAGCACTTAAACACATTATTTAATATTTAGCCCTATTAAAGGACGTAGCAGCCACTAAGGGGGGAAAAATTATAATCGTATTGTTCGCCATGTCCAAAGAATTAGGGGAGTTATTTTATAAAGAGAAGAGGGACCAAAACCACAAAACCCTAGACAAATACAGACAGGGAAACAATGCACTACAGGAGAGATTCGTTCTCCCAAACCATGCAATTAATATTCACTCTGCACAACCCTTTAGGAAATTACTTCCCACAAACTAATTGACATCTGTTGCAATCAGAGAAAGAGAGGAAGTTACAAGGGGTGGCTTAGGTTTCCTACATGTATTGGCTGGCTCACAAAGCACCTGCTAATTTTTATTATTTTTTTTTTAGTGGAAAGGATCAATATTGTATCATGCTGGCAGCCGGATTTCAATATAACCACGAGGTATCAATTATCACCATCTTCCTTATGAAATGGTGCTGGCAGGCCTGCTTCGTACTTAATAACAATAATCAAGCTCTGCCAAACCCACTGAACGGTGTATCTTGTGGTGAGGCTGGACCGCCGGGTTTCAGTATGTTTTTATCTGTCTGCAGAGACATGAGAGAGGAACATATCGCAGACTCTTCCGGTGCAGATAGGCTAGAGCAATCTACCCCTGATTTGACTCCATCGCCAAGAGCAGATACACGGTTCGCTCCCAAAACAGGCACAATTATAACGAGCACCTGTCAGACAGACGGTGGGGGAGCAGGTTTGTATTAAACCAGTGGTTTTCAAGCTCGGTCCTGTGGAAGCCTGCGGTTCTGTGATAGGTCATCTAGGGATCTGCAAAAAGATTGGGGGTGATCTGCCACTGTTGCCAGGCTGTACCGCTTGGCTCCACGTCAGCAAACGGTATGGGGTAGGTATCCAGGTTGTATCCATATTGTTCTAGAGGCAAAAGCAATGAGGACTCGCGGTCGAGGTGATATGTTTTATTAAACCAACTCGATTTTTTGCAAAAAAAACACAATAAAAAACCCTTTACGCTTGCAATTAAATAATTTTTTTTGCAAAAATCGAGTTGGTCTAATAAAAGATATCACCTCTACCATAAGTCCTGATGGCTTCTGCAGGGTACGGGGTAGGGCTCTGTGACAGAAATTGTTAAATGAAAGGGCTCCGTGATAGTTGGTCCCGTAAAAGGTATGATCCTAAGAAATCCTTGCTTCAGGGGAATCAGATGCCCAGCAGGCTCTCCATAACAGCTTCCCCAGGTAAGTAATGTTCTTGTATATTTTTCAAGGGGTTATTTTACCCTGGATTCTAGGGCTTAGTGATTTACTACATATTAGAGCTGCATTCGATGTGTCCACTTCACTTTTACTACACGGTAAAATCAATTTATGACCTGTAAATTTAAAATGTGCCCACACCCCTTGTTATACTCGTATTTAACTGCAAGCAAGTTGCAGGAAGCGGGGACCACTCTCTATGCTTCAACAGCATTCAGCACAATGGAGCCCTGGTTTTCTTGGTGACAATACAATATTTTTCACCCCTGAGTTTATTAACCCTAAACAGCCCTGTTCCCAAAGGTAAGATGTTTAGCACCAGTTCTTCAGGTGTCCTTGCAGTCCTTGATGTAAAAGCATCCTGAGTAAGGGTAATGAAATGCAGGTACGCTCATGAGTGTGTCCTTGTCACCTAACCCCAGAGCCATCTGCTTGTTTCTTTTGCATGACAACACCGGCATCAAGGAAAAGGCAGGTGCTACTTTATTAGAAGTGCAATTAGAGGAGCATTTTTTTAAACCGATCTGATTCTCTCTCCCCCTGACGTTCCTGTTTAGAGGGATAAAATAAATATTTTGTTGCATTTCCTCCAGTCTTAATAAAAAACACATCAAGGTACAAGAGATGATTAAAGAGACATTATTAACGTGGATATACACATCTTTCCTCCTTATAGTAGAACAGGATTATGCACGGCACGCTAAGCAAGATGTGAAGTATTTTATGCAAAAGCAATTATATAGATGGCTGTACTTTGCTCCCTTTTCATATAGGGTAGGAGAGAAAAAGTCAGCCTTTAAAAGCAGACCCTATGAATAGTTCATTTAGGATTAGACACAATATATATGGCGAATGGTTATGGATATGGTTATATCTTGATCTCCCTGTAAAGCATAATTTCTCTCAAGCTTTTGTTGCTTTTTATTTGAAAGTGTTTTGTCCTTCATAAAACAAGCAGCATAAAAGTGACCTCACAGAGGGTTAAATGAATTAGCATTAATTCCTGAATTTACAGGACGTAGGGGAAACCACTCAATATGATCTGAAATGAAATGTCAGCAACAGAATCCCACTGCTTGCCTCTAAAGTGCCACTTGGCTAAGGCTGGGATGGTGTATAGGGCAGCAGCAGTAATCTCACAACTGTCCAATACTACAGATTAACGGGTTTGGATGATTTGCTTTATTAGCTAAATCCTGGAGCTGAAGAGAATGAAAAGGTCCTTATAGGTATGTGTGTGTGTGATGAACATTATTAATAAAAGATGTTATAAATATGGAAACATCAAGAGAACATATGCCTCTCTTTTTTAACCAGGCTTCTGTTTTAAAAGACAAAAAAAAAAAAAAAAAAAAAGATCTTATGACAGCCTGGTTTCTTCAGAAATCAATCCAGAGTTCTCTGTCTGACTTAATCCTGATGCTGAATCAAACAAAGCCTTCATCAAGTGTTGCTAAAACACAGCAAACATATTAATCCCTTCTTTCTGTGCTTAGGAACAGCTTTATCAGATTACAGCTTGCCCTGCAAGAGTCAGAGCAGAGCTGTGAGATTTAGAAATCCTGGCTAAGAAACTGAGTTGTGTTGAGACCTTGGCCAAGTGACTTCATGTCTCTGCCTCAACCTGTTCCAAGAGTGTCACGGAGGGGGAACCGGTTCACGTGCATCACCGATCAGAAGTATCCTCATTTATAAGTGTACTAAGTAGAACCGCCACCCTTTAGGGACTACATTGGTACCAGACCGCTACAAGGGGGTGGTCGAGTATCTAGACTATCAAGCCTTCCTCAATCTGGAATTTCTCTAGATTCCCCTAGAGGCTGGATTGGCTGCTGGCCGAGAAAGAGCAAGATGTCACAGCCCACAATTGCAATTTCTGCTCCCCCTTCTCAAAAATTAAATTAAATTAAATTAAAAAGACTTAAAGCATTTAAAAAAAAAAAAATGTAATTCCACTTTACCAAAGCTATGTGGTATACCCTGAATGGGTTCATGGGTTTGTTTGTTTTTTTGTTGTTTGTTTTCTTTTGAGGGGGGTAATTATTAAATTTTGTGTCTCCAGCCTAATTAGCCAAATCAGTTCCTAATTCCATTGACTGAGCAGAGCTCAATTGTTCACATCTGTCTACCACCAGCAGGTATCTTCTCTCCCAGAATTTTCAGCCTGGGGCTTCAGATACTCCTAAATCCATGGCAGGCATCCTATGTGCAAGCCCCAAACCCAGAAGCCTTCGAGTTCAGATGCCCAGGGGCGACGCGTAGGGGGTGCACGTGACTGCACACGCATCCCCTGCGCATGGCGGTCGCTGGCATCTGTGGATGGTCTGCAATCCATTTTACTCACCAAGGCACCCCTGAGGGTTACAAGAAATAATGGTCATAAGCTAGCAGAGAGCAGATTTAGATTAGACATTAGGAAAAACTTCTTCACAGTTAGAGTGGCCAAAGTCTGGAATGGGCTCCCAAGGGAGATGGTGCTCTCCCCTGCCCTGGGGGTCTTCAAGAGGAGGTTAGATGGCATCTAGCTGGGGTCATCTAA
>NW_005842217.1:89812-102857 GCF_000455745.1 Alligator sinensis
TGATCCTCTTTTCAGTCCCCTCCCCCCCCTCCTTATTATAAACCCCTGCTGCCGGCTGCCGTCCCTGCCGCTAACAGCACCAGTGGCATCTGCGGGAGCTCCCCCGCTTACCGCCGCCATGCTCCCACCACTCCTGCCGCCACCATGCCCCCCCAGCCGCTGGGGGCATGAGTCGTTCATGCAGATGCCCCCTACTTTTGCTTGCCTCCAGCCAAAAGGCCGAAGGAGCAAGCTAGAGGGACTGCCCGAAAGCAATTCCCCATTGCCATAAGATATGCAGCCGAGATCCTCCCATTGGGAGGCTATAGTAGATTCTTGCAAGGGGGCCTGCCTGAAGTGCAAGGGACAGGTCTCCACCCTCAACTACATCAACTTCATCTTAGCTTACAAGGCTATGTACAGATGGTCAAAAAGCCCGATGCTGAATTGATTCAGTCATTGCAGGTTATTGTTAACTGCAAAGATTGAACCAATAAGCAAATAACCACACAATCGCTTTTGATTCAGGAAATGCAGCCACATGCCTTCAGTGGCTCAAGCCAGAAGCTGGGGATCACTAGAGCACAGCTTTCTTGCAAGTAGTTAGCATGGTCTGTGTGCTCCATTCCTCTTCCTGCTGCTCCCGAGGTCTCTGGGATTTGCAGTCTACAATCACAGCAGCAGGACTCTGCAGGGTTGCTCATCACTTCCTCTTCCTACTCCAGGTGCCTCTGGGATTTGTAGTCCACAGTCACTCAGGGGAAGGTAAGTATAACCCACCTCCCTGGCCCCAGACCGGGTTTGCCTGGGGGACAGTGAGGCAGCCCTCACTGCTCTAGCTAGGGAGCAGAGAGGCAGGGCCAGCCCCACTCACTGGAGCAGACAGCACAGACCAGCCCAGCCCAGGGTTGCAAAGCATGCAATCAGCCTAAATCATTTAAGCCTAATGCTACATTCAGCCAGGTTTATCTTAAACCAGTTTCAGCCATTTTAAAACTGTTTTATATGCACTGATCTTCTGTTCTGTTACAGGTTTAAACCAGTGTCTGACCACTTAAACCAGTTTATATGTACATTCTATCTCTAACCCCTCCTAAGGCCGAGGTGTGCTGGGATGGGAGTTGGGGGGGCAGGCTGGATCCAATGGCAGGAAATGGACCCCACTCAGCAGGACCCTAGGCTCATTTAGGGTAAGGGTGGGAGATGCTACCCCAAATGAGCCTGTGAACCCCAGAGTGCAGGGCTCTAGCAAGGTGCTGGATTGGCAAGTCTCTTTTCAATGCAGAAGCTGAGACCTGCAGAGATCCAGGGAGAGGGTCCATAGCACCCAGCCCCTTGGTCACCACAAGCAGTGGGCCATACAGTCCTGTGTGTCCCTGTGTAACACTGAAATGGTTCAGTGGGGACCAGCTTGAAACAGTACTGTTTTCCCAGTATGCTTTTGAAATAATCCAGGAAGTTTAAACTGGTCTTAAGTGGTGTGCCCATCTAGCCTCTTGAGGTTTAAAGCGTACATAGATCCTTTTAAGCACTGCAGCCATCTGCACCCTGAGGATAATGCTATTTGCTCTCTCTCTTTAGGAAAACTGTGAGTTTTAACAAACGTCTGAGTGGACGCACATTAACAGGGCCATTGAGCGAACGCTGATGGAAGGCACATAAGGGCAAAAACTAATGTTACGACTGACCTTCAGGCAAGCTGCTCGGGTGAGCTTCAGACAATCTGAAGGCTTCAGCACTGCGGCTTGTTGCCTCTTGCATGGTCTCCCCGAAGGCTTTATCACCCTGTCACCATTTGCTATCACCTTCAGAGGGAAAACAGCAGCAGCTCCTTGCTCCCACAGCACATTCCCCTTCTTGGCCTAAATGCTTTAAAATGTCTCCGTTCACATCCCTTCTGTCTGAATTCCTTGAAAGCTCCAGCCCTGTGGATTTTGCTGGAGAACTTAAAAAGAGCATAATGACACTCAGATCTCCTTCACACCTTTACATCCCAACAGATACATCATACAGGATTTAGTCAACCACAGGCCTCTATTTCTAATCGTATAAACTAAAAATAGTCGTATTTGGAAAGAAGGGTGAGGACTTGGTGCTATTTTCTTTTTCAAAATTCTGCTTTCAAGCATTCATCCGTCATTTTTTTAGGGATTGTTCGATGCCAAAAAGAAAACATGCAGCTATTCACACATGCACACACACACCTCCACACCAAAAAGTAACCACAGCCCTAGTTCTGGTTCTAGATTTGGATGCAAGTTTTGCTTTGTGGCTTCACAGATTCACAGATGTTTTGGGCCAGAAGGGACCTCGTGGGATCATCAGGTCCAGCCCCCCTGCTCTGGGCAGGAAAGACGGCTGGGGTCAAATTGCCCCAGCAAGGTGCGTGTCCAGTCTCCTTTTGGAGATCTCCAGGGTAGGTGCCTGCACCACCCCCGTTGGGAGTCTCTTCAAGAGTCTGGTCACACAAACTGTGAAGAAGTTTGTCCTTATATCCAATATGAAACCTTCTAGGAGTTTATGACCTCTGCTCCTGGTTTTCCCCTGGGGCACTTTGGTGAATAGTTGCTCACCTAGCCCCTGATGCTCCCCCTGATATATTTGTAAGCTGCCACCAAATCCCCGCAAAGTCTTCTTTTTTCTAGGCTGAACAGTCCCATATCTTTCAGCCTTTCCTCGTATGGCTTGCTCTTCAGGCCTCTAATCATACGAGTGGATCTTCTCTGCACTCTCTCAAGCTCCTCCACATCCTCTTGAAGTGCGGCGCTCAGAACTGGATGCTGTTCTCCAGCTGTGGCCTCACCCATGCCGAGTATAGCAGGAGAATAACTTCCTTAGTTTTGTTAGCGATGCATCGGTTGATGCACGCCAGCATATTGTTTGCTCTGCTAACCGTAGCATCACACTGGCGGCTCATATTCATTTTATGGTCAATTATGACCCCCAGGTCCCTTTCGGCTATGGTGCTAGCTAGCCTAGCACCGAGCCTGTAAGTTGGTTGCGGATTTTTCCTCCCCAGACTTTACACTTCCCGTCATCTATGCGTATGATGGGATGAAGGAATGAAAATCTTAGCTATCACCTGAAGTTTGGTACAATCAAAATCTGACTTTTGGGACTTTGCACTTTCCACTCTGCTCAGCAATCTTCAAAAAGGCTGAATTGGGTTGAACAACCCCGTCCCGACAGAAGTCCAAGAGGAAACAGGCACCTACCCCCAGAGGTCATTTTGAAAATCCCAGACTTTTTATTCTGAATAATCCTTCCAGAATAAACGGGAGAAAACCAGCAGAGCGGGATGAATATAGGTGCAGTGCTGAGAACCGGCATGTTCAAGTCCCATCTGCCCTGTGGGGAACTGAGCGCCTTCCTTGCAGAAATCCAATGTTATCCCTGAGCCAATTAGCCCAAATGACTACCACATCAAGTGGCCTTACAAAGGAACAGCCCAGCTTTACAATGCCAAGGAAAAACATATGTTAATCGGTTTATTAGCATCAACACTTATAAGCCATGTCTAAGCTTGAAGCAGTGATTACTTCTATCCTGCGGTCAAATTTGCAACAAAATGACCAAAATTAGCTACAGTTTCGATGAACTTCCCCTCCCCCCCCTTTCAAATCGATAAAAAGCCATTAAAAATCTGCTCAGACTTTGGCCTTGTGTTTACTGTTAGAGATTCGACACGGCCGTGTTACTGCCTGCGGTATATTAAAGATATTCTCACTCAAATTGTATTAAACTGTAACACGGCACCACTTTCTGCTGCAGACAGTCTCTCGGTTGACATGCAGATATTCAAAAAGCCCGAGGCAGAGATCAATCGAAGTTATATAGTTTTCTGTCAGGGGTGTGGTTGGGATTGGTAGCAAACTGAACACACATTCTCCCTTTGGGAGCAAATCTTAGACTGGGGGGCTGCCATTTTTAAACCAGTCTATGTGCATCGAACGTCTGTTTTGTTAGGAGCATAGACCAGTTCCTGATCACTTCTACCAGGAAAAATGTAATGTCCATATCTGCTCTCGGTGCTTGTGTGCTGCATGACCCCCCCCGAGACCCAGTATCTTCCAGCCTGCAAGCTAAATGAATGCTTGCAAGTCAGCCTCTGATCTCCGAAGGATTAGGTCTGACTTCGCTTTTGAAGAGCTTCTCTGTTTTTAATTCCACAGCACCTGCAAGGCCCCTTGAATTGGATGAAGGAAAAAAAAAATGGGGATCTGATGGAAGGATTCAACAAAGGGAAGAATGGGGTTAGGATAACAGACAAAAAAGGAGTTACATTTCAGATGGGAAACGAAACCCAAAAGCAAATGGTGAACTAGAGCCACCGTCTCCTATACCATCCTGTGATTTTTATATCATCAAGCAGGCTGTACAAATTCAGCCTTTACTCTTTACTTCAGACTATTCCACTAGGATTTTATTTAAAGACTATGGAAATTAACAGCAGTCTCTCCTTTGATTTTCAATGGATTTTAGATTGGGTCCCTAAAATGGGTAAGGCTGTAGTCCATTTGCAGCAAAGAATTAAAAAAAACTAAAAAAAGATGTCCCCTGATAGCTTGGTATAAAAGTTTAATTACTTACCTTTATTTCAGAAATTGATTAAAATCAGAAAATCTTACACCACAGGAAAAATATGCCAAAAGCAAACTGATCACCGGCTTATTCGTTCTGGCACCACGACACATGCATAATCTATCATTTCGTCCCTTTGGACTTAATTAGTGCAAATTTACAAAGAATGACACTGATGAAGATGTTAAACATTAACAAATCTGCTCCTAAACTTGCTTCAAAAGGACGTTTAAATGCAAGCCTTTACGGTTTTTATATATATATTCTGGGATTGCGTATTTTAAGGAGTATTTTATTCCTACCACAAGAAGTCAAATATATGAATTTCACGCTGAAGTCTAAAGTTATTCAAGAGGGATTAAGGGGGAGAAAAATGACGAGGCCCTGTGATTGATCGTTCTTCAGGGATTTGACCTCATTTTGGTAAAATATTTCAACAAGTTTTAAACTGAAACACCCCCAACCTGCTGCTTCAAAGCAGAATGGTTTGTGAATACCACCAGAAATGTGTATGTTAGACTGGAAACATATGTTATAGTAGAAAGATAGTCAAACCAAAGACCCCAGATCTAAATGCCCCCTGACTTTGATGCAAACTTGATGTCCTGGGCTCCCCTCTGAAAGCCACTGTATACATATTCGTAACCCTTCTCTCCTACCCCTCTGCCCCAACTCAGTGACTTTCAGGCCTTGCCATTTCAGATGCTAAAGCTTTTCTTCTCCCACTCTCTTCCCCTTACTTCCACTCCAGGATCCAGCAATGCTAGTAAGGCTTCCTTAGGCAGGGACCCTATGCACTGCACTCTGCTTAGACTTAAAGTGCTAGTAACTTAGTCTCTCCACCTGCTGGCCAATAGATTTTGGCAACTTGCTGTTATGTCTTGCTTTGTTACACCCTGAAAAGTATCCCTTGTGCATTAAAATTGCTTTTTACCACCCACTTTCAGGTGTTCTGCATTTTCCCTTAGAAAATGTCTCTCCTTTAGCTCAACTAGTTTGGCTATGGGTACCTACATTAGCCACTCCACCCCTTCCCTGGTTATTATTAATATTTTAATAGCAATTAGGAGCAGCAGGCCTGGATCAGGAACCCACTGTGCTAACAGCTGTGCAAACAGGGGACAAAAAGATGGCCCTGTCCCAAGGAGCTCATGTTCTCTGCTCAGTTTTCTGACCCCAGTCAGTGCACAGAATAAACTCAACCTTACTTTTACGTTAGAACTCAGGAAATAAAACAGAACTGCTAAACCAGAGCTAACTAAGCCAGTTATGCTGATCAGAGTGCATGAGTATAGCAAAACGTCGGAGCTGAGGTCACGTTTGAACAGGGACACCCAAGAAAGGAAGGGTGAATCAAATGAATACACGAGGTTGGTAGGCATAAGTCAAACCCCTTCACAAAAATACTCTCCCGCACAAGTTTTGTGGCTGGCTAGTCTATAACTGCAACTTTATTCTTGAATGGGAACAGCTATATAGATGCACGTGGACTTTGCACTGTCAGTAGAGTCGCTTCAGTTTTCCTGCGTCTCCCAGGGGGACATGGATGCACAATACAGGGCAGTGTCAGGCCTGGACAATCCCTGCGTTCTGGAAGAAGAGACCGAGAACCTACTTCCGGCCACCCTGTGCTTCATCCCGAAAACTTGCATGGTCCCAAAGTGGCCTGACATGATGACACTGCATCAGTGCCTTCAGCCTCAAGTTCTAGGCTGGTGCATTTTAGAAACGAATCCTGCCATAAAGCATATGCCCCTTGCATCTGCCAGCCCTTTTATGCTATTCCTTGGGACAAAGGCCCTGTTATAGAGATTGATCTAGTACTATCACAGTAATGAAATGGTGGGTATGCATATGACAGCACAAGAAGGGGGCCCCATGGTCTGAGCACTGGACCAGGAGCCAGAAACACTCAACTGCTATCATAGCTCTGATATTGATTCTTTCCTGTGGCCTTGGGCTAGTCTCTTAACCTCATTCTGATTCCGTTTCCCACATCTGTAAAATACAGTTAATCCCTCCATCCCTCGCAGGGAGTGGGAGGCTGTGAGAATTAATTAGTTAACGTTGGCCAAGCTCTTTGCAAATTCAAAACATCATTAAGGCCTAAGTATTATTAATATGCGGCTCAGACAAACTCTTGTTTTGCTGTTATTGTTACAACAGCAAGCGCAGCTGTGTTTCCATTAACTCCTTGCTCCCCTAATTGTCTTGGTCAGAAGAGGGGCAGCGCATCAAACATTTGAGATGGCATCAAGTTGAACCTTTGTATTCTTTGGCTTAAATTAATACTTAAAAAAAAAAAAATAGTTGCTTTTCAGCACCCAAAGAGTATCTGGGATGCTGCAAAAAAGGCCATAACATTAATTAAAGAAAACTGGATCAAAGTAAACTAAAGAACTATAGACAGCATTGCAAAAAATTAAAAAATGGCCAGTAGAAGGAAAAGTTATATAACATTTAATGGTCAACTCTCATAGATTTCAAAGCACTTTACAACATGCGCTCAGTAGAACTGGGAAAGGGAAAAAAATCTGTCATGAAAAATCTTTCCTATTCAGCATTCGGATCTGAAGAGAGATCTTTTGAACTTTCATATGAAAGCAGAGAGGGGCCAAGTGCCACTGTTCAAAACGCTCATCCGGCTTGTGAGTGGCACAGGCTGAAGTGCCTGCTCCTCCCCAGGCAAAGAAAAGACTTTAATCCAAGTCACCCACATCCCAGGTGTGAGTCTCAAAACACACAGGCTATTCTGGGTAGGTGTCTCTGAATTTTCCCACTGCAAGCTGTTCCAGTTAGCATAAACAATTAAACAATCATTGGGACACCAACAGGGACCAATTTGAGAGCCCTGTAGCCATGGCACTCACCTGGGATATGGGAGGCAGAGTAAAATCCTTAATCGCAGTAAAAAAAGAATGAGCCTCAAATCAGTGATGGAACAGAGTGGAACATGGGTTATTTTGGGAAAATTTGGTCTCTCTCTGGCCAGACATTTCACACGTGACAAAAGAAATCCTCCCGCAATGAAAGTTTCACCTAAACTGGTACATTTCCATGAAGAATTTCGGTTTCTAATATTTCTGCTGAAAAATCATTGCCAGAAAAGCCCCGACATGCTTTTAAGCATCCCCATTCATTTGCAGATCAGGCAGGAAAGTCTATAGGGTGGGGGTTGGAGGACTTGGTCGGGGGCAAGGTGTGTATGTGTGTGTGTACACATGCACGGATGTGCATGTCTGCCGGCACTGGGGCTGCAACAGGGTAGGGAGGTAGGGGAGGGGCTGGGGGGTTCGTCAGGGGCAGCAAGGAGCTGCATAGGCAGTAAGGCTGGAGGGGCACGGGGCTGCAGGTCGGGAGCGACGGGCACCGGCAGGGCTGTGGGGGGGCAGGGGGGTGTGGGTCAGAAGTGAGGGGCACCAACAGGGTTGGGGGGGGACTGCAGGTAGGGAGTGAGGGGTACCAGCAGAGCAAGAGCAGAGGCAGGCAGGGGCTATGGGTTGGGGTTGAGGGGCACTGGCAGGGCTTGTTGGGGCAAGGGGCTGAAGGCTGGGAGTGAGGGGCACTGGCAGGGCTGTGGGTCAGAAGTGAGGGGCACCAGCAGGGTTGGGGCAGACTGCAGGTTGGGAGTGAGGGGTACCAGCAGAGCAGGGGGAGGCAGGAGCTATGGTTTGGGATTGAGGGGCACTGGCAGGGCTTGGTGGGGCAATGGGCTGCAGGTTGGGAGTGAGGGGCAACAGCAGGGCGGAGAGGGACAAAGTGCCATGAGTTGGGAGTTAGGGGCACTGGCAGGGTTGGAGGGGCTATGGGTCAGGAGTGAGGGGTATCAGCAAAGACAGGGGGACTGAGGGTTGGGAGTAAGGGGTATCAGCATGGTCTGGGGGACAAGGTACTGCGGGTTGGGAGCGAGGGGCAGCAGCAGGGCTGGGGGGGGCTGTGGTTTGGAGTGAGGGGCAGGGGCAGAGTATGGGTATATCACTGCCTCTTCCCACAATCCTATTACCCCCACCACCACCACCACAGGTGTCCTCTTTTTTGAAACGGGAAATATGGTAACCCACTGTGAGGGTAAGTTGCACTGATGGTACCACTGAACTGATGGAGCCTCGGACACAGCCTGGTTGCAAGCACAGGAATCAAGAACAAACCAGCCACGATGGCCTTAGAGCGACAAGAGCAAGGACAACTGCTCAATGTACATTCAACCTAGATGACAATGGCTGAGAAATTCCAGCCAGAGCAGAGAAATGAGGGTGCTGTCTCGGGAATGCTTGAGAGCAGCTGCAGGAGCCATCATCTGGAGACGTGGCACCTTTTCCTTTCTGGGTCTGCTGCATGCGCAGTGTGTGGGAGGTGGCACGGGCAGGTCATGCTTCTCTATGGCCCTTTCACAGGTGCTGCAAAGTGTAGACATGGCCCCAGAGTAGCAGGCAGTCTGTGCCCGAACTGTTTGCAGTCTGAATAAATAAAACATCCATAGAGAGGTGGAAGGGATAGAATAGGCAGAGGCAAAACAGCAGCTACTTCTGCTTGTTATGAGAAGCTAAATGGAATAGGAGAGAGGACACAGAGGAAGGGGAAGCAAAGGGAGATGAGGAAGAGGGCAGGTCTGCAGTGAAGGTGAGGGAGAGGGAGAGGGGCAGGAGGGGGAAGGACACAGCTGGTCAGCACAGAGCACCAAAAGTCCAACCAGGGCTGTAGGAAATCCTCTGAATGGCCATGGACTCCTGCTTTGGCTGCTTCTGCATTTTGTCTAGCTCCTCCCTGCAGGTTACCCCACAGCTACAGGGAGGAAAGAGCCCAGGCCCAAATGGAGCCAAGCCAATCCCTGGCCTCAGCTGCAAGTAATCAGGGACCTCGGCTGAGTCATCCCTCAGGAAGAGGGCTCCACTCACACTGGCCCTTATACGCTCAGAGCAGACCACCTTGCTGTGCCCTTGGACAGTTCAGAAACTACCACCTAGCCCCTAGTCTCTTATTCGTGTCTGCATCCTTGCTTAAAGCCCTAGGTTAAATGCAGACAGTCAAAAAACCCACGGCTGAATCTATGCAGCCTTCACAGGTTAATCTAAGCTGCATAGATTGATCCAATAAGCAAGGGAACAGACATTCGCTTTCGATTCTGGAAATAGAGTCACACGCCTGCAGTGGCCCAGGCCAGTAGCAGGGGGGCGCGAGAGCTTGCCTCTGCTACACCAGACAGCTTGGGCAAAGGCTAGCCCACCCATCCTGCAAGAGGGGGGTTTTGCAAGGGAGGTGCAAGGCATCCTGGGATATTGGGGGACTGTGAGTTAACTTGAATCTGGAGGGGATCTCAGACAGCAGTTCAACAAACTGATTTCAGCCAAATCACATGTCTGATACTACATCCATCCAAGTTTATATTAAATCAGTTTTGGTCATTTTGAAAGCAGTTTGTGTACACTGAACTTCTGTTGCGTTACGGATTTGAACCAGTTTCCAATCACTTACATCAGCTTGTGTGTGATTTCTGTCCCTAGGCCTAGTGTCTGGATTTGTGGCTTGCGATCACTGGCTTTTGAACTCACAGGCTTCTGCCCTTACCACCCAGGTGACATACCCCAACAACCACCCACAATGTGATCCACTATAAAAGAGCTACACTTCGGTTTTTTTGTTTTTTTTTGGGGGGGGGGGGCGGTGTTTGGTTTTTTTTGTTTCAGGCCAGGGCGGTGCTTCTTGCAGCAACAAATGGGTGGAAAGGAACAGCATGTGGAAGGTGGTTGCCGAGCCATGTTCATGGCCAAATGATTAATGCTCTTGGGATTTTGTTGTAAGGATATAAACAGGCATAACACTCGTAGCGATACTGAATGACACCTACGTATGCTGTTACGATACAACTGTTGAGTCTGCATGCTTCTGTAGCAATACAAGAGTAGCAAAATATAGCAATGAATCCTGTTTCATTCTGGGTCGTTTACAACAATTTAACTCGCTGTAAATCTACAGGATCATGTAGACCCAACAGTTACAGTACAATAGCTCCTATGTGCTCAGAAGGGGCAACTCCCTATTTCTTTTTAAAGCAATTAAAAGTAGGGTGAACATACCTCTCGGTTTGGCTTGGACAGGCCCAGATTTCAAAGGCTGTCCCAGCCGGTTGGCTAAAATTGAAGCAAACGTCCCAGATTGGAAGTGCCCCCCCAGCCCAGCTCCTCCCGAGGGTCAGTTCCACTGATGGGGACTGGGGGAGACGGGACAGGCTGGGCTAAGCACTGCTCTTCCTGGGGTGGAGGACTGGTCAGAGGAGGGGGCTGGGGCATGTATGCACGCGAACGTGTATTCATGTCATCCCCCATCCTGCATTTCCTTACCCTGTTCCCGATTTCCTTCAAAATAACAGGGTCACCCAAGTTAAAAGGGATGTTTGGCCATAACCTAAGAAGGTGTCAGACTGCCCAGAACCTCACATGTGCACTTTTTAAAGGAAATCTAAATAGATTTCACAAACGGAAACAATAGGCCCTTTCGGTCTCTGGACCAAGGTACATACCTACTATCGGTGCCACCTCCGTCAAATCATAAATGACTCGTTCAAAGTCATACAAGGAACCTGTGGCCAAACAAGAACTTGAAGCCAACACTTCCACGTGCCAATCCGGTGCAGTATACACATCCTGCTGCTCCGCTCTAGCAGAAGAGAAGAGAAGGCTCCACAGCCCAGCAGCAATCCTATAATCATCTTGTCAACGTACATCTTTTCCCTTCAAAGGCTCTTCCATTTAAACTTCCAGCCCGGAGCATTTCTCTTGCTCCTTTCAAAACCGCTGACTTATCAAAATCAGGCTTTATAATGGGAAAACTAACACAAGCTCAGCCACATTATTATAATTGATGCAATTAATTTCATTTATGCCCCTCTTGCTTTAAACAGAGATGCTTTAATGCAGGTAATTCATGCTAAAAGAACTAATTTGAATTGTTCCATCATTTGGAAGACAATTATCAGAATTAATTTAGAAAACACATATTTCATTAAAAAAAGGGGGCACAGGGGAGGGAGTGGGGAATAGCCATGGTCTTCCCATGCAGTTCCTACTGAAAATACAGGGTTGCTCCCCTGAAGCATGGATCTGTGGTATCTATGTTGTACAAGTCATTGAATAAGATGACTGTTCAGACATTGCCCCCTATAGAGATAGCTTATATCTATTAAAGGTTCAAGAGGTGGGGTAAAAAACAGTAATGTCGAAATGAATTGAATCAAAACTCGTGAAAGAGGCGACATCTTTTATTAGCCCAACTAGATATTTGCAAATAAATTATTTTATTTATTTGCAATAAAATAATGTAAATGTATTGAAAATGCACACAAAACCCAGCCGGTTGTGTATACAAAATTCCTATAAAAAAAATCTCTTGTGGTCAACCTGGCCACCCCAGCCACAACCAGCTCCCTCCACTGGGGACCCCCCCCCCACAGGAAGCCCCCCTCACTGTAACCATCCCCGAATGGTCACTGCCCCCAGAAAATGTCACACTGCCTCCACCCCACCTATCTGCAGAAGGGCCAAAGTACCTTCAGAGTGTTCCTGCCTGTGGCTCTGTGACATCCCCATCTGGATTTGGCTCTACCTCCAAAAGATGGCCTCTTCCAGCAAAGCCTCCTTTATTCATGGAGGTGATATAACAGAGCCTGCAGGTAAAAAAAAAAAAAAAAAAGCCAAAAACCTCTTCTGCCTCCAGCTGCAGTGTCTGCTGGAATAGGGGAACTCAACTCCTGGGCCATAAGACAGAACTGGCCCCTGGGTGCCGTGTCATCTGGACCACGGGACTCCCCCCAGGTCTGAAAATGTGGCAGTGGATGGTACTCAGGGCCTGTGTACTAGATTGGGTGTCCAGGGCCCGCTCCCAGCATGCAGGGCTCAATCTGCACCACAGACCAGCCCCATGCCACTCATCTGGCCCCTTGGAAGCTAGTGGAGTTGTGGCTGGGGGGAGTTTGACCACAGGGCCAGAGGTGTGAGAACCGGTGACCTAGTGGCTCACACTAGGTAAGATGGCTAGCTAGGGTGAGCTGATCATATATCTGCCTCTTACTCTACACTACTTCTAGTATGCAGTAAAATTTGCGATAAATGATTCTGTAGTATTGTATCACATATCCACACCCGTACACTCTTCGATTACGAGCACTTCAGGCCAGTGACCGGCTGCTACTCTGCATTTTATACAGGGCCTTTGTTCAATGGGGCTGTGTCCTTTGCTGGCCTTCAGCACTACCATAACACACGTGGCGTAGATACTTTGAGCACATTAGTCTTGCGTTCAGAATTGCCAAGCTCACCGAGGGGGGTTACTTAATTTTCTGTGGCATTTTAACTAATGCCAACTACTCATCAATTTAGAAAAAGAGTCAGCTCTATCTTTGGGTTGTGGCCATTCACAGTATTTTTTTTAATTAAATTTTATCAGGGGGAGAGGATGGAAGGGGGGGGGGGGGGGGGAGCGGCGCGTTTCT
>NW_005842217.1:102888-148473 GCF_000455745.1 Alligator sinensis
GGGGGGGGGAGGAGCAGAGACCTTGCTGTAAAGAGAGAAAGGAAGAAAAAGAAAAAAGGCATTCCAGTGAAGATCTCAAATCCAGGCCAATTTAAAAATCCCTATGACAGTAATTCATTGCCTCCTCGGAAATACAATAGGCCAGGATACCTGGGCTGCATTAGAATTCACAATACGGAGCATGATTGAGAGAACCGGCTTTGGAGATGCAAAGGAGGCTGGGGGCACTCACAGCACTGTAAAAATGACACTACCCCAATTAGCAAAATCTGCAATTCTTTTTCGCTGGCAGAATCTCTCTTCCCCACCCACCCTTCCCTTTGATATTCTCTTCCCCCATGTTTACAATAAATCAAAAGTTAAGCCAGGCAGCTCAGATCTAGGACACGCTCTTCGCATTGGGATTCTAGCCATAATGTAGTGTTTGAAATGGGCAGGCAGATGGGGCACAGTCTTGCATTTATCGAATGAAGCAGCGGAGATGGAGTTTCCAGAACGTATGGAAGCTATGCTCCCTCTTCCCTTCAGGGACCTGAAGCCAATCATACATCCTGAAACCATACGACCCGTTTAAAATCTACCTTGATATAAGCAGCCACTAGGACTAGATGGTGCTGATCTTCATAACTTGACCTTTCTTTTCCTTTCTCACTTGCTTTCTGTACTGAACTAGCCATGCTGACATTAAAAAAAGCAGTAGGGGAACCCGAGTTAGCAGCCCTTGAGCTGAATGGGGCAGTGTTTCATAGCTATCCTTTCAGACACTATGATAACTGGAGGCAACCATCAGGGCCTTCTGTCATGCTTCCAAGGTTTCCATCCCCAGCACCATACCTAGGCTCCTGGCAGCCTGGGACAAACTTTTAGTATCAGGCTTCCCTTTGCCAGAGATAATGATAATAATAATTTTAAAAATTACCATTTGGGGGCCTCCTTTCTGTCCAGGCCCCGGGCAGCTGCCCAGTTCTCCCAAGCCTGTGTCCAGCCCTCTCCAGCCAAATCCGAGCCACTAATTGATTGGTGTGCGTAGTGGTGTTATTGATCTCTTTTTTTTTTTTTTTTTTTTTTAAATAAAGTTTGAAACACTGGAGAATGGATACAACTTTTTACATCTCACGCAGCTAGGATTTTAACTCCTATAGCCCATATCCTACTAGAAAAACACTGAATTAAAGACCGCTGTCACTTTAGCTGCATTTCCCCCAGCTTCCTTGACTTTGTCTTCACCTCCAAATATTTATTCACAACCAGAATCACTTCTTGTGGTAGAAATCATCATGACAAGAGCACCAGTGATTTGCTGCAGTGTTCCCCAGAGCACAGGCACAGCCGCACAACCCCTGCCACCGCACCTAACTTTGTAACTAGGGACCGCGCTCGGACTGGTCATGTTGGAGTGCAACCTGACTTCCGCTGACCTGCTGTGGCATCTGTGACACCTAGCATAAAATGCCTGGTCTAGCATTAACCAGTTATTACTTCTGGCATCCGGATGCCACTGTAGCAAAGCTCTTGTGCTGTTAGCTACTATTTATTGCCAGAATTCACCGGGGAAGAAGAAATAATCTCTCAAAAATGCTATATGCATGAAGGGCACAGGAAAGTGTTGTTTGTCACAGGGATGTACTTGGTAGCTGTGTTGGTCTGAGGCAAAAAGAAATGCAAAACTCTACAACTCTTGGCTCAGAGACGATACATTTGATTAGACCAACTTAGAAATCACAAAATAATTAACTTTTTCGGGCAAGGTTTCAGGCACATGCCCTTCCCCAGGGAAAATTTAAGATGGTAAAAAGTTCCCATAGGTAGAAAATAAACTTCGTTTTTGCACAGAGGAAGCTGAAGGTGGAAGTCTGTTCCTCTGGGTCCATGAGAGTGTCTTTTTGTTTGCCATAGCAAATGTCAAGACAAAAAAAAAAAGTCACAAATAAGAAGGCATGCTTCCCAATTGAGTTTGCCTTTCAAAGGGATATTAAAAGCTGTCTGCACACACTCCCACACACATGCTCATGTGCACACATGCATGCACACACCCACACCCACCCCCTCTCCCCACACCCACAATCCAGGCAGTACAACAATTTTAAGCTTTAGTGGTGGACAATTTGCTGGAAACTTGAGCAGAACTCCTGATCTTTCCTCCAAAAACTTTCCACTCTTCCAGCAAGTTTCTGAGAGTATAGACATCATTCTGACAACACTGAATTTACTCTTGCTTTCATAGCCATGAGCATAGCAATAAGATGGTGACTTACAGGTACAATCCCAGTGTAAGGATCAATGTTCAAAATGAACAGGTCTCTTCCACACACACACACACAAAAAGCCCTGCAAAAGGACTGCAGCCAATGGGAATTTAAGGGTTTAGCCAAAAAAGATTTGGGGCTTAAAATCTGCCCTGTACTCTGTGGCTGACGCATCTGCTCTTATGAAAACTACCATGGACTACTTAATGATCAGGTCCTTGACTGCATTGATTTTCCTAGAGTTTGCATATCCTTGCAAGGGAGCTTCTTCAGCACTATACTAGAAGTGATGATTTGTTTGAACCAGGGTCAGTGGTGAATCAATCCCCACTAATAATGTAACAGGGGGATGGGGAGTAGCAACCAGGGCAGCAGCCCCAGGTGCCACCTTTCTTGGAGGGGGAGGAGGCACAAAAGCAGTGATGGATGGAAACGCTACCCAGGGCACAGTACTGCCCTGCTCCACCTCTAATTTTGTGAGTGCTTCGGGAAGGGGGCATCTCCCAGCCAGCTACTAAAAAGTCCCAACCCTTCCTCCCTGTCCAAGGCTGAAGCTGGAAATAGGGTTCTAGGTTGTAAAAGTAAGAAGATGAAAGCAGCAAAGTGCTGAGAGCAAAGAAGAAAGAAAGGAAAAGTTGATGTAAGCCCACAATTGGCTAGAAAAGTAAGAAGGGCAAAAGGCTCATGCAACCAACAGACCTGTTGGCCCTGGGCTGCACTTACATGTTCAAACCATGATCAGAACTTGCAAGAGAAGAAGAAATTTTACACCAGGATGTGGTGCTCTACCCATCAGACCTTTTAACACCGACTTTGAAAATTCAGACCAGCTGCACGCAAATCTGAGATGCTGGACATGAGCTACAGACCACTATGCCTGCCTGTTATGAAACCCTGGATGTCTACTGCTGTTTTGTCATCCTCTTGCTCAGCAGTGAGAGAGGCCTCCTATGTGGAAGCATCAAATATTGCATGGTATATAATGGTCGGGACAGTCAAACTCCCAAGCCCAGCAGGGGTGGAAGGATGATCTGTTATAACAGAAAAACCACCCCCCG
Source organism: Alligator sinensis (assembly GCF_000455745.1). Lineage (NCBI taxonomy): Eukaryota > Metazoa > Chordata > Crocodylia > Alligatoridae > Alligator > Alligator sinensis. The sequence goes on from NW_005842217.1 coordinate 106,193, forward strand.
ACATGCACCAGCAGAAAGCAGCAAATAGAAAGGACACGTGAATTAAACCACCTCTCCCTTCAGTACCTGTGGTGTAGGGAGGTTGTGTTAGTACAGAGTACGGGGCACTGCCTACAGAACCACTAATAATGTTACTAGGATTTGTGCTATGCATGTGGGTGGACAGACATATGTACGTGTGGTTGAACAAGAGGGAGGAAAGTCATCCACTCCGTCACTGATGAACATCAGTGTCAATTAGCTTAACCATGAAGAAGATACCATTTTTAAGCACAGCTGCACCTCACCTCTCCACTTTTTGCTCACCTAGTGGCTGGCAGCATGTCCGAGAAATGTTTGCATCAACATGGACTGGCACAACCCTTAGGCACTTCCTGTAAAGGAGTGGGTTTCAACCTGTGGTCCACGGACCCTGGGGGTCCACAGACTATATCTAAGGCAGCGGTTCCTAAACTCTGAAAGATCGCGCACCACCGATTTAAAACGATCCGACCTTAAGTACCACCAGCAGATGTTTTTATCATACAAAGGAATTTTCTGTTAACACGCACCACTGTCCGGCTGTCTATACCACTGTCCGGCTCTCTATGCCACTGGTGGTATGCATACCACAGATCGGGACCCGCTGATCTAAGGATCCACGAAAGATGATGATGATCAATCAAAAGTATGCGAATGCCCACACATACAATTCAAAAGGGGTCTGCACCTCCATTCAAAAAATGTTAAGGGTCCGCTAATGATAAAAAGGTTGAAAGCCACAGCTGTAAATCATGGGTGAAGGGAGGGGGGGTTGTACTTCACAATCTATTATTTCTACGTGGGGAAAAAAAAAAAATGATCTAAATATAGGGATGGGGAGGGCTGTTCACCTGCATCTATGATGTGCACATTCAACTTCCTGAAAAACCACAGTGTGAATAGAGGACATACTGGTTAATAACTGGGTGAAAAGGGAGCTGGCCAGAGAATAAATCCAGCCAGAAGACCACATGATGATTTTTCAGCTAAAACCAGAAGGGCACTGGGCTGAGATGCCACTGACCTGAGGTTTAAATTCCTGGCTCTGTGAGATTTAATTTCTGGATGATCTTGGGCAGCTGCTGCCTTTGTCCACCCGCTCCTGTCTTGTCTACTTAGACTGTCCAGGACAGGAACTTTCTTACCCGGCATGCGTACGATACACGGCACAGTGGGGGTCGTGATCTCAGAAAGGGCTTTTTTTAATGGATGCAGCCATAATTAATAAAGCAACCGACTGGGAATCCATAAGCGTTCTGCAGCTGAGAAACAGGTCTCTGGTTTTCACATTTCATATTTTCCTTTTGAGTTTTCCTTCTATTCTAGTTGGACTTGTCTCTTCCAAATCACCAGCGGCAGCACTCAGAAGCACGCGCTGGAGTAGAAAACTCCCACACTCCTCCACCCAATGGGTTGATCTTTGCCAGAACGTCTTCCTAGTAAAAGTAGTAACAGCTCAGGCCTGAGGAAAGTGAGCAGCAGTACCACCTGCATAATTTTTCACTCCAGCTGAAAGGTTGTTACTCAAGGACAAGTCCTTCCTAATTTACAGTACATTTGTCAAGTTAAACTTCAAAAAAAACTGGCAAGAGAAAAAACACAAACCTATTAAAAGATCTTGAAATGAGTACAATGGACTGGCTCCAAATATATTTCTGATTCTTAATCTTAACAGTTCCTCCGTCTCCATTGTTGCAGAGATGACTATGATAACACATCCCTTTGTTTCACCTCCTCTACGGCAGAGGGCTTTGCATCTGATGCATTTCATTAACGCTTAAGTAGCTCTTTTATTCATAGTTTCATAGTTTCAGGGTCGGAAGGGACCTAATAGATCTTCTAGCCCGACCCCCCGCCAGGGCGGGAGAACAACCCAAAAACTGAACACTGAAACACTGAAATGCTCCCACACTGCTTTCCTCTCACCCTCTGTGTACAATCTTTTTAAGGATATTTAATTTAGGCAATGTTTCTGCCCTTGCCTTGCTCCTCCTCCTTTGTTGTTGGGGCTCCATATCTGTCTTCCAGACAAACTGCTGCAGGAGGAGATGGAGATTTCTGCTTGCTGCCAGAGATCACAAGCTTCCAGCTTCCACTTTCCTAGGAGCCCACGTCCTCATCCTTCTCTAGTGCCACCTCTGGCAGGCCTTCCTCCGCAGTCCAAGAGGTCTCCTCTAGCATCAAATCAATTAAGTCCTTATGGAGGAGGATGCTTTCAAGCCTTACCTGAATAATTCAAATATGACTAACCATTTTATTCATATTTTCATACTGACAGCCCCCAAAGGGAACCAGAACTAGGAGATAACTGTTTTTAGATGAACCTTAAAATAGGTAAAGGTGTTGTGAGCAGGAAGAGGTTAGCTTTCATTTTATCCCTGTTGGATCATCTTTTCCTAATATATGCATTGTGTATGTGCACGTGTGTATTTATATACACATAAAGAAAATGGTTCCCATCTTTTCAGGTGCTACTAACTTCTGCCACACCCTGCAACATGAAGGACTAAGATGCAATTTGGACAAAGGGATAGACGGTAGAGAAAGGGAGAAACTGAGATGTTAAGTCACCTGTCTCATAGATTCATAGATGTTAGGGTCGGAAGGGACCTCAATAGATCATCGGGTCCGACCCCCTGCATAAGCAGGAAAGAGGGCTGGGTCTAGATGACCCCAGCTAGATACTCATCTAACCTCCTCTTGAAGACCCCCAGGGTAGGGGAGAGCACCACCTCCCTTGGGAGCCCGTTCCAGACCTTGGCCACTCGAACTGTGAAGAAGTTCTTCCTAATGTCCAATCTAAATCTGCTCTCTGCTAGCTTGTGGCCATTATTTCTTGTAACCCCCGGGGGCGCCTTGGTGAATAAATACTCACCAATTCCCTTCTGTGCCCCCGTGATGAACTTATAGGCAGCCACAAGGTCACCTCTCAACCTTCTCTTGCGGAGGCTGAACAGATCCAGTTTCTCTAGTCTCTCCTCATAGGGCTTGGTCTGCAGGCCCTTAACCATATGAGTGGCCCTTCTCTGGACCCTCTCCAGGTTATCTGCATCCTTCTTGAAGTGTGGCGCCCAGAACTGCACGCAGTACTCCAACTGCGATCTGACCAGCGCCCAATAGAGGGGAAGTATCACCTCCTTGGACCTATTCGTCATGCATCTGCTGATGCACGATAAAGTGCCATTGGCTTTTCTGATGGCTTCGTCGCACTGCCGACTCATGTTCATCTTGGAGTCCACTAGGACTCCCAGATCCCTTTCCACTTCCGTGCCACCCAGCAGGTCATTCCCTAGGCTGTAGGTGTGCTGGACATTTTTCCTCCCTAGGTGCAGCACTTTGCATTTCTCCTTGTTGAACTGCATTCTGTTGTTTTCTGCCCACTTGTCCAACCTGTCCAGATCTGCTTGCAGCTGTTCCCTGCCCTCCGGCGTGTCCACTTCTCCCCATAGCTTTGTGTCATCTGCAAACTTGGACAGAGTACACTTCACTCCCTCGTCCAAGTCACTGATGAAGACATTAAAGAGTATCGGTCCAAGGACCGTGTCACATGGTAAATCTATAGCAGAGCCAGGACTTCAGTCTAAGTCTTCTATGTCTCGGTCACATTTGTAAAAAATGCAAGGTCATCTTTCCTCTACTCTCTGGATTTTGTCCTGCTGTTGATTTGCTGCTGCTGATTAAGATGCTGTTCCAGCTACCACGAACGTAGAAGAGACTTGGAATTCAGTGGGAGTCTGGCCCGAGTCACCACTGTCTGAGAACATCTGATGATATTCCTGTGTGTCAGTTTTTGCAGTTGTCTTTTGATGAGCATCCTGCTGTTTCTCAGAATCACCGTCTTTCATGGCCATGTGATTGCACTGAACACCAATGCTGGTTTCTGCTTAAAGGACTCAAACAATACAGACACGCACCACCACCGAGTTCTCTTGTAGACACTCTGCAGATATGCCCTCCTTGGCTCCTGCACACTTACATGTTTCCAGGGACAACTGTAAAGTTCACACGGGACAGATGCATATGAATAACAAATGAGACCCAAGAGATTCTGCCAGAAAATTAATGGCAACTCTCCACCATTTCAGCCTGTGCAAACCATGGTAAATGCAGCTCTTCCCCCCACTTCATGAATTAACATACTATGTAAATTAGAGGGAAGTTAGAACTTAATCATGGCACATGATATACATTAGCATTTGACATCCAAAATAAATTTAAACAACAATAGCGATATGAATGAGCCCCAAACTGAATCAATTAGTTGTGACTTCCAACTAAGACGCAGGGAGGAACAGCTACAGGAACAGAATACATATAAATGAGCAGTCTCCTGGGCTTAAAATAAAAGGAAAAGTTGCAATAAATCAAGGGGGTGGGGGGGGGGAAAAACAACAGGTAGAGTTCATATAAAAATGCCTAACAAAATGGCCGTCATCTAAAACCAGAAGAGATACATCTTCTATAACATGGCTTTAATAACATAGGCAACAGCCCATCAATATTTTGTCCTTCAAAAGAACCACAGAAGAAAACAGAAAGGTCTTTGAAGGTATTGAAACAGTTGTAGAAGTCTCCCGCCTCCCTTCCTCTTTGAAGCTATAGATAAGGATTATCAGGTAGAAAATATGACTATTCACAGTTCTGTCAGGCTGAGATTTTTGTGCACAATTCCCATTTCCCACAACACGGCTAAGTTTCTCTGCGAAGACACAAACCCCTCTGCATATACAAACCTCCAACCAGCTAAATAGTGGCGGAATATAGCATACAGAGATGTGAACCAATTTGGATCACCTAAGAACTGATCCAAACTTTCCCCAAAGGACATCCCCTGGAAGCATCTGAATAGGGACTTTTTATCACTAATGCCAAACCAAAACATTTTGCAAGTTATATCCCCATGTGGTGGACTTCAGTACAGCTCTATTGACTCTGAGAGAGCTATATCAAACTCAGAAGCAAAGGGAAGAGACTCTGTAAGGACAAAGAGGCCTGATTCTCCATTAGCGTGCGAATGGTGTAGTCATTGCCACTCATACAAAGTGAATCTGAAGTACACTCCACCATTCCCCAAAGCACTTTATACCTGTTTTTTTCCAAAGGTGAGACATGGCGCAAAGCAGTGGAGCACCAACTCCCCCTTTGGCCTGGAAGAAAAGAGTATTTTTGGAAGCAGACTTGTCTTCCCTGAATCCCCTAATCGATTTACAGCCAGCCAAAGAGAATTTCTTCATGTTGGGAAGCTTGAAGTCATGAGTCTAGTCTTACCTCACCCCTTGATGGAAACGGTCCTCTTAATAGCTGGATAATTCCAGCTATTAGAATGATCCTTTTCTAGTAATTGTTTGGGCTTATACAAGACGAACAAAGGACTAAATGAAAGGAGGACAAAACTGGGATAAAAAAATAGAGACAAACATAGTAGGAGTAACTTAATTTTTAAAAATCATGTGATATGTTGTTATGCTAAAAAAAAAACCAGCCTAGAGGTTCTTGGCTATATGCTTTAACTCACTGGCAAATAGAATTAGTCATATAAAAACACAGAAAAATAAGATTAGTCAGGAAATGACATATGAAATCTCATCATCTTTTACTGAATGAAATAAAGTAGCTGAATGTAACAATGTGGGAGGTTAAGGAACCCGTTCACAGTAATTTATTTCAAAATACTATCTCTAAACACTATGCTGCCAGATAAAGGGTCCTCCACGTTTTTTGGAAGCACTGAGGACTTCCTTCTCTGGACACAGTCACTGGGGGTTCAGAAATTCTGGGAAAAAAGGTCAGACTGAGGATCGAGAAGCTAACAGGGGAAAGGATGGGTAGCACTTCAAAGATAGCATTCAAAGAAAAGCGTCCCTTTCTGTCAGAGTCAACAGGGAAGTTTGGCCAGGGCTGCGGCATTCACTGAGTGAATATGGATTTAACTGCAAGGCATCACACTTTTTACTTGATGTCCATCTTGCTATTTACAATGGTACCTTGCAGGTTGCAATATTAGATTGCCAAATTAAGAGGAAGCACAGTTTAGTGGTGTGAGTCGCAAAATGGCAGACAGAACTGAGTTTTGCATGCGACTGTTCGACATTATAAGAAGTGGTGGCACTTCACTGATTAACCAATACCAAGGTCAATGAAACATCCCCAGAGATCCCCAATGCCCACGGACTCTTCATTTCCAGGTACCACTGATTGGTTTCCCTCTGGTCATCATACTATCCACGTTCTGTTCTATCAGCATAATCCTTTGTCTCTCAAACATATCACATGCATACATCTTAATCTGGTCATTTACCAATGTCTTATTTTGGGCATCTCCGGCCTCCTAATTTAGTCAGTTCACCAAAACCGGAAATCCCAGGGGCTTTCCCCAAGCCTGTCACTGTGACCTAATGCCAATTCTTCAGGTCCCTTATCTCTTCTTATGGGTTTTCAGGGCATGTTTTCAATTTCCCAGCCTGTTTGTCTGATAGCTTTGGAGACAATGTCTGCTAAAAGGCTGAGAATGTGAATCTGTGTCACAAACAGACTTTAAGAAACTGGTTAACCCTTGCCATTCCCCGGCACCATTGTTCTAATGCAGTATTTATGCTACCTACAAGTCAATTCCTAAAAGCAAATCTCTAAATATCATTTTCTGGCCATCAGACAGTCATTCAGGTTGGGGACAGAGCATCTTTCTGTTTCTGTGTTTGCAGAAAAGCAACCATGGCAGCTGTCTGTGTAGCAATGCAAAGCACCCCTCTTTGGAGAAGTAAGGTAGGGAGACAGGATTGGGGTGGGTTTTCCATCGATCCTTAGGATAACTTGGGAAACTGCTGATTAGTTCCTGCTCACTGACAAGAGCCACAATTCTTTATAGAAGAGCATGGTTAATGGCCTCGTATACCCATGACTGCCCCAGGTGAGCTGATCATTCATTAACCAAGCTTCTGCAGTGCAATCCCCACTTCCCCCAACCCTGGAAAAGCACCTCTCATTTTTGTACTACCATACTGAAGTGCTGAGCCAAGCTTTGCACACAACTCCAGGGATGTGGTCTTTTGGGTCCTAAAATTCTCCAGCCATTGCTGCTCTTTCTAGCTTTGGCATTTGCAAGTTTGCAGCCCCTAGGACCGCCTAGTTGTGGACCAGTTCCTGCTGTGCTCACTGCTGTATAAATGCAGGGGAGGGAAGGGAAGATTGTTCCTGTCCCAAAGAAGTGACAGGCTACATATAAGACAAGAGGTGCATGCAGGTGGACGGGAGCATAAGGAAACAGCAACAAACACTACTGAGCAGGATAGGTTGTGGTGTCAGTGCTCCAGTGACCTAACCTTCATCAAGCCTTTTGTGGGCCCCACTGGGACAGAGATGGGAAGGCGGATAATGAGATGGCTTTGCTGACATTTACATGGGGCTCCTCTCAAGCATGAAGTGTGGACAGAGGGAAGCATAAAATTACTTGTTTGAAATGTAATGAGGTGGCAGAAGGTGGTGTCTTGGGCCAAATAGCAGCAAGAAGTGACCTTTTGATGCCAATCAGGAAGAGAGAAGTATATTGGGGAGAAACCATGAAAGGTGGCTTTTAAAACAAAGGCAAGAAACACATATTTGATTCAGTAGGAATTTGCCTTCCAAACCCATTCTACCACTCAGTGCTCATTCCAGGGGCCCAGAACCACAGCTGCCCTGTGTGCAGCAGATTACTAAATACCTGTAGTAGCTGGTGATGGTCATTTGCTTCCCAGCTCATCCGTTCCTTAGTTTCCTGCTTTGCATTGCTACACAGGCAGCTGCCATGGTTGCTTTTCTGCAAACACAGAAAAAGCCAGGTGTTCTGTCTCCAACCTGAATAACTGTCTGATGGCCAGAAAATGATATTTAGAGATTTGCCTTTAGGAATTGGTTTGTAGGTAGCATAAATACTGCATTAGAACAATGGTCCCGGGGAATGGCAAGGGTTAACTAGTTTCTAAAAGTCTGTTCGTGACAAAGATTCGCATTCTCAGCCTTTTAGCAGACACTGTGTCCAAAGCTAGGAGATAAACTAGCTGGGAAATTGAAAACATGCCCCGAAAACCTATAACAAGAAATAAGGGACCTGAAGAATTGGCATTAAGTCACAGTGACAGGCTTGGGGAAAGCCCCTGGGATTTCCAGTTTTAGTGGCCTGACCAAATTAGGAGGCTGGGGATGCCCAAATTAAGACACCAGTAAATGACCAGATTAAGATGTATGCATGTGATACGTTTGAGAAACAAAGGATTATGCTGATAAAACAGAACGTGGATAGTATGATGACCAGAGGGAAACCAATCAATGGTACCCAAAAATGAAGAGTCATCAGGAGAAAAAGAATACAAACGGAGGGATTTTCAGAGCAGCAGGGCAGGCGGGGATCCCAAGGCCACCATGGGCAGAGGGTGCACCATCAGCCCATCTCACTCAGTCCAATGGTGGGGGTGGGCATCAGCCCTTGACTTCCAAGATTGCTGACATCTGACATTCAAGCAAGAACCACGGAGTGGCACTCATGTACTGGCCAGGCATGCCATTCCTCTGTGAATCCCTGGGACCGGCAGATAAGTAGAAATGAGGGGCGGGGGATGTTATTTTGCCTGCATTACTCTTATCTGCTTTCCCTGTGTATCAGTAACATTTGCCTGTTATCAAATAAAGAAGTCATGGTCAGTCTGAGGGTTTGGGTCCGCCCAGAGAAAGGTATCAGGACTGTGTCATAAGTCCAGGGTCAACAGTATTTGTGCATAGAGTGCATAATAGTAGACAGGCCAAAAAACCAACACAAGGGAGAACAGAGATGGGTTATGACAAAGGAACCTCTCAGTTCTCTCAGAACAACAGGGGCATCCCATGGTGGACTGAAAAAAAGCTTCCTAGTAGTGGGCCAGACTGGCATGGGTAAAAAGCAGGATACCTACCTACAGTGCAGGGTGCCTTTCGCCAATAAAACGTGTCGCTGTGATGATGGGCTCTGCCAGCAACAGCAACCAAGTGCAAATGTATTCTAGCAACATAGCACAGCCCTGTGCCAGCAGAAATGTTAACCATAAAAAAGCTTTCTAGTGTAAAAGCAGCCTTAATTTTCCTATGTGTCCCTATCTCAAAGGACAGGCTTTGAATTTCCCCCCTACACTCGGTGCTAGCTTGACGCTGCTGTCTTTACTTGGGCAAATCTCCTACGAACTTCAAATATTCATTCAGTGAAACGGGGCAGGGTGAAAAAGTGCACTCTCTAGCTAGCCTGAATCTACTGAATCCAAATTACCATTCTCTCCCTTCCCCCAACTTTGTTTCTGAATTGAGAACAGAAGGCTCAGTCGTATGAGTCCTTCACACCCACAGGGGGGAACGTTTTAGACGAACTCCAACTCCAACGCGCAGCCAGTAAAATGAACATGCACAAGAGCTGTGCCAGCTGCCTCCCATTGGGGAGAAATCAGCTCACTGACCTGCAATTCCGATTTTAACATGAATCTGCAATGTGAAGAACAAGGACCAAAGCATAGTACAGCAAGTTGCGGAGACTGGGACGTCACAGAGGGCTGATGCAAGCATGCCAGAGGCAGAGAGGGAACAACACAATAGCACAGCCAAGGAGGGTAGTTACTAGCATTTCCAACATTGGCTGCATGCCCGGAAATGATATCAATTGCAGATAACATTCCTGACCATCTTGCTGCCATAATCGTTTTAAAACATTCTTCCCCGATTTCCTGATGGCTTCCATCTCAATGACACAGAATCCAAAATTACGCCGTAGACCAAACACCCCCAACTCGCACACAAATATTTAAAAACCACGAGATTAAAGTCTTATTATAATAATAGCAAAATAACGTGTCTATGTCGGGTCTGTCTCTGATTTTTGAGCTCTAAGCAGACAAGGATAACTGTCTGGAGCAATTCAACCTGAAAGATCCATTGATTAGTGTAAGTCACCCCTGTGTAGCAAGATTCAGCACAAGCCCATAAATCCAGGATTAACTGGGACTTATGTGCTGCCTAGGCCTCTACACAGAGTGTTTTTCATCCTGTGTGCGCACACACAGGATGAAACGGGGTCTTTCTTTTTCTTCTTTTCCAACGGCAAGGACACTCATTTCTTCCACATTCCTCTGCCACCAGGTATTTTACACAGATGATGGAAGCAAGAGAGAGAGTGGAAACTTGATTCCCATGGAAATAGGAGAGAAACAAGAAAGAAAAGGACTGTTTAACCTGGCACCAAAGCCAATGGAAAGAGCCACATTTTCAAAGCTACCACAAGCAATGCGGAGCTCTCTATCCCAATGCACTGATGAGCTGTGAAGGAGACACGAATGTACATTTAGTTACACAGGAACTGAGCACTGAAAGACACCTCCTACGTCACCGAGTGAAGTCCCCTACTATTGCAGGAACGTCACTTAATCCTGTTCATGAATTGGTAACCCTGCCCTAAAGCTAGTTCATGCTTTTGCCCTCACTTTTGCCGATTCGGGGGACAGTGATTCGATTTGGTGATTCGAATCACTGTCCCAAATCGATTTGGCTGAATCTCCAGATTACCCAGGCTCATCGCCCTCCCACTTTCCCAGCCCGGCAATGGCTGCCCTGCCCACCCCAGCTCTCAGCACTTGGCCAAAAAAAACCCTGACTCACTGGGTGCTGCCAGGCAGGGGGCAATCCCCACTGCCCCATGCTGTGTGGGGGACTCTGCAAGAGCCCCCACAACCTCTCCCTCCACTGTCCCGGTGCCCGCCCGTACTGCCTGTCCTGTCTCCAGCCCTTTAAGAAAAAAAGAGAGAAAAACCCCTGACTCTGTTCCTGCCAGCAGAGGGAGGTCCCCGCTGCCCCCCACTGTCCCGTGCCACGTGGGGGACTCTTCATGAGCCCCCTGAAGCCCTGAGGTCACTGAAGGAGTGGCGAGTCTCGGGGTTTTTCTCCTTTTTTTTTTTTTTTTTCCTTAAAGGGCTGGGATGGGTGGGGCACCCATTGGGGGGCTGGGGAAGCGAGGGGGGGGTTGAGGGAGGCTGGGGGAGCAGACAGGGGATGGGGCCTGGCAGGGCCCCCGCCATGGTCTCCTCCCTGCTTCTCCAGACCTCTATCCCCCCACCCCCTACTTACCAGCTCCAAATCCGGCTCTAGCTCCCTGCTGCAACCACCAGGGACTGTCCAAGTCATCGAAACTCTGAGTCTTTTTCTAAAGATTCGGAGAGCTTTGAATTGAGTTGTACCTGTTAATTGGTCCCCTGGTTCGATCCGGATTAAGAGATTCGGCCACCAAAATCGGGCCGAATCTCCTCTGAATTGAATCATCACCTGAAGCTTCGCACAGCCCTAGTAGTTAGCCATGTTAGTTTGCAGTCAAATAGACGGAAGGGTAGATTTGCACCTTACAGGTTAACCAAAATGTGTGTGTTTGTACATATATATACACACATATAGTGCAATCTTTCATGGGATGAAACTCACTTCATCATCTCTAACTCAGCCTTCATTTTGGTGAATAAACAAGCCAAGTTCTTTTAATCTCCTCGCATAAGGCAGGTTCCCAGGCTCCTGATTCTCCCAGGGGCCCATCTATTCCAGTTAGAGTCATCTGTTGCATATGGGTAACTAGAATCATATACTGTATTCTAGGAGTGCTCTCACCGGTGCCTTGTACATCGGTCCTAATACTTCCCAACTGACCAATGTCAGCAGAAGTTGTTACTGCTGTACCCACACAGAGTGCTTTGCTTATATAGGAATTGCTGTATGGGTAAAACACTGCTAGTGTAGGCATGATCCACATTTGAAAGGCTGCTGTTCACACGTGACAGCACTACCGACACCCGCTTAGACTGGCATAAATGCATGAACCAGATGCAAGAGCATAAAGCATTGCATCCTTTGAGTGCAAGGGGATAGGAAGCCTTACCTAGCAATTGCAGTCTCTTGCCATCCTTCAGTTTATACCCATTTAGAGGCTATAATAGTATTCATCTCACACAGTGGAACTGTAAGTAAAGTAGGTTGAAAAATATGTGGAAAATCCCAATTGAAAAAAATATATCACAGAACATTTTCTTACTTTTTTTTTTAAACCACTCCTTCCTATTTATCAAATCCTCAGAGATCCTTCAAGGGAAAGTAAAACAGAAAACAGGTTCCATGAAAAAGGGGCTTTTGCCAGGAGGCATTTATTTTCCTGTACAAGCAGCATCTTAAATATCACAGCTAAGACGACCCCTCTGTAGAGTATTTGTCCCCAGTATGAAACATTACAAGGAGTTCTTAAAAGAAAAAAAAAAAAGGAAAAGAAAAGAAAAGAAAAACCCCAACCCTGGCATACAAGTTGAACAAGGAAATCTATTTCCACATCCTGATGAAGATGTAGCTGACATTTAAATATGGATTAAAAAAAAAAGCCACCGCCTGTACACTTTTTATTCATTCCCAATCCTCTGAAAAATAGGAATGGGGAAGAAGAGCATCTGAATATTGCAGATAAAATATCTGCTATTTAACTGGCTTTCATAACAAGGAAACCTAATTCATTGCATAGAAAAGGGAAACTTTCACGGTTGCATTATCTGGACTTTAACCAATGACGAAATAGGTTATTTCAAGGTGTACAATAACTAATCTTCTCAAGTCTTCTGCCTCATGCTGGCAATAAGGCAATATAATGCTTGTCAACTTTCAAATGAAGGTAATTACCGGTAGGAAAAATCCAAAGGGAAGTACAGTATAGGGGGATGCAAAACACTTATCCAGTAACAGGGTTGGATGATTTAAACCATCTCTGCTGACTGGCATCTGGCTCGGAGCTAAAAGCAGAGCGCAGTGGAAAGACCTGAATTTCTGTTGACCACTTGTCTTTTACCGTTGTTTCCTGCAGTGTAAAGTGAGTGCATGGTCACTGGAAACTCCTGGCATTTAAGAGCACTTTATACCCACTTTGCACTGGCACAAGTGAGTATACCAGGCACAGATTCAGAAGCGGGCCCTTTGAACTGTGTCACCGGTAGATATAACAGGCAATGGATTAACTGCTTAACTACAACCCTGATCCAAAGCCCTTGAAGCCCAAGTCTTCCAACTGAATTCAACAATCAAAAGAAGCGCTAAGGCAGCTCAAACACAAACTCCCCTAAAAGCCCTAGAAATGGTAAATCGGCCATTAGAAGGGATCTGCAGATATAAGAAAATAAGCTAATTCCATTGCAATTCGTTAGAAAAAGCTGCACAGAACAGCAGCGATTTAACCAAGAAATTTAATCAAAATCATGTAAACTTGTAACCCTAAAGAACAAGCGCTCTAACGGGTTGCGCGTGACAGATGTTAACCGATGTCTGGTCATTGGTTTGAAAGGTCTCTCATTAAAAGGTGAACACAAACTGACACTGGAAAACTGATCCAAACCAGTACATTTCAGAGGTTATTTAATGTCATAAGTGTGGAGAGAAAAGCACAAGAGATGGCAAAATCTAGCATCTGACGTCACCTGAAACACCCAACACCATCATCCAGAACATCTGGAGCAGAGAAGGGATCCCCCCATCCCATCCTGGTTTTGTTATTGCTTCAATCATTACAGGGCTGTGAAGACTGAACTGCCTCCACCCACTCTCCAAAAGTATGCAGAGGATAGAAGAAACACCATGCAGGCACTTTGATTTAAAACACTGTTTGTAGTTTGAGCTGGGGACACCTGGGTTCAGCTGACAGCTCCTGGGAGACAAAATCATGTAAGTTAAGAAAAGGGACGCAGGGTTCAGCACTCCTGGATTCTGGTCTCAGGTTCACTTCTGGTTCAAAGGCACATCGCTTAACATTTGCCTCTCACTAGAATACCCTCAGTGGGGTTGAAAGACTCCCTGGTAAAACACAAACACCTCTAGGTGAGAAGATCTACGCAGAAGTAAATGTGCAGTTTTACCTTACAGTGTAAGTTTTTAAAGACATTTTGCTTCCTTTGGCATGAAACAGAACAGCCAGAATAAGAGGGGCTGCAATATCTAACGTACAACCGGCATGTCACACATATGGTAGGTTATACGTTACCTAATAGCTATGTGGCATGTGCCATGTCAGAGCACAGACTACAGTTACCTATACATGGAGCCCTAAGCAGACATATCATGACAACACTGCATCACAGCAATGTATCCTCTCATGGCCCTGATGTTACTTGGCTGTGCATGTTACTTAAATACTTCTGAGCTACTGCATTTGTCTCCGTGGAAAGAAGAGATACCCAAAGTGCTCTCTACGTTAATATGTGCAAGGCTTGCCCTACTGGAGCTTCCATTTCTGTGCCTCCAGCTCTCCCAATAGGTTTTTGCATTACTGTTGGCACTGAGAGTTTAGATTAGCATATGTTTCAGGAAGACATAAGTAGCTTAGTGCTCTCCACATGTGTTTCATTTGCATCTTTAATGAATTAGTCTGCTCACTGGACCTAACAGCACACTAGTACTACCAAAATGCCTTAGCCACAAGATTATCTTTCATCGCTGAATGGACACTTACCCATCATTTTCATTGTAATTTGAGAACCACAAATGAGAAGCACTGTATAGTGTCTATACGAGGGCTGTGCGAAGCTTCGGGTGCTGATCCGATTCGGAGGAGTTTTGGCCCAATTCGGTGGCCAACTCTCCAAATCCGAATCAAATCAGGGGACCAATTAAAAGCTCCGAATCGATTCAAAGCTCTCCGAATCGATTCGGAAAAGATTTGGAGAGCTTCGATGATACGGACAGTCCCCACCCATTGCAAAAGGAAGCTGGAGCCGGACTCACACCTGGTAAGCAGGGGGCGGGTGAAGGGACAATGGGGAGACCCCTGCCAGGCGCCATCCCATGGCTGCTAACCCAGCCCCCCCTCAACCCCCACCTGCTCCCCTAACCTCTGCCCACTCCCCTAGCCCCCGCCCCCATGGCTACCTCACCTGCCCCAGCTCCCAGCTCTTTAAAAAAAAGCCCCATTCACTGGGTGCTGCTGCGTGGGGGGCCATCCCCGCTGGCCCCCACTGCCCCACACTGCATGGGGGGCTCTGTCACAAGAGCGGGAGGGAGATGGGCCTGGGTGATTTGGATTCAGATTCAGCCGAATCAATTTGGGACAGTGATTCGAATCACCGAATCGAATCACTGTCCCCTGAATTGGCCAAATCTGAATCCAAAGTGAATACTAGCTGCTTTGCACAGGCCTAGTCTATACATTGACTGGTCTGGACATAATATGCCCTGTGTCACCATATAGGTCTCAAAATGAATATAGGGCACCACTGTGCATATGTAATAAGAAACCATTCTTGCCTTGGAGAGCTCTCATGATAGATGGATAAAGGGAGAGAGGAGAAAGTGAGGTATGAAGGGTAAAGTGTGCTAACCAAGATGGTACAGCATGTCAATGGCTGAACTGAAAACGCACCCCAAATCTCCTGAATCAGAAGACAACAGTGTCATAGGTACTGGGATACCCTCCACCATAAAAATGTGCAAAATCAGGCCATAAATAAGTCACTAAATATTTTTTCATTCTCAAAGTAGTTTGATATTTGCTTGAGACTCTCTAGGATCTGTTATTTTCCAGATGTACAACTACTCTCTCAAATCCAAAGAAAAGGCACATTTGTTTTTAATCTCATGACTGAGCATAAGGCTACATTTTTGCCGTCTTCTTCTGAAAGCAGAAATCTCCCATTCTCCACGTTAAGTACCTGAACTTTAAACATGAACATCAAAAAGCTGTTTATAACCATTACAGAGGACATTTGGCTTTAAAACAACAACTAGCTGCAGCAAATGGATAGATTCATATCCTGGGGGTGGAACAGTTGTAAAAGTGTATAATTCAAGGAACTTTTCCTTGAAATAAAACACTTAATGACAATTGGCCAATGTTATAAAAATGCCATTTACAACATATCACCATTTTAAACACTAAATTCATCTTCCAAATGTCCAAGCATTGCTCCATTAAATAACAGTACTGAGTGTTTTAAAAACTACAATACCTTTATTATTATAACTATGATTCTTTAATTGTAACACTTGGTTTAGAAATAAAAAACTCCCTGACAAATAATTAAACTCCTCCTGGACAATATTTTTTATTAAAACTAACAGTGAGGTTTCTTTACCATTGTGCCAGAACGCCTATTAATTACAATCTTTGTGCAAAGGTGAATTCTAGTCTTGTATACCAAATACGTATCTGTATTCTCACGATGAAAAGGCCAAAACTTCACTAAAGTGTAAGGAGACTCACGGTTCTTTGCATATGGGCCACAATGAGGTGGGGAGCACACGGTATCACTTTGTTAGTAGGGCTGTGTGATGCTTCGGACCCTGATTCGATCTGGCGGGGGTTTGGCCTGATCCGGTGGCCAAATCTCCGAATCAAATCAGAGGACCCTTTAATCTCTCTAAATCGATTTGGAACCCTCCCAATCGACACAGAGATTTGGACAGATTCAGCGATTCAGACGTCGACACAGCTTTAAATGTTTTTTCTACATACCGCTTGGTAGCTGGGGCTCTGAATGTCGTGGTGCTGGAGCAGATGCAGTGTCCCACAGGAGCATGAGGGGCTCCCCAGCGTGCTCAGCAGCAGACCCAGAAGTGGACCAGAAGCAGTTCCAGGTCTGCTGGGGAGTGCGTGAGGGAGGAGGGGTGCCCCCCTGTCATGGTGACTGGTGCTTCCTGGATCTTGGGGAGGCACCTGGGGTCTCCCTGCAGCTGATCACTGAGCCAGGGCATATGGGGGGGTCCCCAGCAGACCTGGAAGTGGACTGGAAGTAGTTCTGGTCCACTTCTGGTTACACTGCCAAGCACATGGAAAGCCCCCCCATGCTCCTGTGGGACACACCACACGGTCCAGCACTACTGCGATCACGAGCCGTGCCTGCTACCTCAAGGTATGTGGGGGGGGGGGGGGACAACAAAAAAAAAACAACAACAAGGGTGGGGGGGGGGGGGGGGAAAACAAACAAAAAAACCAAAACAAAACAAAACAAAAACAAAAAAAACACTTTTAAAGCTGTGCCTGTGTCCGAATCACTGATTCGCTGAATCAGCACCGAATCGAATCAGGGACAGTGATCTGAATCAACAGATTGAATTACTGTCCCCAATTTGGGCTGAATCCAAATTGAACGGGGCCCGTTTCGCACAACCCTATTTATTAGCATAGCTATTTTTTCCTATATATTTCTACATTCTCATCTTCATATACCAAGAAAGCCCTCATTCTCTCTCTCTCTCTCTCTCTCGCTTGCAACTTTGTAAATTTTGCCACCCACTTTTAGAAAACTGCTAAATCAAAAGAGTTCAAAATCTATTCATTTGCTTTTGTCATTAAAAATAATTTAATTTTTCCCACAGAATTCTTGGGGTTTTTCCCTTCCCCTTCATTTTTCATTGGCTTCTTATTAAGCCTGAGGCTTTACATTTTTCACAAGAAGTCATCAGGAAAAGAAAAACAAGGCAGGAACTGTCAAACTTCCAAAGATTTGGAACTTCGTATTTCGGAAGCAAACCATTCTGGGTACATCGCTCATTAGCAACATTGTTATATCAAGCCACCTAATAATCATTAATAGAGTTTTACCCTCACCGCGTGTCTGTAGAAGCACCAAATGATTGAGTGACTTGTTGAAAGCTGAGCTAGGAAATGAACTCGGGTCTCCTGGGTCTAAGTCAGGCACTCTATTCATGAAGTCATCAACCCTAATTGACAACCTGTGAATTTGGCCTCTACTTTTCTTCTGTTGTTGAGAGTTTTCACTCCATTTAGGGAAAGATCCTATTGCCCCTTTCTCAAGTCAACCCGCCAAAATAACTAGGGTTACTGATGAAGTAGGACATGGCAGGGGGAGCAGAGAAATCCCTTTCTTTGTGCTTAGGGAACAAAATCATGTCTCCAAACGAATGTCTTCACCTGCATTACAAACACAACTATATAACAGAAATAGCACCAAGCGTGACACGTGCACACACAGGGTGCATCCCCATGAGTGCTCACGTGCGGTCTGCGATGCCACAAACCCGTCTGCTAATTTGCAGTGAGGCAATTTCCTCTGACACTGGGAGGTTTCCTTTGACACCAGTATCAAAGAAAAAAAAAAAAAATGTGGTGTGGTGCAAGAAGCTGCAGCGTGCGCTGCCTGAAACTGGAGCCTGGCCAGCCATGGCCATGCTCCGGCTGCTGGCCAGACCTGGCATGCCCAGATTGCCAGCACTGCGGCCCTGGACAGTCCCTAAGTAAAGCATCTTCTACCCCATGCAAGGCAATCTGCTACGCGCCAGAGCACACATTCAGGGGCATGCCTGGGGACAAGCAGCAGCAGCACAAATATATACTAGTGCTATTTGTCCCCAGGGAAACACACGTTCCCGGTCACGGGGAGACACACCTATGCTCTCTCTACAATACGCTTCCTTGCTCCCAGGAGATTACGGACCAAAGAACAATTTGTTCCTCGTTTAAGCTCACAAATAATCCTACTGATGTGCATGGGAAAAGACTATGAAACTAAAGAACTTTGTCCTCCAGGCAGAAAATGAAGACACCAAACATGCTGAGGACCTAGTCTTCCAAACTGATATGAGCAAAGTTTCCCATATCAGTGGTAGTTTCTCACATGCTCTGATAGCATAACAGGGCCTCAGATAAGACCCCAAAGTAAGAGTTACTGATAAGAAAAAGGGAACATTAACAAGTGGGAACCAAACAGGAAGGAAAAGGGCTCAGAGGACAGGGGCAAAGAATGGGAAGCTGTAGCAGGCAGCCAGGGCAGTACGACAGATGATATGAAGCTCCTCTCTCAGAGCTATGCTGAAATAGGAGATCTTAATACAAAAAGACCTGTCAGGAAGGGAACAGACAGAAGAGCCTACAGCCCTAATACATCAAAGCAGTTAAGCTCATGCTTAAGTCCCACTGAAATCAAGTATGAGTGAGGCATCCAAGGGAGAAAGTCATTTTAAAAAGAAATCCTCCACTGATGGAGAATAAAAAGGGAGTAGGTACCTTTAGGGAACTGCAAGCATCATTTACTTTTCTTTTAACGACTAAAAGTAGCTGAAATTCAGAACCCGCAGTCAGAATCAGTAAAAATTATAAGAAGAAATAAAGTAGTATAATTAAGTTCAAGGGAGAAATGAACCATGATGAGTAGGATTTCAAAGAGGTACAGACACTAAGTAGATTGGCAAGAAGGAAAGGATGAGCATTGGTACTGCTGTTCATTTCCAAGCCATGCTATGGACTTCATAGCTCAAGCCAAACAGTTTTGTTTGGGCTGGATAACAATGTGAAGAGAGAACAACATTCAAGACCAGGGAGGTCCAGTTGCAAGTAAAGTTTGCCATTTGATGGATGCCATTTTCTAATTCTGTCCCAAGAATTCCCTTCCCCTGACACCATGGGCACTATTAGGCTGGTGCGAAGTGGCTAGTATTCGCTTTGGATTCAGCCGATTCAGGGGACAGTGATTTGATTTGGGGATTCGAATCACTGCCCTGAATCAATTCGACTGAATCCGATTCGGAGATTGGGCTGCTGCCAAATCTCCAAATCACCCAGGCCAGGTCCATCCCCTCCCCGCTCTCCCACCCCGGCAATGGCTGCCCTGCCTGCCCCAGCTCCCGGCACTTTGAAGAAAAAAAAAAGCCCCAACTCGGGGGGTGTTGCCAGGTGGGGAGGGGGGTGATCCCCACTGCCCGCCTGCCCTGCCTGCCCCAGCTCCAGCTCTTTAAGGAAAAAAACAAGAGAAACCCCCAAACTCACCAGTTCCTGCCAGGCAGGGGGCGATGCCCACTGCCCCCATTGTCCTGCAACACGTGGGGGGCTCTGCACGAGTCCCCTGAAGCCCCGAGGCTGCTGCAGGAGTGGCGAGTCCCAGGGTTTTTCTGGGTTTTTTTTCTTAAAGGGCCGGAGCTGGAGTGGGTGGGGTAGACATGGTGGGGGGTGGGACTGGGGAAGCAGGCTGCTGTTGTGGGGGCTGGGGGAGCAGGCAGGGGATGGGGCCTGGTAGGGATCCCCTCCCCACTCCTCCAGCCCCCAATTCCCTGCCCCCTACTTACCAGCATAGAGTCTGGGTCCATCCCCCTGCGGCAGTGAGCGGGGACTGCCTGAATCTTTAAAGCTCTCCGAATCTTTTCCGAATAGATTCGGAGAGCTTCGAATTGATTTGGACCTTTTTATTGGTCCCCTGATTCGATTTGGAGATTCGGCCACCGAATCGGGGCGAATCTCCTCCGAATCAAATCAGTACCCGAAGCTTCGCACAGCCCTAGGCACTATACCGTCTAAGGGTCTGTTTTTCAGGCAGGACTCAGATGCAACATCTTCTGCCTTGAGGTCAGTGTGGGCAAAATTCACCCGTGTGCACAAAGAACATGGAGCTAAGCAAAACCTTGCTCCTGCCTTAAAGGTTGAGGTGGTATGTAAAGCGTGCTAGCCACACAGGGATGACTTTCAATTTGGAAGAAAACATTACTTTTTGCAGCAGTAGAGGGCAACAGTGGCACATTGTCTGGCTAAATTCCAGTCTGGATAATTACACTCTTCTGCCACCTTGATTTTCTAGGATCTAGAAAATGTAGCCATCTGATGTGCTTTTAGATAGGAGCTTGTTTTTCATAATGAACCTTTCAAAACTATTTACATCTCAGGTTAAATTCTCAGCTGAAGATTAGGCTGGCAAGAGAGACATCAATCAAGGAACACCTAATGAACATCCAAGCATGGCAGGCATTACGCCACAGTCAAACAAATAGGATATTGGTCACTTTTATTAGATGAATCTAATTTGTTTGGCAAGAGGGGAGAGGGTTATTAAATGGTTTCACAACTAAAATGAATTTTCATGGAGTGACAGGTCATTTGGTTCTAAGAAAATCGACATGTTAATATTTAGATTCAGGATACGGTAGTGCAGTAAAGGACACCATTTCTGGAGTACTCAATCACCCAGCAAAGACTGCACGGACACAAAATCTGCAGCATCTGCTTTCACTGCTAAAAGAGCTGTCTACGACTTAGCAAGTGGTAAAAGGAAGGAGAGGCCTGGGCAGACACTCTCTAGGCTACATCTGTTCTGCCAATTGTATTATTTTGCTCAATAACGTAATTAAAGATCTGGAAGACAGGATGGAGTGCACCCTAAGCAAGTTCATGGATGACACCAAGCTGGGGGATAGGCCAGGAGATACACTGGAGGGTAGGCCTAGGATTCAGAGTGATCTAGACAAAATTGGAGGATTGGGCCAAAATGGAATCTCGTGAGGTTCAAATAGGACAAGTGCAAAGTCCTGCACTGAGGATGGAAGAAGCCCATATACTGGTACAGGCTGGGAACTCACTGGCCAGGCAGCAGATCTGCAGAGAAGGACCTGGGGGTGACAGTGAACAATAAGCTGGATCTGATTCAGTGTGCCCTTGTTGCCAAGAAAGCTAACAACATGCTGGGCTGCATTAGTAGGAGTGTTGTCAGCAGATCAAGGGAAGTACTTACTCCCCTCTATTCAACACTGAGGGGGCCACATCTGGAGTCCTGTGTCCAGTTTTGGGCCCCCCCACTGCAGAAAGGGTGTGGACAACCTGGAAAGAGTCCAGCAGAAGGCAACAAAAATAGTTTGGGGGCTGGGGCACGTGACTTATAAGGAGACAATGTGGGAACTTGGCTTATTTAGTCTGGAGGAGAGAAGACAGAGGGGATTTAATAGCAACCTTCAACTCCCTGAAGTGGGGCTTGAAAGAGGATGGAGCTGGACTATTCTCAGTTGGGGCAGATGACAGAACAAAGAGTAATGGGCTCAAATTGCAGCAAGAAAAGTTTTGGCTTAGGTTGGATATTAGGAAGAACTCTCTCACTAGCAGGGTGGTGAAGCACTGGAACAAGGTTATCTAGAGAAGTGGTGGACTCTCCATCCTTGGACACTTTTAAGGCCCAGCTGGACAAAGCCTTGTCTGGGATGATCTAGTTGGGGCTGGTCCTGCTTTGAGCAGGGGGTTGGACTAGATGTCACCTCCTGAGATTCCCTTCCAACCTCACTTTCTATGAATCTATTGGTATTTCCATAGCATGTAGGCTTCTCAGCCACAGACTAGGATCTCACTGCACTAGGTGCTGTACAAATATGCAACACAAGGTTGCCCACCCTTTACCTATTTTGTCCACTTAGATCACAAGCTCTTTGATGTAGACATTTCCCTGGCCAGGGACTTCTACAGCACCTAGCAAAAACGAAGCTCCTAGCTCAGTTGAGGTTTTAAGTATGATTGTAAAAACAACTGAAAAAAATACATAATTTTAATTTCCTGTCTTTCTGTTCTTATCTTTGGGAGGTTTAGCTTAATTGCTTTCCCAGCCAGACTATGATGATGCACACTTCAAGTTTTCCTCCCAAACTCTTTTTTTTTTGGGGGGGGGGGGGGGGGACGGCTTCAAAGTTCTTATATTGTACTTGACATCCCATCGGACCAAGTAGTTTGCCTATTAAAAGTTAGTTTAGTTGGCACTCTCACATATCAAGAGTCATCTTGTTAATTTGCAAGAACCCTCCCAGAAGGTTATCAGCTCCAATTCACTCCTTAGTGACATCTAAAAATAATAAAATCAGACATAGTGTTATTAACTTGTATTACTCAGTGGTGTTTCCTTCACTATCATTATTCTTTATTAGCTGTATTACAGTAGCAGTATAGCGTGCTGGGTACTGGGTATGACAGTCCCTGCCCCAATAAGGTACAATCTAAACTGACATGACAGAGATAAGAGTGGAGGAGGAAACATCATTCATATTTTAAATGACAGGCAGGAGAAGCTAAAAGGTACTTCTATACTGTAGACATAACCTGGGTAAAAGTAGCCTGTCCTGGTTTCTGTATTCCACAGCTTGCCTGTTACTGGCACCTGAGTGAAGTACTGTAAAGTCATGTCTCTAGGCCTGAAATACTCTTAACGTGACTTATCCTAAGATGCATATAAAACAGAACAGAAACTTGAACCTCTCTCTCAGCTTCTGTCCAGTGTTTTATCCACCAGACTATACGGGAAAATAGTATAGGGCTATTGAGCCCTTCTGGGCAACCCTTCTTATTAAGAGAAACGTAGCTCATAATCACTCGGGAAGCATCTCTTCTTGCGATGTACCAGGAAAATAAATTGCAGGGGTATTTTATCCATCAGGCTAAGTAGGTTAGTACTGGTTTAAATTATCAGATTTGCTATAGCCTCTTGGGATCCTCTTTTTTTGTGGGGGGTGGAAGAGAGGAAGCTGCAAAATATACTGGCATGGATGAAAGAGAGCTGGTATAAGGACCATGAGATTATACAGAAGGAGGAGCATAATTCAAGAGGGGAAATAATTCAGGCTATTGTTGAATCTTGTCCGGATAGATTCAAGTATCCAAAGCCAGGCAGGGAATATTATAGGGACAGCTGTGTAATATCCTGGGACATTCCCTTTGAGATGTACTCAACCAGGTTACCTGGAAGAGATGGTTCGGCTCCCCTAATGAATCCATCATAGGTTTAGAGCAAGCATTGCAACAAGTGCACAGGACTCAAGGCTGCTTTCTGGCCCCTAAATGTCTGGAAGTTCAGTTTTTGAGATACTGGCTAGAGACTCCTGGGCTCCAAAGTTTTTATGGGAGCTGGACCCCTACAACTGAGAACAGAGATTCAAATTGGGCACTGGAGGCCAGTACGCCCAAAATAAGTGGGCAGTCTGGAAATGACAGCCAAGGGCCTTACGTCAGCTCTAGGAAAGAACCCAACCCAATGCACACATGCTCAAGGAGACTTCTTTAGGGATTAGCTGCTAGTTTAATCCCCCCGACCCACTTCCATTTTAGATTTTATAGTTGTTGAACCTAGATGTAAAGCTTTAACTGAAAACAAAAAAAAGCTCAAATCTACACATGGCTGAAAATACAGGTATTTCTTATTCCTTCCCCACCATATGCTCATCTGTTTTGTAGTAGACAGAGCCCAGGGTTAGGACAACCAGTTCAACCAAACCACATCAAGAAGAATTGAGGCAGCTACAGGCATCTTTCTGCAGTGTAAGAAAACAGTGCTGTCATCTCTGCTTGCTAGAATTTTATTTCTCACCTTTCAAGGAAATCTGGACCCAAGGTCCCAAACAAAACCTGCGACAGCTGTTAAAAGAGCTGTAAACGTGTTATTTTATTAATGTCTCAAATAGCTATTCAGCTTCTATTGCTCCACTTGATATACAGATGCTTGGCACTGCAATATCTTTTCACTTTAAACTCACCGTGGATGCCTGAGCGACGGAGGGCACGAGCAGAATGAGAGTTTGGATTGCATTCTCTAGTGGGCAGTTTCATGTGTCAAGATGCGGACACAGTTTGGTAGATGTGACTGACGTGGCGACTGAGTTACTGATTGCTCAGGGGTTGAATGAACGGAGCAGTTTCAGCAGTAAAGACTGGAATTATTTGCCTTCTGTCTGCACAGATCCTAGAGGTGCTTGAAGCGCATGTACGAATAGACAAGGCAGGCAATCCTGCTCACCGATGCTGGGTGGTATTTAAAATATAACCAAGTCTAGGCTTTGCCACGTTTCTCAAGTATTGCTGTGTAGTACGTATCACCAGCAAACAAAACACGGGCCTTGTAGAAGGAACCCAGATCCAGTACACAATGGCTGCATCTACACAAGCGGCAGATTGTGCAGTTGTTACCACGCAGTTGTTTAGTACTTGCATAAGCACTACTAAATGACTGTGCAATAGCCGGTGTTACTGCATGTTTTTTTCAGATGTTACTGTGCACTAGCAACAAGCTACTGCACAGTAATGTCACGTCATGGTTAATGGCTACTAGCAGAGCTGTTCCTTGGGGCGGGGGAGGCGAATCGGGGTGACTGCCCCAGGCCCCATGGACAGTGCCGTACAGGCCCTGCAGACAGTGCCATGGGCACATGCTGAGGGTGCCACCACTCCGGGCAGCCACCGTGAGCCACTGGCTTCATGCTCTGGCTGTTTGCTACCCTCTCCCCACACCCCCCGCTCTGGCTGCTCGCCACCCCCCACCTTCCTGCACAGGCCCCGCACAGGCTGATATGTCCCGGGCCCTGCACCCCACTAGGGCCAGCTCTGCCCACCACAGTAGCAATGAGACTGCACAGTAGCATCTTGTGCAGACGCACTAATTATCCATAAAATTATCCTGCCCGCAACCCCACAATTGTATTTGGGACAGTGAGCCAGTTTGGCATCCCCTCTCAGACGCTCTGCTCTGCTTTTCTCTTCTTCCCCCTTCTTTAAAAAAGTGACAATCCATGCTGCAGAGGGCAAATCTCCCCTCTGCTACAAATACTGTCCTAAAATCTTAAATGCTGGAGGCTGCAAATGGGGGAGGAACAGTGGAAAAAACCCCAGTCATACCCAGATCACACTTCCTTTTTAGCATTTCTTCTCTGCCACTGCAAGACACAGGACACTGGGTAGGATGGACCTATTGCTGCCCAGCCAATCAATGGCAGTTTTTATGTTTTGGGTACAATTTCACTCCCTTCATTCTTTACATATCAGCGCGTGAGCACTGGAGAATTTAGCTTGCAAAGTGAGGCTGCATCAATTCTTGCAAGGAAAACAGTACTTTTAATTATACTTGCCCCAACCAAATTCACTTATTTCGCGTGGATTGGTGCTCTTGTAAATATTTCTGTCATGCAATATTCTGCTGCTTCAGGGAGACACAAGATACACTGCAGGATACAGGACAAGATTAGATGTTGTTTATTTGTGTACATTTCTGGACCAGATTAAAACTGTTCATAATACTCATTAAATGAAATATGTCGTTGCAAGGTACTTAGCCGGAATGGTTTATTTAGCCACGAGTCTGCCACATTACCAATAATTAGAATTCAGTTTTCATAAAGAAAAGACAGAGAGACAAAAGAAAAAGAGTTCCCAGCGATATTTTCAAGCTGAATCATATCAACATATTTAAAGAGTAGAAACGAGCTTCAGTTTGTTCCCACCCCCCACAGGCAAAAATTATTTAAAAAAATGGAAAAAATGAGTCATCTAAATTTAATTACCAGGCTCCGGGTACAGAAGGCTAGCTTTGAAAAGTGAAATTTAAATAGGAATCTTTGTAATTTTGCTTATGGGGCTGAAAAGTTTCTCTCTTAAGAAGACCTAACTGGGTCCTGCAAACTGGTCGGAATTGATGTGCATGTTAGGAAGGCACTAGGAGGGCAAGATGCGCGGTGTAGGAAGCGGCTCCTGCCACGGACACCAAGAGCCTGCCCATGCCCTGTGTTTCACTCACCCGTGCAGTGCTACCGTAGTGGCTGATCCACCTGAGAACTTCCTGCTAAAATCGCCCATCGCATTAGTCTTTCATTGCAGAACAATTACAGGGAAGGAAGTCGCGTGTTATGAGCCACTTATGACCTATCTGGAGGACATCAGCAGAGCAGAGGTGCAAAGGCTAAATAAAGACAGTCAAAAAGCCCGAGGCTGAATTGATTCAATCTTTACACGTTAGTCTAAGCTGTGTTGACTGAACCAGCAAGCAAGTGAACAGACATTCACTTTTGATTCTGGAAATGCAACCACATGCCTGCAGCGGCCCAGGCCAAAATCTGGGAGATGCTAGAGCACACCTCTGCTGGAGCAGACAGCTTGGGCAAAGGCTAGCCCAGCCACCCTGCAAAAAGGGGTTTGCAGGGAGGTGCAAAGCATCCTGGGATGCTGGGGGAACTGTTACTTAACTTGAATCTGGAGTGGATCTGGGACACAAGATCAATGAACCGATTTAACCTAAATCAGTTAAGTCTGATACTACATCCATCCAGGTTTACCTTAACCTGGTTTTGGCCATTTTGAAAGCAGTTCGTATGGACTGAGCTCCTGTTGTGTTACAGATCTGAACTGGTTTCCAATCCCTTAGGCTACGGACAGAAATTACACACAAACTGGTATATGTGAGCCTTTGTCACAGGGTTGAATTCACTCTCAAGGAAGTATATTTTGGGACAACATTTTCCAAAAGCAAGTTTCATTCACAAAAGGAACCAAAGCCCTTGGAAATACAGCACTGAAAGTCAGCAGCATGTAAACTCCTAAATTAGCTGGCTGGCTTCAAACTTTCTACCCAGCATTTACTAATGCCTTCCTTGTTAATATTTGGTTTTTACACAGAATTCCTTAAATGAGCATCATTTCATTTTCCACAGGCTTCCAAGAGGCAACACTGCCTTACCGACACCCAGTGCTTGCCTTTTATCCAACTGCTTTGAGCCCTACCGTACACACCACAGCCCATTGATCCTTACTGCGGTGCATAATAGCCAAGAAGTAATGGTGCCCTAAAATATTAATGCACGCTGATAAAAACAGTTTGCTCATAAAACTGCAACATCTAATTTTCAAAGGGGTCCAGGGAACAGTAAATAACTGGTATACGGTTTGGAAGCCGCTTCATATTACTAGATCCTGCACACTTAAATCTTATTCCCTCATAATTGCTGGGCGAATATAAATTACTTAAATGAATGTTATTTGCAGCAGTGGCAAAAGCCTTGTAAATAATTGTAATTTAATCTTACAGCCAGTAATCCCAGGTGACTCCTTTACTTGTTTCCAAGGTTTAATTCTTCCTCTTCTTGAGGCAGGCTGGGGTCTAAGAGAACATCTAGCAGTAGCAGGAAGTTGAGTGTGATGTTGAGGGTGTGCAGAAAGCAGAGGGTCACAGTGCCTGACGCTACGGAGATACTCATTTCCCTATAGGAGCTGAAGGGATTGTAGTGCTGCAAAGGACCTGGCTGGGAGTGACGGCTTGGGTGAGCTAGCGTGACCCTTTGTCTATTGTAATGATGCTGCTCACATCACTCCCCTTGACATCTGTTCCAGCCTCCCCTTCCGCAGCTGCAGTGGTGATGTTTTGCCATTACGAACCTTTCAACTAGTATCAAAATGCTACCCTCCTTCGTTTCAGCGCCTGTCCTAACCAGCTGCTCCTGAGACTGGATGCACCTCGTGACTTCTGTCGCTGTCAGTCAAACACACTTTCCCAAGCGCTAAATTCGCAAGCACAAGATAACAATGCTGCAAAAAATGTCTTCCACTTGTTAAGCAGGTTACTTCTCTCCACTCATCCCTCCATTGTAAGAGATCTGTTAGGATGTCCCTAATTTTCAGTCTCTACTACTACTAGCCAGTTCAAGCATTCCCTGATTTTGGCAGGACTTCATTCACATCAGTGTACCAATTCCCTCTGTGGCACATACACATTTCCCATCCTTGTGCCCTTCCACCACTTTAACTGCTGAGTATTTGCATCCGAAATAAAAGAATCAGGGATCTGAGAATACAGGAAGGGCACATTATGTCCTCTGCCTGGATAAACTTGGTTATTCCCTCCTTCTAGGAGGAGCACACAACCCGTTTCTTATTTGATCCTTGGTAAGAAGACAGAGGTATGACGAGTAAGTTGGCAAGAAACATATGCATGCACGCAAGCACACCACGACCGAGGAAACCTGCAGAGACTAGATGTCTTTGCCAGTGCCCAAACCCTGGGATCTCCCCCTCTTATGCAGAGTTCACTCTGAGGCATGAACTTGCCCCTCCAAACCAAGCCTCTTCATTTACAGTAAACTCCCTTGATCCTTAACTGATCACTTTTGTTCCAATACACAACACGGCTGCTTTCCTATCACCCATTTCAGTTATTCTTTCAGTCCTCCTCTTCCTTAACTACGCTTATTTTTCTCTTTCCAAGTCATTCGTGAAAAGGAACGCCAAACCAATTAGTTTTTATATATGTAGCTACTCCCTCCCCGCCCCCGCCACGCACCCATTTTCAAGCTACATTAAAGATAACTATAGAAACCAGAAGACTGACCTCAATCCAAATTACTGAAAAAAAATGTGGGTGTTTGGATCCCTGGAGTTAATTCAGAACATTTCAAGAGCCCCAGAATTGGATCCTAACAAGGATAGGAGGTAAGACAATCTGGGATTTCGGGGACTTTCACATGGGTTCATCTCTATTTGCATACCATACGGTGAAATCATTGGCTGCCTCCTCTCTAATTTTCATTCCCTTCCACTAAGTAGCAAGGGAATATAAAATAAAACCGAAGTCTCAGTAGACCCAATTTTCAGCAAAACATTATTAATAATCAAACACAAGCTTCTTCATAACTTCCGAAACCATGCAACAAGGAATCAACACACCTTCTCAAACCCCCGTGGGGCATCCTCCAATACTTCTGGAGGTTTTGTTTTGCTGGATGCTACGTGTTCAAAAGACAGTTGTCAAAGTCAAAGTACACACTCCTCCTTTCCCTGGTGATATCATTGCCCTGACCATGGTGGCATTACTGGTAGACTGAGGAACTTGACCGAACTGGACAACTACAGAGCAATACATTCCTCACCAATAAAAGACACCCCTTTTTCTGAAAGCATGCATATTTATGAGACTTAGTAGAACGAGAGAACAGGAATATTTAAATTTCCTCTGTACCTTCCTGGACACAGAACAAACCAAACCGCAGCACATCTGCCACAGGTCCGGTGACAATAAAGTTAAATTGCTGGCAATGTACTTAGCCATAATCAGAAAACATGTTCGGAAAAGAGTGTGTCAAGGCCACTATTGTCCAGGTTTTATTATTTCGGTGACCCAAAGACACACCACAGAACCCCTTTTTTTACTGGGCATGCTGCAAAAATACAGGCACTAATCACAGTAAGTGCAACAGGCACTAATCATAGTCAGTCTTAAGCAAGAAATTGGGACAGGGGAACCCAAATGTAAAATACGTCATGACTGTGGATTAGGGAAAAAAAAAAAAAAAATCTTCAGCTCCTGGAAGTGTCATCATGCTATTTGCTCAGGCACAAATCAAAGGGAACACAAGCTATCCCATGAATATCTAACGTCATAGCTAAAATTTATGTGCACAGATTTAATTAGATACATACACAAGTGTGTAAAAAAAAAAAAATGCAAATCACTGACCAGAGTGATGATCCCTCCGTTCCAGTGACTTCTAAAAAGTCATATCCATCTTCTAACTGGAAGTCCATGAAAACCAAGGCAATGGTGTCTCCCGGCTCCGCTAGAATAGTCCACGTACAGTCTGCATTGTTGCTATACTCTGACGGAAAATGAGGGCTTGAGATAATTCCACTCTGTCCCCGTAATGTCCCTCCACAAGCATCATCAGCTGAAAGGTAGAAAACACACATAATGAGCCTTTTGCTGGAAGGGGAGCAGGAAACAATTGCGCCAGCAAGGAGCTGAAGCAACAGGGTCTTTGTTTTTTGTTCTTCCCTTTAATATGTTAAAGCTTTCAGGAGGAACAAAAAGTGATTCATATGCCACGTTTGAGATGACAGGAAAATGATGATTGATATTCTCTCCCAAATCCAAAGGGGGACAGGAGAGTTAAAAAAAAAAAAGGGTCATTGATTGGTACATAATGACAACTCACCACAGGCAGCAAAAAGAGGAATAAATCAAACAACAAGCGCTATACAAAGGATAATACCAGATTAACAGCAGATTGGCAAAATCAAGCCTGAACAATTAAAACTGATATATATTGGTTATATTAGACAGATACATATTGGTTTATTTTTAAATTTTCTGAGAACTCTACCCTTGTACTGGCATTTGATCAGACAAAGAAATCACACAGCTCCCATTGCACACGGAGAGAAGCATCACCCAAAGACAAGGAGAAGAGCTGCTATACACGTCACACGTCCAAGGCCCGTATTCTACCCCCACACGGAGCAATCCTGCAGATGCCATATTCTGGCATGACCTTTGCAGGTGAGGGGGAAGCAGCACAGAAAGAGGAAAGCATGACTTTGGTGTTATACCCAACTCTTCCTCTCAAGCCAGCAGATGGTTCCTGATGCAGGAATGTTAG
This sequence comes from Alligator sinensis, assembly GCF_000455745.1. Classification (NCBI taxonomy): domain Eukaryota; kingdom Metazoa; phylum Chordata; order Crocodylia; family Alligatoridae; genus Alligator; species Alligator sinensis. The sequence continues at coordinate 137,141 of NW_005842217.1, forward strand.
GGAAGAGAGCACTGGTCACATTTTACTGCATTCCCCACCCCATCTCGAAGCTCCTGTTGCTCTTGGTGTGCTGGGTGCTCTCCCTCTCTCTAGGCTGGGGGTGCCACCAGCCTGCAAGCATGAAGCCGCCTGAAGCTGTAGCATGACCCTCTGCACCCCCCCGACCCTGCCCCCAAGTCCAGATCTGGAAGCTGCTGACCACATTCACAGCTGCCCAATCGTGGCCAGCAGTTTCCAGGTCAGGGCTCTTGGCATGGGGTGTGCAACAGCTCTAAGTAGGTTCAAACAGCTGTAGCACAACCAAGGCAGTGGGACGTGCTAAAACTGCGGGCAGGTGGACTGCGGGGTGAATGCTAAAGATATAGGTGGGTTTAGGTTTCCATACTGGTCACAGCCCTGGGAGGGAAGGATGGGGAGGAGGAGAGAGACGTGGCCCTCAGTAGGTCACCAAAACTCATTAAGTGGCCCACCAGCCCAAATAACTGCCCACCCATGATTTAAATTGCACAGCCAACTAATAGCAGGTAAGACACACACCTGCACTGAAAAACTGGAGGTGTCCTGACACCATGAGAGTGGGCTCATGATGAGATAATATAGATCACAACCTTTTTCTGTCTAAGTGAAGAGTCTAAGCCCGGTCTAAGCCCAGAGGTAAAATGGCAAATGAGAAACATTTAAAGGGGAAAAGGAAAGGAAGGACAGGGGCTACAACAATATACATTTTTGGAATTTCATTGCTTAGTCATGCACACTGGCAAGGTTTCTGAGTTGTTTTAGACATTTGGACATTTGGTTGGTTAAACCCTTTAAAACCCACCTGCCTTTTACCTCTTGGGTTATTATCTGCAACACTCCAGTATCAGAATTGACATTAGGAGTATTCTTATAGGTCTTGTAGGAGTCTTGTGTTAAATCTTCTATATTATCTGTGCCTCTGGCACTTCCCAGATTCTGAAAGTGGTTCCGCATCCACTAAGGGAAAGGCTGGGGTGCAGAGGTCTTTCAGTTTTTAGGACAGATGCTAAAAATTGTCACTAGAAGCCAAATTTTAAGGAGGAGAGAGGACTTTGTTTGCTTAGTTGGGTGCAACATCTTGGCCATAGGTATGAGTCTCCCCGGATTTAAAACCCTCTTGCAACTTTAACTGTAGCCTTGCTACAACCCAGCTAGCGTGGGCATGTGTGTGCGCATGTGTCTTCATTGGCATGCCGACACATACTGCACACGTGAGCGCTGCCGTACGCGGCAATCAAGAATTACGTAACCGTCCGCTGGCCCCAATCCTGCCAGTCCACTCAACTGGGTCGACTCTTACAGGCACGTGCAATCTGGCAGAAAAGCCACTGAGCTCAGCTTGAGCACAGGGACCTGCCTGCAAGAAGTCCATTGCAGAGCAAGAGCCACTGTCTGGAGAGGACTAAAACAAGAGGCGACTCTGTGACTCAGAGCACAGTTGACTGGGTTTCACACCGATGTGCTAACTATGTAGAGCCCTGTAAGAATTATTGGGGGAACATTGCACTTAAAGTCATATTTCATGGTTATGCTAAAGCCATTAAAATGCAGCCTTCAGGTGACATCATAGCCATGAAATATTAATCGGTTCTGTTTTAGCAGCTGGCAGTGGAAACTGGGCTATGCCTATTAAGAAACATAGATGTTGAGGGAAGCAAAGCTGTATTAGGTCATTCAGTCCATCTCCCTGTGAGTGGAGGCTTATTCTCTATTGGGCATTTACTAATGATGTGTTTGGTCTAAATTTTAAACATCCCAAGGGGCAGAGGTCCTACCACTTCCCTGGGGAAGTGCTTCCATAGCCTAATGCATCTTATTGTCAAGGGGGAAAAAAACCCAAAACCTTCTTGACATTTTTTGTCTAAATTCTCTTTGTAAATCCCACCCTGTACTCCCAAATTATAACCCCCTTAGATAACCTCCATAGCTTCTTCCCCCTCCTTGCTGTCTTCAAAGGTTGGAGAAACCACAGGCAGTTCAAAGATTTTTTTTTCCTCCTCCCCCTGTCAATTGAGTCCTTGTTTTCCTCAAAGGGAGTTGTTTCAAATAGACAAAAAGTTTCCAGCCCGAAGGAATTTGTTGGCCAAGCCTATAGGGCAGAGAGATGCCCAAGAGCTGGCATAAGTCGGTACACCAGGCACAGCACAAATGCTGCTCTTATTCATTACAATCGTTTCCACCTCTCTGCTTCCACTTGCAGTCTGCTTTTCCACTCTGCCTGTTCTCTGCTTCCGAATCCCTTCATCTGCATCTCTCTCCTCCCAACACAATCTCTCCTAAGCAGAATGCAAATGTCGTGGAGTTTATGCTACAGTTAAAACGCTAAACCCACATTCAAGCTGAAAATTAACCAAAATAATTCTTCTTCTTCTTCTTCTTCTTCTTCTTTTCCCCACTTTTCAAACTTCTCTTCCCTTTCATTTCCTTAATGAGCTTCAGGTTGTGATGCTTAAAAGGCAGTCATCCTTAAGAAACCAAGTTGACTTGTCATTAAAGCTCAAGACATTTCCAAACAAGAAACAGGATCTGCTATTTGTTACAGACACCTTCTTCTCCAACTAAGCCCAAGGTTAAATAATAATAACAACAACATCACAAGGGCCTAAATAACTTAAGAGCCTGAGCCTTCTTTTCAAAAGTGACTGGTGTACATTCAAGCCTAAGCTCCTTTAGCTCTCAACAGGTCTTTGGTTCCAACGCCAGTATTGAAAATGAGAGTGGGAGCTTCTGAAAAAAATTACCCTTAACCACTCTGTCACGGGAGGGGGTCCTCCAGGAGGGCCGTGATCTCCTTAAGGCCCCTTCCCCCGTGCCAAGCCGGTCCAAGGGCACCCTCTGATTCTCGCCCGCCATGTCTTTGGTGGGAGGCTGCCTTACGCCCTCTTGGACACGGTTCGTTGGGACCTCTGTCCCCGTGGTTTCCCGGACTCTCCGTGGGTCTCACTGTATGATGGGTGCTTCCCAGGCACCCTAGCCTTATGGGCTATGCGTGGCTCCAACCACCCCTTATACCACGCCCCAAGCCTCACAGTTGGACTAGACGTTGTTCGGTCTCGTGGTCTACTCTCACGCCCCTCTCTCCGGGCCTTCTCTGTACTGCCGCCCCCTCCTGGGGCTCTCCGTGCCCACTCTGGGCCTTCTCAAGAATACCGCCCCTTTCCTGGGGCTCTCTGTGCCAACACTGGGCCTTCTCTATAATGCCGCCCCTCTCCTGGGGCTCTCGGTGCCCACTCTGGGCCTTCTCTGTAAAGCTGCCCCTGTCCTGGGTACTTCTGTGCCCACTCTGGGACTTCTTAGTCAAGCCGCCTGTCTCTCAGGCCCACTGCACTGCTACCCCCTTTCTCCAGGGCTCACCGCACTACTACCCCCTCTCTCCCGGGTTTACCGCAATGCTATGTCCGTCTCTGAGGTTTACCGCAATGCTACGCCCTTCCTCAGGGGCTCGCCGTGCCCGCACTGGGGCTTCTCAGTAATGCCCCCTCTCTGGGGTTGGGATCTATGCACCCCGTATGCCGCACCCTTACTGGCGCTGGGGCCCCCACACCACTGTGGGTCCCCATGAGGCCTCCTCCAACCCCTAATAGCCTCACCCAAACCACCCGTGCAATACATAACAACAACAACAACACAAAACACAAGCCCCTAGGCTATAACATAACTTAAAGCCACCCAGCTAAAACCATGTTGCTCAGACATCTTAGAGCTGCCTTTCTTACTCTGCTTGAGGAGTACCTGCAGTTCTCACATCTTAACTCCAGGAGCTCCTGCTCCTGCCCCTCTGGCTGCTGGCCGGGAACTGCCAGCCTGGCCTCAGCCCCTGAGCTTTATGAGGGCCAAGCCCTGCCCCTTCCGGTCAGCTGACCTCCTGGTTGCCCCTGGCAACCCACAGCTGTGCTCCTTATTCCCTGCCAGGGCTTTCCCCCCCCAGCAGTTTCCCCTCTCTAGGAGCAGGGCACCGAGGTGCCCTGCAGCACACTTGATATATATTTAGGATTATGGGTGAAATTTTCATTGATGCATAGGGGAAAGTGGTCATCAAAATCCCTTAAAATTAATTAAATGTGGGTATTCCATGCACTCCTAAGACCTTTACTTTTATAACAGTTACTTCTCCACAGGTAGCTAGCATGGGCCCCACTCTAACTGTGCATGCACCACATGTGCTCAAAACTGATTTTTTTTTCTTGATTAGCAATGATTGTCAGTGCCACAATAGACTCATGCTCCGTGTAAAGGCACGAAGGGTAGGGTTGACAGTCCCCTTGCAATTTAAAGGCCAGGATGCTGAGGACTTTTGAAAAGCAGGGAAGTAGAGTGCACACCAGATTTATGCTCACTAGATTACTTCTAAGACCATAGTTATTATAGGACAGGGGATGTCAAACATATGGCCCATGAGCCAGATCCAACCCCCAGAGCCATTCTAGGCAGCCCACCAGGAGGACAGGAGTTAGGGGCATGGCTGGGGGACATAGTCTGCTGCAGTTTTCAGGCCTCCAAAGCCCCTTTGGACAAGGCCATAAGCAACACATGGGGCAAGTGAAGGGTCCACTTACCCTGCAGATGTTTGGCCCCACTGCCACCAGATCCCTGCTGCTGCCACCACTGGAGCCCCACCACCATTACCAGACCATCCTGCCTGGAAGGAGCCCTGTAATCAGGATCCAGCTGGGGTGGGGGGGGGGGGGGGGTTGATTTGGACATCTCTACTCTATTCCCTGTATATGTGCCATTACGGATCCACCTGTGGGTGACCAGTAAGCAGCATATACCTTGGATGGCAGCATGAGATGCTTCATCTTAAGCCAAGCAATTGCTGAAGTACTGCTCTCCTGTTCTTGATGTCTAATCTAAGTAGAACATCAATGCTGGGGCCCCACATGGGAGTTGGATTAGAGGGCAAATATGAACAACTTCCCTTGAGGAATTTCGTGGCTGGATCATGGAAGGATGATCTGGTGTGACCGAGCTGGTGCATGACCCATTAACATCACAGCAAGGTGAATTTTAAAGGAATGAGATGTCCTATGTGTTTCAGGAGTGGGATATAGTTTAATATCTTTGGTATTAGAGCCCTTGCAAGGTCAGTAACTTTCTCAGTTGTCCATCTGGAAAATATTTCCAATTGAAGCAGTACGTCTCCTTGCTCCGAATAAGATTTCTCTGAACCAGCAAAAGCAGTCTCTGCCAGAGTTACTCAATCGGCCAACACGGAGTCTATCAGATTCAATGAGCGTGGGTTAGGATATAGGAATCTTACTGGCACCGCTGCAGGCAGATGCAGGCGGGCAGGGGCATGGGGTGCAGTTTGGCAGGATGGTGGGGCAGCATGGTGCACCAGGCAGGTGGGCGGATAGGCACTGCTGCTGTGGGAGCAAGGCTAGTGGACTGGCACAGGTGCCAACCCACCAGCATGTGCCCAGTCTGGGTCCTCCCGAGTAGCGGCTGGAGGTGCGGTGACAGGCTGGGCTGGGCACCGCTCCCTCCTGCCAGGGATCAGCTGGGGAGGGGCGGGGGGGAGAGCGCTCCTGTGAGCATGGTTTGTTTGCACGCATGCACGCGCACATGTGCGTGTGTATGTAGTACCCCCCCAACCATGGTGCCCTGGGCAGTCACCCATCCCTAAGGCCAGCTTTACTTACTGCAGGGGTGGGCAATATGTGGCCCACGGGCTGAATGCGGCCTGCCAGGCCATTCTATCCAGCCTGCGGGGCCCCTAAAAAAATTTAGAAAATTTATATTTATCTACCCCTGGCTGCCTGTCATGTGGCCCTCGATGGCTTGCCAAAACTCAGTAAGTGGCCCTCCACCCAAAATAATTGCCCGCCCCTGTCTTGCTGGCTTTAGAACAAGACATTCAGAAGGCTGAAAGATGGATAAGTAGTCTCTGGAAAATATACAGAAGATCTCACAGTTAAAACTGTCTCGACTAACAACCTTGCTATTGTGACAGCTAGACTTATTCCCTAAAGCTGCTTACAGATGTTAAACAAAAACGGCACCTTACTTTAAATGCGGCACACTCCTGCACGTAGCTCAGCACATGCCCAAAAGATGCACCCCATTCGTAGGACCCAGCTCACTCAATGTCTGTACAGTTTAGCCACTTTAGTGGGGCTTTTGGGACACTTATCTAATAGCTGATTGAATGAGCTTTGCCAAAAAGCCCCAACTAAAGCACCTGATCGAGGGTGGAGCCGCGTCAAACTAACATGCTGCTTCTTCTGATAAAACGTGTTGGTTTTTTTTAATGTCGCTAAGCAGTCTAAGTGATGCTGGATATTATCCTGGGATATCTGACGGGCAATTATATAAAATATTCTCTGTGGCTGTAGGGAACAGGGCTAGGAGCCATGGCCTCAAGCTTCAGCAGGGAAAATTTAGGTTAAAGATTAGGAGGAACTTTCTGACTATGAGGATGGTCAAGCATTGGAGCAGGCTACCTCGAGGAACTGTGGGATCTCCATCCTTGGAAATTTTTAAGAGCAGGTTAGACAGACACTTGGTTTAATCAAGGACAAGCGAGCGAATGGACTAGATGACCTCGTGAGGTCTGTTCCAGCCTTGCTTGCCTATGATCTCACAACATGCAAGCCTTCTCAGACAAAGCATCCTCTTGAAACATGGGCTTCTCCCAGGCAGAAAAGGTGCCTGCTTTTCCTGTTCTTAAAAGTAACGAACTGCTTTGCAGGATGGGCGAAGGCCGAAGCCCGCAGGTTTTTATGATTTTGTATTTTCTCTCTAAATATTTGTATCTTATTTGTAAATATTTGTACATGTAATATGTTTGACAATATCTTTTTAGTATTAATATAATAATAATATAATAAATAATATATCAACCAATGAATCATTAAAATTAAAATAATTAACATAAATTAATTGAATGATATATATTCAAGTGAAGTATATATTATTGATATAGTTTTGTAATATATTTCATATATAAAAGCCCATGGGTTTGGTTTTTTGGTTTTTTTTAATTATTATTTTGTATTTTACTGTTTTCACTGCAGGAGACTAGGAACTGGGGGAGCGTATATAATGTCTAGCCAGTGCTGTTCTGTCCAATAGTTGCTTGATTTATTCAGGGAGGTCAAAACAGATGAAAAGCGATTCTGACTCCTGAGAAAATGTCTGAAGGAGCTCAGCCTGAACTAAGAACTAGCAGGTTAGACAGCAGATTTGCAGCAAGATGGAACTAGAGGTGATAAGACAGAAGTAATGGAGGGTCACAGTTACCCACACAACCGAGCAGAAAAAGGACACATACACAGGCCCAGCAGACACTGCTAGTCAAAAACCCCATACACGCATGTGCACTCCTGCAGCACAATCCACACCAACACACATTCAAAGTACTCAACCTTCATTACACCAGCCCACCACAACTTCGACACCTGAATAATGGGTTTCTGTTCTTCCCCAGTTCAGTACATGGCAAGCTAGACCATCATCATACTTATGATTAAACCATTTCAAGTTCCAAGTTATGTATAATACAGGCTCATTTATAGGTTTTTTTTTTTTCCAGTGAAACATCCAGCAAAATGCTTTAAAAGGAAATATTATGACATTTAAGACCATCGACTCTTGACTTTAAAGGTCAGATTTTCCAAAATTATAATTGCACCCATAAATTTGCATTCTCCATGTTTTCTGAATTCAACCCCCCTATTCTGGTGTACAGGGTGGTAGATACAAGGGCCAGGGAAAAAGGGAGATGTCCAGCTATATAAGGGACACGAGCAGTTTTAGACCCTACCTGATCTGCCCCCCAACTGAAACGTTGTGTATGCAAGTCATTGTTCTGAGATGTCAAAAACTCTGGTGCGGAAAAATGCAGTTTTAGAGACTGGTGTAATCCCTTCGAAAAATCTTGGCCCTAAATCTTTTCAGCCTTAGCGTTACCAATCAAAGTTAAAAAAAAAAAAAAATTCAAGCAGAGGAGATAGGAATGCATGCAGTCTGCAGCTTAGCAAAACGTTATGCAGCAATTCACACACACTGCCCTCCTATAATGAGCCATGAGCTTCAGCTATTGGGAAAAAAAAAAAAAGAAGAAAAAAAGAAACCTAGAAAAAAAAGTTGATATGCCACTAAAGCTGAAGGCATTTACCAGTTAGAAATGGAATCTGCTGCTTGCTACAGGTTATCTTATTCTACAACTAGACTCTATTAGCAGAAGCTATTAGAGCAAATAAAGTAGGAGGATCAAGAGAAAACATGGGCAGGAAGATAAAGGAAACCAAGAATTAATTTGACTTGTATTGTGGCACTGTGGCACTTTTGCATGTACGGCATTGTAAGATTCCTTGGTATTTATTTAGAAGGCACTATGAAAAGCCTGTTAACTTTACAATGCATATTATAAAATACCATTTCCGATGCTTTAGTCAGGGGCTCTTGGGCTTTACAGTAAAAACACCTACTTTCAAGTGTTTAAAACTCCAAGATATAACTCCAAGAAAGAGAAAAAAAAATAAATCTTCCTGAATGAAACATATCATAGAGGTTCTCCAAAGTGTCACACATCCACTGATATGCTTTTATGGGAGGGGGGTGGGAAAGTAGGATTTAGGAGCACTGGTTTGTAAGATCAGTCTAGAATGGAAGAATCAGATGCTTCTCAGACAAGACGAGCTCTGCTGACGGTACAAGCCACTGTGCGCAAGGCTGGGACTCACAGCTTCTCCTTCACAAAGCTGGAAAAGTCAAAACCATCTTCTCATTCGCGCCAGCTCCTATTTCTCGTGACCATCTGCTATCCAACTGCAGCCAGTCATCCGAACACGCAGAATGCAAAAGCGCAGACACATGCTTCCCAGCCAGCAATGGCAAGCGATCAAATTAAACACCTAGGCTATTAAGTTGCTGTTGTGTTACATTAACGTATTGTGTGTGTTGCAGTAGCACCTCTGAGCCCCAGGGAGAGCAAAGCCCCCCTGGACGAGGTGCTCCGCTAATACACCCGTCCGCAAGAGTCTGAACGCAGACATGGCAGACCAAAGGCTTGAGTGGACCTGGAGGCATAGCAAGGAAAGGCAACTTTCCCAAAGTCACGCTGCAAGTACATCCAAGAGAACCCATACCTCCCAAACGTTTCCCACTGCCTTACTCACTGTGCCACGATGCTTTTCTAAAGTTTCAGCCTTTCCCTAATCCCATGCTCAGGATTTACTTAGTCTAACCAAGCAAATAATGTGAGATGCTCTCTGGTTGCAGTGATAGGACAGAGATCCTCCAGTCTCAAACTAAAGGCTTTTAAGATTCACAGCCCACCTTGATAACTTTTCAGAATCAACTGGTACCCTATTTTAGGACTCATTTATTTCTTGCAGTGCTTATACTTCCTTGCATCCTGTGATGCCCTTAAAGGCTCCCATGGGGTGGCAGGGCAGGCAGGGGACCCCAAGAGCATGGCAAGAAGTGGTGCATAGTGGCCCGGGCTGCTTAGTGGGGTAGATTGGGGAGCCTGGTTGGGGGGAATCATTAGATCCCTGACGGAAGCAGAAGTGGGGTGACAGTGGCCAATGGTGTAGAGGCTCGTGCCAGATGAGGGTGGTGGTAGTAGGACCTGTCCATGCTCTGCTCTTTCCACTGTCCCTGCCCCCAGTTTTTACTTGAGGGGATAAGCAAGGCCCTTGCTGCTGAGGGTGCTCCTCCAAGGACGCGGATGCTGAACCACTACCTGTGGTCCCTCCCACCAGCTCTGGGAGCATGGAAGCAACAGGAGAAGGAGCTCAGCTGAATAAAAAATGCAGCCCTGTGTCTGCCCATCCATAGCAGACATTGTTGCTCACAGCACAGGGGTGGTCGGTGCAGGGGCTGCACTTTGCAACACAGCTTTTCCTTCTGCTTCTCCCATGCTGCTGGAGCTAGTAGGAGAGGCCACGGGGAGTCCTGCTGGCACTGGAGCAGGCATGGGGTGCCCAACAGGTGGAGGAACCAGTGCTTGACTCCTCACAAAGGAGCTGGCCACCACAGCACCCTTCAAACGATCTTCTGGTCCCCTGGTTAAGAATCAGTGCCTTAAAGGATGAAGTCAAGTAGGTAAGAACAAGAACGAACCATACAGTCTTGTGGGTGATCCAGTAGCCCCCAGGCCTCAAAATCTGCAGGCAACACGAGACCCTACAGTGCTGTTGGTCACCAGAAATTAAAGAGTTAAAAGTGGAGCTGATAAGGAAAGCAAGAGTGTAGTGTTGCCCCACTTCTGGCAATGGGTCTATAATGGGGGAGTGTGACAGGTGCCCCCTCTAGGCCGCCCTTAACATGGCCCACACACCTGTCTCTGGGGCAACCGCCCGCCTACTCATCTGCCATGCCTTATTCTTAATTAATTAATTAGTATTAATTAGCGGGAGGCTGCCCTTATACTGCCCCACCGCTAGGGGGCGCTATTTGCGGCTCCGCTTCCTCCCCTACACTGCAGTCCACACCTCGCCGATGGAAATCGCTGTTGTCTCAGTTCTCTCGCTATTCGGCCCCTTACTGTTCTCCCTGGGCCTTCTTTCCTTTAATGCACGCTCCCTCTGGTGCTAGGGCTCCCTCTGGCCCTCTCTTGCTCTGTGCCCTCTTCTCTGGGGGTTATCTACAATGCTGCCCCCTCCTGGGGCTTTCCGTGCCCACCCTTGGGCTTCCCAGTAAGGCTGCCCCCTATCTGGGGCTCTCCGTGCCTACCCTTGGGCTCCTCGATAATGCTGCCCCTACCTGAGGCTCAGCATGCCCACCTTGGGCGTCCCAATAATGCGGCCCTCTATCTGGGGCTCCCAGTGCCTACACTTGGGCTTCCTAATAATGCAGCCCCCTTTCCGGTACTCGCCGTGCCCAACTTGGGCTTTCCAATAATATTGCCCCCTTTCTGGGGCTCTCTGTGCCCACACTTGGGCTTCTCAATAATGCAGCCCCCACTCTGGGGCTCACCGCACCCAACTTGGGCTTCTCAATAGCACTCCCCTCTCTGGGGGCTCGCCACGCCCGCACTGGGGCTTCTCAAACGCCCCTCTCTGGGGCTGGGGTCTATGCACCCTGTGTGCTGCGCCCACTGGAGCTGGGGTCCTCACTTTCCGCTGCGAGTCCCCTATGAGGCCTCCTCCAACCCTTAATAGCCTCACCCAAACCACCGGTTTAACCAATAACAAAACACAAGCCCCTGGGCTGTAACATAAATTGAAGCCGCCTGGCTAAGACAACTTTGCTCAAGCATCTTAGAGCTGCCATACGCTGTACCTGCAGTCAGGCTTCTTCCTGCACCCTGGCTTAGAGAGCTCCTGCCTCTCTGGCTGCTGGCCGCCAAACGCCTCCGGCCTCTT
>NW_005842217.1:148487-173017 GCF_000455745.1 Alligator sinensis
GCCCTGCCCCTTCTGGTCAGCTGACCTTCCCTGGTTGCCCCGGCAACCCACAGCTGTGCTCCTTAGTCACTGCTAGGGCTCCTTCCCTAGCAGTTTTCCCCTCTTCAGGCACGGGGCACCTCAGTGCTCTGTGACAGGGAAATACCACCGCAGTAGAAAGCGGCAGTCATCATGTAACATGTCCAGGCAGTACTGAGCACATGAAGGACACTACTGGAGGATTCTCGGTGCGCTCTAATACAGCAGTCATCATGTAACATGTCCAGGCAATACTGAGCACATGAAGGATACTACTGGAGGATTCTCGGTGCGCTCTAATACCAATAACAAAGATGAACGAAGGTAAAAGACACCAAGGTCCCCCGTGTTGAGGAATAATACCACCCAACTTTCAACACTAGATTGCCTCTGGCTTTCTCACCCCCAAGGATGCTTCAAAGTATGAACACTTCTAAGACGGAGGCAGTGGGGATAGCTTCAACAGCCCTCGTCCTTACATGAGCATCTTACCTCCTATCGCCAGAGAAAAGAAGACAGTGTACTAAAAGTAATGGAAGAAGGGGAGGATGGTTCTTTATTTCCTCTTAATACATGGAGGGTAAAGGAAGATGTCTAGCTGCCTGGAGGATGAATAAGTTCTGGCCACAAAGGATGGGTCGGATTTACTAGCAGGTGCAGATATACATAAACTTATTTCAAACTATTCTTTAATAATCCCTGAAAAAGCAATGCATGTGGAAGAGAGGTATCTATTCTCAGTCAGCTAGTGTTCTGTGAGCCACACAGCCAGCAGAAAGGCAGACAGGATGAGGCCATTTGCTGCTTCAATAATGCATGGGGAGTCTGAGGAAAGGCAATTTATTGTAAGAATGCCCTCCTCTAGGACAGCCACTGCCAGCACGGCGCAGGCTGCCTTTAAACATTATTACTGTCAGCGGCTCCTGCATCAGGAAAGGATGCATATTAAAAAAAATGTGAAACGTATTTCTGCAAGTAGCAGAAATACCTTTGGTTGGAGGCACAGGTCGAGCTGGCCAAACACAGGCAACTCTTTCCTGATGTTGCGGTTACAAAGCAAAGATAAAATGGAATTCAGTAGTCAACATGCAAGGGGAGGGGGTTTTTGCTTTGCTTTTACATACCTGGTTTCCCTGCCTTTGCACAGCAATAAATTGTACTGGGGGAGATTTATTTAAAGCCAGTTTCAATGGAACCAAGCCGCCTACCATTTATAAGGCCTAAAACAGACAACCAGCTTGACTCACATTTGAGCATCTTGTCTCTCAGCAACTTGGCAGAACTTACAGACGGGGAAGACCATTGTCCCAGGTGAAGTACCTGTGAATTATTCAAATTAACACTTTTCCTTGGAACAATAGTGGATAATTCAACTTAACTGCCATTTAAGCATGGTGTATAAATGGCTGTGCTGTGTTTGTTGGGACACAAATCATACCCCAGCCTAATCAGTGCCACATTAAATTGGTTATCTGTTTTTAGCCTAAAGTGACTACTGATTTGGGGAGGCCCAAGTTTAATAGATAAGGACACAAGAAGTGCCATACTGGGTCAGACCAATGGTCCGCCTAGCCCACTATCCTCTCTCCAAGTGTGCAATACAAGGAGAGCATTGACCAGGATATCTCTAGTGATCTATCCCCTATTCAATATCCTTCCTGGCTACCGTAATTACTGGTTTAAAGATGCCAGAGGAAACATCTCCAACCATTCTGTTCAATCCTTATTAATAGATCCATCATCCATGAGTTTGTCTAGTCCCTTTTTGAACCTGTCTCTACGTATGTCTACCACCTCCTCTGGCAACGAGTTCTGTAAGTTAACTACACGTTGTGTAAAAAAAAAGTACTTTCTCTAGTTGGTTTTAAACCTCTCACCTACTAATTTCAGCAGGTGTCCCCTAGTTCTGGTATTCTGGGACTTAGTGAACAACAGCTCCCAGTTCACTTGGTCCACAGCCTTTATGAGTTTATAGACCTCTATAAATACTCAAGACTTGCTAAGGTTGAATTTAAATGAAGGTGTGAAGCCTCTACCCTCTTAAAACCAGGCCCTTTCAAAAGCATTTTTTTCAGGCATGCAAACGCAAGGAGATCACTTAATTGCTCCATACTTTTAGAAAATGCTACGCTTGGGACTGCATGTGATCCTCATATTTCAAACCTGCCTATAGCCAACTGGGATTTGGAGGAAGCTAACCTCCTGAGAAGTTTATCTCCACATTGCCTAGTGGGATGTTCTTGTAGTTTTCTCTGAAGCAACTTGTACCTTGTCAGAGGCAGACTATTAGACTAGAGGAACGAATCCACTCTAACAGTGCCTCGATTCCTAATTAATTATTAAAACAAAACAAAATGAAAATGAAAAAAAAAGTCGCTGCTATGCTTTTCCAGGGGGAGAAGGAAGGCAAAAGTCCTATCAAATTCCAACTCCAACTTTCAAGGCCACAATTGTCTTAAATGCATTCTCCCTTCGAAAAACTCTAGGACAGATCATCTGCTGGTGCAGATCAGGGTCGCTCCATTGAAACACACAGGCCCCCAGTTTTAAAAAACTTTTCATTAAAAATCCTTAAAAAAAATAACAACTTCTTACCATGAATAATGTATATATAAATAAATGTCCCTCCCTCACAGCCTTCAAACAAACAGGTTGACGAGCTTGTTATTGTTAAAACATTTTAATATGTTCTTGAACAGCCCTTAAAACTATTTTGGGCATAATGCACTCCAAGCATCTGTCTGAGTTATAATAAGACAGGACACTTTTAATGAGATAATGCATATTTGATACGCTTAAATCACAGCATCACAAATGTTTTCAACTTCTTCAACTGGCTTAGTGAATTTTTACTCAGCTGCCTACTGAAGCCATAAACCTATCAGTTCTACTTAAATTCAGCAAACAATCTGGGCAAGACTTTTCCCTCGGCATGCATGGTTGCATTTTTGCAAACCAAATCCATGGAGACACACTTCAGAATATTCTGCAAGAGATACAAATGGGATATCTTGGTTTGTATGAAAGGAAGTGACCTAAATTTGCCCTTAGAATTAAGTATGAACCAAATCTAACCTGGATTTGTATGTTTATCAACAAATCTGTAATGAGTAATTTAACACTTTCCCCCAATGTTTTTGCTTTCAGGCTTTTTTGGGGGAATCTTAGGAAAAAAATTACACGAGTTAAGACATCCAACACTATTGAATTTGAAAGAGATCTGGCTACTTGAATGTATCATAGTCTTGGAAGTAGAGGGACTATTTATTATTAATAGTAAGGTTAGGTATTTGACCAGTCAAATGAAGTTCAGTCAACTTACTGGTCAAATATTGGTCAACAATTAGAAAAAAAATTGATAATAGGTCCAAATAATGCACAGAAAAGGCATACATGTTTCATGGTGTCAAAAAACAATAAAAGTCATGTTTTTGTTAAGAAAACTACAAAAAAATCTTTTTTTTTTGGCTAAATAATCTTTGATCAGTCAAAAAAGATGCAGTCAATTGACAATATTTGACTGGTCAATTGACCAGTTTGCCAACCCTAATTAAAAGTAGAATTGTAGTAGAATCTAGAAACCCTAGGCATGGTCCAGGGACATAATGCACCTGTTACATAAATCAGAACAAAATAGGACCTGTGCATTGAAGAATACTTGTTCTAATGTAGTCTGCATAATAAAGCCAGTAGAGCTTCATCTCACATTTCCCATATTGGATGGGAATTATTCTTCCCTGGCAGCAAATGACACGGGGACCCAAATTTATTTGGTCGTATCTTTTACTGGACTAACTACATACTTGGAAGAGAGGTTAGTCCAGCTTTTGGGCACGCCTCTTCCAGTTATAAAGCTGATCCAGTAAATATGACCCAACAAATCTTCCTTCTCTCATATTCCCAGGACCATCATGGCTACAACCACACTACAACAGTCGTGTGGGGCTGATCATACCTGTCTCCTGGAGCTGGTCATATCTGGTAGACAGCTATCCAAACGGGATGCAGAGTCCCAAGCAGGATGGGCGATCAAAGTGTTGAAATAACCTGAGAAAATATCTCAGGTGGGCTCCAGAGCTTTGGGGCCAGATTGAGCCATATCCCCTAGAATCACTGCATGCTTTGGAAGTCACACTGCCAAACCTTTGTGGGAGCAATGTGAAGCTCCAACATCTCAAAAAATTTCCCCCCATATCATACTGGCTGGACGTCTCCCTGTGGGTCCTGGATTCCTGAGGCCAGGTCAAGAGGAATGAGGAGACCTGTGCATCCTACCCCTTCTTCCCCTCCAGCTCCACCACACTTCCAGTTAATACCACATCCCCAAACTGTTTTAACTTCTCCCACAGCTCTCAACCCTTCTTCCAGGGTCTTTGGATTCAATGCAGCTGGGAAGAGAACCAGATAAAGCCGAAACAACGGCCCCCTGACTCAGAATCAGGACGAAGACTACGCGCGCAGTCAGGAGGAGCCTGTACAAGGCTTTCTGACTGGAGGTTGTGAGAAAATCTCCACAAGGAAATCCTCAAGCCCATTGCTTCATAGAAGTCCTGTCCTACAATCAAACATACAAAATGGGGCGACCTGGACAGGTAAGACCCCAGTCCTCCATTGAGGACCATACGGATATAAGTGGAGCTATACACTGACACAGGGTCATCCATGTGGTTCTCTGCAAGACAGCAGAGATTTTAACTTGAAAGCGGGCCTAGGGTGCATACTGCAATGATAGCAGTACAATGCCACGCACCTTCCCCACACAACCCCATCGAGATAACAGGAATGTACAAACTCTTAAACTTAAGCTTCCCTGTCCTTAAAGACTTTCAGTTGCTAAAACCCAGCCAGCATGTTTGAGGAAGCCCCAAGTTGTTATCCTAAAGCAAGATTTGAAGCGCTGAGCATCTGCTACTTGTGCAATTTTGGATCCGAGTTGGGTTAGTCTATCGGCCACGCTTTGCATCCTATCTCTCCAAGTCTGTAAACCTCAGAAGGTGCCCTGTTAAGTGGTGGATGAAAGCAATACCATTGCCCTGCCAACAAACACATCTGGAGTGCTAAACTAAAACAACTGTACAAAACGGTGTTATTTTTATGGCAGCCAAGTGTTGAATTATGCTCTAAAGGCCTGTTTTCTATCTTGGGATCTAAAGATACAAACTTGCTCTGTAGTAGGTGCTATTATCTAATGCCCATGATAAGGACACAGACTAAGAGAGGAAGTGCTCTTTACTGGTTTCAGGCAAGAACTGGGAGACAGATTTCCTGGGTGACTGCACCTGAAAGCTTGTTAAGAACTTTTTTCAAACTCCTCAGTTAGTCTAATGAAAGATATCACATCTACCCAAAAAAGCTTGGAAAACCCTTTCACCCCTGGTGCCTGAGTTTCCCTTTATGTAATGAAGAAGGAAAACAACTATTATCACTGCACTTAACTATAGGCAGAATGCTACTAGGCTGGCCGAATGCATTTTATCCTAGCCTTTCTCTCCATGACCCTTCCTGTACTGCCTGCTGTCTTGCATTTTACGGAAAGCCATTTAAACTGAAGTCAGTGTAAAATGCTACCAGATCACAATGTGCATTGCAAATGATTGCACACTGTCTACCAGAGAGCATGACTTTCTCCTATGCATGCCTATCTAAAGATGCCAACTTGAGAGCTAGGATAAGCATCCACTCCATTCAGCCCAGGCTGCTTCAGGCCTTGGAAATAGTTGGCAGAGGTGTGTGGATGCCTATTTTGAGGATCGCTATGAGGACTGCACATTTCTGGCTGTGATGGGTAGGTAGAGGTTTCTTTTCTTTGTGGCCCTGGCTACCACCCATTCCACTCCTACCCTCCATCACCACACAGCTTAGCAACAGGTCCATTCTTCCAGACGGAGAGCAGTGCATTTGATCCCTCCTCATTTGGTAGACAGCCTTCCTCACCTCATCATTAATTTGTAGGGCCAGAAGTCATTATCCTCGTGTCCTTGCAAGAGGATGCTACTCGCTGCTGCTCACAACTGAGATCAGTGTCCTGATTCCCCCCCCACAAACACACACACTTTCTGCTTCATCATGAGCAAGGGTCTGTAATTCCCTGGAAAAGATTCCATAAGGAGCAAATTTACCACCTCTTGGAGCTCAGAGTCCAAGAATCAATCTCAATATAACTGTGCTTTCAGAAGTGCTGGCAAGCTGCTGCGTTAGCTACTTAAGGTGATCGCCACAAAAAACACAACGACATTCCAACAAAGTATCCTCCCCGTGTCTGGAACCTGCTTCTGCTCGTGAAAGTAATGCTTACCCATCATAAAACAACCTCCTTGGAGCGACGGGTGAGAGGAAGGATGGCTCACACAAGAGAAGAGTCGCAGGGTCGATACCCCTTTTATAAAGTAATGATGCTCTGCTGGTGTGAGCAGAGTCCTAGCATATCAAACAGATCCATTGCTACGCTTTTCTGCTATGCAAGGTGCAGTGAAGCATCTCTCCTAATAATCTGGGTACTCAGGAGCCACCTCTGGGTCTTGAGAATATCTGAAATGTATGCTAATTTAATAAGCTTCGTAATTTGGCTAACCCCACAGACCAGTGCTTCCCAAACTTTTCCTCAACATGACCCCATTTCCTAAGCACAGCCCTTCACTCCCACCTTGCAGCCCTCCACCCCTCCCCAGGTGCCCCTCACTGCCCATCCATAGCCCCCCTGGCTCTGCCAGTGCTCCTCACTCCTAACACACAGCCCCCCCACACCCCTGGTGCCCCAGGGCCAGAGCCTGCAGCCCCTTGTCCCCCACAGCAGTGCCTGGGCCCTGGCTGCCACCCGGGGGAGGTGACAGCTGCCGTGGTTGGAGAAGAGCACAGAGCTCAGCTCCCTTCCCTGTCCTCTCCCCTGGGGGTGGCATGGTGCTGCCCTCCCCCTGGGGGCTCTGTGGCCCAGCTGGAGGGACCTGGTGTGGAAGGGAGCACCGCACCACCAAGACTGACAAACTAGATGTGCCCCCTGCCTGCCCAGCAGTAGCAGGAGCACAACTCCGTGCTGCCCCTGCCATGGCTCACTTTGGCAGCACCGCTTCCTCTCATGCCAGGTCCTGCCCATTGGGCTGCGGAGGCAGTTCCTGTTTTTTGCTGGTCCAGCCTGGCTGCAGCCTACAAAATTAGAGTGCTGACCCATCATTTTAATCCACTTTTGATTCTGAATGTTGTAGTCTGAGAACAAAACAGGAAGACCCATGCCGCAGCAGGAGCTGGAAGCTCTAACTGGGATGCACTGATGCTCCTGCTTATATTTGGAAGCTTCTTGCATACCTGACTGATGGGTCTTACTCTTTTACACAGGGTTAAGCAGACAGCTAAATCTGGGGTGAGGAAAGACATTTTTGCCTTCCCCTGTAGCATGAAGCATGTTTCTCTCCTTGAATCATTCAAGCATGCACTGCCTAATAACATCTAGGCTAGTGTCTTGTCTCCTGGCTTTTTTTTAAACCTGTAGCATGTTGTAGAGTGGATTGTTTGGACTTTGTTTTCGCAGGATGAGTTGTGGCTCTAATGCATGCGCATGGCTGGAAAGGATGGTTTTTTTAGACACCGGACAACTGGCTGCTAGCAAATGCAAGAGATAGTTCCAGAGACCTCTTCCATTCCTGCGTCCCTCAATGCACTGAATTAGAGGGACTGTATGCGTCTCAAGTGGAATTGCTGCCATTCGTGTTACAAGAGAATACTATAAAGGGAAACGAAAAATGGATTTCCCCACATTCCCACCCTCCATTTCTCTGTGCAGTGGACTTAGTTCAGGGCAAAAAGAAAAGGATGGAATTTTATGGATGCCCCCAGTTAAAACATTGGTGTGAAGCTGCTGCAAGACCGACAGATCCTCCAGGCGCCCTCCCCTATAAGCACGTGCAGCTGCCAAGATGCATTTGTATTTATCTCCTGCTGTGGGGAGAGGTAAGGCAAGCAGATCTACAGCAGCACAAAGCTAATGAAAGAGGGAATGTGGCAGGCAGAAGCTAAATAAATAAATATATACATATACATAGATATATATACACACATATACACACACACACAGACATACATATCTATATCTATATATATCTATATACACACACACAAATATCTATATCTATACACACACACACAGACATACATAACTATATCTATATATATCTATACACACACACACAGACATACATATCTATACCTATACACACACACACACATCTATACCTACACACACACACACACACACACATATCTCTCTCTCTCTCTCTCTCTCTCTATATATATATATATATACACACACACACATATATATATGGAAAAATCAAAACAAGTGTAGGGGAAGAGGCCATGCATGTGCACACGCACACATCTTCAGCACCTGACCTCCAGCAACTTGCTTCCAGTGCTGACTGTGCTGGGATGTAACCTTATTTTCCAGTCCATAATGCATTACTTGTGTCTATTCCAGGCTTCCTAATACAGCTGCAGGTGCTGTTACATAGTTTATACTCAAAGTTGCTATAACCACAGAACAAAAACACCGAGGTTTACATAAAAGATGGCATCAGCAAAACAAAAAAGTCAAACCAGCTATGTGAGCTGTTGTTCCTTCTCTCCTGTCGCTTGCTAGAGTCCTACTTCCAGTGAAACATAGAATAAGAGGTAATGGTGTGCTTGCTGCTAGCTAACAATGTTGACTATGTAGCATCATCACCTTTCTACCACCAAGGCAGATCCAGGCTTACACTGCGGGCACGGACAGATGGAACAGTTATACTGGTGGACAAGGTGCAACAAGGTAATTTAAGTCTGCATGCACCAATAGTGGTATGCATGGAGCAAACCCACCGTAACTTTAACCCTGTATCATTCAGGGTTAAAACTGCATTTATCTGGCTCCCTTATACCACTATGGGACAATCAATAACAGCTGAAAGGAGTACTCCAAGGCAGCATCTCCCCCTTCTCTGCTTTTAAGGCAGTTAAAAATTGTGTCTGCCCATGACCAGAGTTGCACTTACATAAAAACTGGTGAAAGACAATCAGAGTATTTCTAAGGCCTTCACCTCACTCCCACCAAGTCATCTGCAAGGTCTGAAGCTGGGATCTTCAGCGCCAAAGAACAGACCTTTGCCAATTAAGCAAGAAGGCGAATTTCTGTATTTGGCCATAGTAGGCAGCTGTCTGCTTTCTTTTACATTAATCAGCCACTGAACAAGGCAACAGCACATTCTGAATGCCAGATGCAGAGCTATTATTTTAACTTTTTGTTATTAAATGGAAAGGTCTAAGAACTGGACTCAGCAGCACGTAGAAATGCTGTAGATCACGAATTGTTTAGGGTAGGGTCAATCATCTTGTTTTGAATCATTTTACCGCTAAGAGCTCATATATCACATAAAATGATTAATCATGAGCTTTATTACAATACTTCCTCAACACCCCATTCATGCACTAGGGCCGCCCCGTGCTAAGCACTGTAGGAGCACAGAAACAAGAGATAGTTGAAATATGTGTCCTTGAAATGCAGAACATTCAACTCTCAGCGGAGAGAAATGGCCTTTTTTTCTCTGATGTCTGTCATATTTATCCACAGCTACACTCAAGTGAATAGGTAAAGTGGTCCCCGACTTAAGAAAAAACACCCAACATTTTGTCACAGCAACCATAAAGCAACATTTCAAATAGCTACAGCTTTTCTCTGTAACTGTCATACAAAATAATTGTAACAACCTCAAGAACTGTTTGGCACGCATTTGCATATGTTGACTTGTTAATGGCAATCACAGTTTGTTGGGGGGTTTTTAATGCGTTACTCATCTGGCAGCTTCTTCAGACTCGCTCACAATTCCAGCGGTAATCATTCCTTCAGAGATCAATCAATTCCTTAATAGTCACAGCAGCTACACAGTACTATAGGGCAGCAAGATTTGCTTTACTAGGTGGGATCATAAGTAGGGACCTACTCAATTCACAATTTCATGGAGTTCGTGAAACTGGGTAATGTCAGCAAAATCCGTGGGGAAAAACAAGGAACTTACTAAAAATATAATGCTGGCTTCCCAGTAGGAGCTGGCTGCTATGGGCAGGCCATGCAGCCCACTGGGCTGGGACAGAAGAGGGCTGCTGGCAGGAAGGGGAGCAGCTAAGGTGGCTGCCGCTCTCACCTCTCACCACTGATTGGCTGAGAGAGCAACCTGTCGTGCAGTCCCACCCTTCTCCACCAATCAGCAGCGAAGGGTAGGGCTGCATGACAGACAGCCCTCTCAGCTAACCAGCAATAAGCCCACGATATTGGTCATTTGCCTCCTCGATTTGGGTAGGTCCTTAATCATAAGTGCACTGAGTTACCCACAAATGGCGACTGCTTAATAGACTACAAGCACACGTTCCCAAGGCTCATGGAAGATGTTAAAATTATCCCGTGATGGGATCTTATCCTCACTCCCCACAATCATGCACGCTGCCATGGTCCATGTGCACAGCACGATGCAGAATTATGGTGATCAGGTACAGATCCCAATTGTGTGATTAAAGAAAAGATAATTGTGTGTCTGCTGCCCTTGACAATCTCTCTCACCCTCTCCCCTCTACTGGTTTTGACCATGCTGTGCTTGCTTCCTGTGATCAGAGACCTGGCAAAGGAGGTCTCGAATTCAAAACTTGTCTAACTTCATCCCAACTATATAGTTAGTCCAATAAAAGATATCACCCTAAGAAATCGTTGTGTCTTGCATTATTTTGGAGGGGAAAAAATTGCAGGCTTGTAATCAGAAGAGTACAGTATATATTTCCACTCTGACTATAGATCTGAAAACACTGGGCGCCTATACACGTACAGCGAGGCTGCTCTGATGTGCTGTAATTATACTCGATTAATCGAGTTGGCTGGACAGCGGTATTACCACGCTCCTGCAGACTCCAGCATCACGAGTATCAGGGTCCCTGCACTGAAAATTGGTGGCAGGGGTGCTTTAACTCAAGCTCGTTCCATGAGCTTTAATTAAAGCACCCCCGCTGCCATTTTTCAGCACAGGGATCCTGATACATGTGACACTCCGGGCCCTTTCATTAGAGCGGCTCTCAGACCAAAAGGACTGAGCACACCTGGGTAATCCTTCAGGGCATTAACGCTGATTGAGGTCAAGAGGCAAGCTCTCCCCTCAAGCAGGGCACTGCAAAAACACCTTCATAATAGTAGGACAACTGATGTATCTAGCCTTCCTCCGAAGCAGGGCCACTGTCAAAAAAGACAAATTATAAAAGAGGGGCTTTGGTTTATTCTTACGTAGAGTGTCTTTTATTTGAAAGGTTATCTGACATTTTTTTTTCTTTCCAGCCATCTTATATAAACCCACTGAAAAATTAAGGTTATGATGGAAGCCCTGACTCAGCATGAAACTAAAGAATCAAGATTGAAAATGTTCACTTGGAGATGAAAAACGATGATGATAAACATCCCTCTTGAGTATCAGCCTAACCACATCAGCTCTGCTATATTCAGACCATGAGTTGCCCACAAGCAGCAGAAGATACGCGTATGATAAATACAATAAATGAAATACATCACTACTGTATGACTCATTGAAGGAAGTGCTGGGAACATATATCATCAGGCAAACAATATTTGATCATTTTAAATTCAAGATTTGTGCTCTAGCGGGGGCCTGCTAATTGATTACACAAGTGGAGAGTCAATAAAAGAATCAATGCCAGGTACTCTGCTGAAGTACACAAAGTATTGAGCAGAAAAATAGTCAAGGAGCAGCAAACTGTTTGGGTAAAACAACCCAGACACTTGTATATTTACTGACTGCCTAATTCCCTGAAGTCCTGCAGATCCAAACAGGATTATCAAGCAGTGATAGCCCATACTCAGAAAGAAGCCACCCTTATCCCCTTGCTTACGGATGCTGTACCATCACTTAGTAGCTCTTTAAGTCTAGGTTTCACCTCCTGTATAACTTCCTCCAACTCTGAGACTGTGAGCCAAAATCTGCTGTTCTGCATCTTCTACCGGCATTTGACATTGCAAAGCGAGTGTCAAACTCAACCCAGTTGGAATGGCAGCATATTGCACCCACTTGTACAGGTATAAACTGAGCAAGATGGAAGGCAACTAGCCTGAGGCACAAAGCAGTGGAGAATCAAATCCAATGACAGGCTTCTTAAGACAGCTTGTCCCTACTTGGCCTCACTTACTTGTCACGCTGTTAAAGCTGGCCTAATAAGACTGACTGTGTTAGATATTTCTTACTAAAATATATGGAAGGAGGTAAGAACAAATGAATCAGCACAGTGAATCAATTCCCAGATTCTAAGTTCCCTTTAACGTAGCAGACTAGCTGCCCTGCTGTGGGCTTCAAACAAAACTCAGCCTGTAGCCCCCGTGAGTCATATAGCCCGTCATGCCAAGGGAATCGGGGTTGTTACAATAACCCTGTGGGAGCTCTTGATTTGGTCAGAGTGGATGATGGGGAAAAAAAGACATTTGAATCTATTTCAAAACAGAATATGGAACAAGTGTGAAAAAGAAGACTCCACAATACAGCCCATCAACCAACATCAGAGAACTTCAAGCTGGAAAATAACTTAAATTACTTTGCTCATTCCCCATGCCAGGACACAGTTATTCCCCACATTTATTCTCCCAGTCAATTTGAAATAAGGCACATTATGGATTTTCTACTGTTTCCCTTAAGAGACTGTTACTATGTTTTGCAGTGAACTATGATGATAAAAGCATGACTCTCAATCAGAGCCGACTGCAGGGTGGGGTCTGGGGCAAATCAGCCTGTGCAGGGCCCTCTTAAGACTGCGTGGGGCTGCGGTACTCCCACGGGGGGTCTCCATGCTTCTTCTGTGGTGCAAGGCTGACCCACCAGCTCCAGGAAGGTCCCGCAGAAGGGTCCATGGCCGCACTTCCCAGCTCCGTGGGGCCCCCAGTGCACGGACCCTGGGGTGGTCGCCCCGATTAACTGAACCCTAGGGATGGCCCTGGTCTCAATGGATACCCATTACATAAAGGGGACTCCCGGTCTGAAACCCATCTGTAGGTCCCTACCATTTGCAAGTCCGTTCTAAAGACTGTACCATGCACCAACCAGGACATGGCTTGAAAAGATATATATGGTCTTGTGCAGGCACTCAGCACTGGGATGAGTTTTGCTCTATGAGCACAGAGCAGACTGAGTGGCATAATTAAAATTATGGCGATTTCTTCTAGGGCGTGTCTACACAGACCCCCACGATGCAGTTGTTACTGCACTGTCATTTAGTACTTCCTTTTGAAAGCGCTTAATGTTGGTGCAGTAACAGCCCTTACTGCGCCATCCCGGCGGCATATGATTATTTTTAGCCGCCACATCATCGTAGCAATGCACTGTAGTGAGGGAGCTCGTTGCCACAGTGATGTGGTGGTGGCATCATGGTTTGTGACCGCCGATGCAATGCTGCCGTACGGCATCGCTAAGGCAATGTAACATCTCGTGTAGATGCACTCCTAGAGATGAACAAGTGCTGGAGATGCAAAGGAAGGTGCAACTGGAGGAGTGAGTATGAAGTCTGGGGACTGGGAGGTTCCCAGTGCTGAGCATGAAAAAAATTCTATGCCCTTGAGTAGGTCACTTAACATCCCTGTCTCAGTTTCCCTATCTGGGGACAACAACAAGGGGTTGAGTGTTAAATAGTTAAATCCTGCTTTGAATAATTAAAGTGCTATAGAACATATTATTCACCTCCAGTTTTAGGAAGCAGTGTAAACTTCCCTGGATCTCAACCACTTCATGTTTGGGTTTCACTTTTGATTCATAGATGCTAGGGTCAGAAGGGACCTCAACAAATCAAGTCCAACCCCTTGCCTAGGCAGGAAAGAGCTCTGGGGTCAGATGACATCAGCCAGATGCCTATCCAGCCTTCTCTTAATGACCCCCAAGGTAGGGGAGAGCACCACCTCCCTTGGAAGCCCATGCCACATTTTGTCCATCCTTACCATGAAGAAGTTTTTCCTGATATCTAGCCTAAATCTGCTCTCTGTCAGTTCGATGAACTGATTTCCCAACGTGTGAAGTTTTCCCCAATCCTGATGAACCCTTAAGTTCAGTCCTACCTCTTTAAGGTGCAATGGGGATCAAAAGACTAGCTTTGTCTTGTTCATTAGTGTCGGCTGCTTAGTCCGGAAATGAGCACAAGGGAATAAGTTACCTCTGCAGAAGGGCAGTGGGAAATCCCAGGAGGCGCTGTTTTCCGAACTGGCGTGGCACGTGAGTAATGCATGCCCCTCCAAAAAGAAGCCCGGGTTGCAGCTGTATCTCACTTTGTCTCCAATGCTGAACGTTGTCCCTTGTTGGATCCCATTCTGGAGTCTTCCTGGATTTCCGCATGTATGACTCGGTAAAACTGCCAGAAAGAAAGATGCCTTCAGTTAGCCAAGGAATGCAAGTTTCTCTCCTGTTCCAGTTAAGACACTCTCCTATTTTTTCCCAGAGAATTATAACAAAGTTCACCTACTCAGGTACCAGCATCAATTGTATAATTAAATAAATGAAAGTAGAATGAAATCAACGCCAACCCAGTGCCAAAGCAAATGTATCGTTGAAAGTGCAAAGAGAGGTGGTCATAGATTCTACGATACTGGAGCACTTAAACACCAGCATCAGGAGAAACACATCCCTTCCTTACCCCTCCAAGGAATCATCCTATACCCTATGGGTTTTTTTCCTCCTTTTTTCATTTGATGCATTTATGGTGCACAAAATTGCACATACTATGTAGTTTAAGGAGACACACGGCATTTAACTCTGTGGAATTCACCGGGTCTTGGACAAAATCTTCTGCAGCACAAAGGGAAGTCTGTAAGCCCTTGGAATGGTATATAAAATGGACACGCACATAAGTGGCAATTAGTATTTAGATAGAAACGTCCAAATATCAGCACTTTAGCATTCTTAGTTCACCCAGCACACAAGGATTTATCATCCAACAACTTCATACGCAAGTCATGGGGTACATACAGCTAGGCTCTTGACCATACAGTAATGAAGCATAGCTCCACTGAAGAGAACCGAGTTGCATTAAATTGCATCATCAACAGATGCAGCCTAAAATACCTTATTTATATGATATGGGTAGCAGTATATAAACTGTAACACAAATAAATTTTGCATAGTTTTGCTAATGCCTCTGTAAAGCAGCCTCAGCCTATTTGTATGACATGCTACAGGCTCCCATAAACCACTCCAAAAGGACCTATTCAAATTCAACTTTTTAGGGCCTGATATAAAACCCAATGAAGACAATGAAAGAACTAACAATGACTTAATCAACTTTGAATCAGGCTCTTACACAAGTTCTTTTAAGGAGTTCCCCTTCCTCCATGCAGAAATACTAAAAGAAGTCTAAGGAAGAAAAAAGCATCTGATTCACAGCGATTGAGTGTTCACTGCATAGAAGGGAATTCTGTCAAGGGCACGTACAAAATGGATAAATTCCTGGGAGTAGAAAGAAGCTCAGGCTCTTGTTCTGCCAAAGAAATGGGCAAGATGAACAGCAAAATGATATGCCAGGTAGCCAAGGCACGTAGAAGAAGAGAGCAAAGCCAGAACTGCTCCTAACCAAATGAAATGGATGTTTGTAAGGATGCACGTGGTTAATGTAACTGGTACAATGGTGCTGTGCAATGGGCCGTGTTTCAGAAGCGTGACTCCAAATATTCTACTATATATACCATGAGAAAAACCCACACCCAGGTAGTACAACCTGTCTCCATTCCCTTTAAACTTCAGTGCATCACAAAGAGTCAGGATGCTGCCAAAGACCTCTCCACAGGAAGAGGATATATATTTCCATCAGCAAATGAGCAACAACCCTTGTGGCAAAAGAGAGTCAAGATTTGGCTGTAATTACTATAATATACTGGCTGCAGACTGACCCTATGGTGCCTTGGTGGTCAAGTGCCCAGATCAGGCATAATTGGGTCTGTACAGAAGCTGCTTTTTTTGCCCTTTAAAGCTCTGTATTGCCATGGCTTAACAGAAGTGCATGGCTTTACAGCACTTTAAGAAGGGATAGTGCTTTAAATTAACCCTTGTTACATTTCTGACCAGCAGAGATGCCCCAGGAGGCTGCTTTGTGCCCCCTGCCTCCTAGCCTGGAAAGTGCAGGGAGGCTCAGACCTCCCCTCCTCCTCCCCTAAACCAAACGCTGCACTTCTGTCATGTTTAAAAGTGCTGTAACATTATAGTGTTATAAAAAGTGCTCTAAATTACAGCACTGCAATATGTGCATGGAGCACTTCTGTACACACCCAACGTACTGCCTTGGGTTCCATTCATTTAAATGGAAGATGCATCTGATTCAACCTGGACTGCTTTGAAAAACTTCGATAGTGCCTCTCTTTCCCCTCCCTCCCTTTCTACTTCTTGTCCATTGTGACTGAAGCTCTCAGTAATATGCATCTGGGCAGTACCTAGTACAGGGGCAACAATCTTTGTTTCAGCCTCTAGGGGCTACTGTAACATAAATATTATTTCTGCCATCACCGAGTTCATGTCTTTGTGCCTTAGTTTTCCCTGGGTGGCTCTTCAAATAATGCCACTGTTGTTAACCTTATACAAACTGGAAATAAAGGTGTTTTCATACGTCGGTACAGCTCTTAAAATTACCGGAAGCACTATAAATTAACACCACTTGCACAAAATTGATAGTCACTGACAACTTCAAGTGACATGCAAAACAACTGTGGGGATACCAATTTTAATGGTATAAAAATAAACTCATAGGTGGGGAGACTGTTAAATATCCCAAATGGGCTGAGAATCGGCATAGAACTAATGTTTCATTTTCTGCAATGATACTCAAAGACCCAATTTAATTAAATTACTAATGTCAATTTTTTTTAATGAACCCACTCCTTGCTTTTGTGCTTTCTTCCTTTAAAATTAATGGCTGGAACTTCACCATAAATAAAAATCTATCATTTTTAAAAGTCAGTCTCTAACACTAGCTGCTCTCTACTTAATGAACTGTTAAGAATCAGACAACCCCGACCTGCATCGTATCTGAAGATCATATTTGAAAAATGGGACCTCATTTAAAAATTCTACTTCATTTGGCTACATTAGTTAATGTTGTGTTACTGGACAGACAATGCGCACGGGCCTTTTGTGGGTTGGGGGACAAGATAATGTTAACTCCTTGCTCACTTTGGAAGCAGCTGGGAACACTGTTGCATGTCTGAGCAAGGTCATATCACATTGCTGGGTTTTGTGCAGGTGGCAGCTGTCAAAAAGGCTGCTGCATTTCTGTACATCCAAGCTGATGAGGCCATGGGCAACAGATGGGGAATGTGAGTGGGTCCTTTTTCTCCCAGGCTGGTCACAAAAGGAAGTTAATATGCTCCCAGATGCGGGCCAGTGTACACTGCCTGACTTGAAACAAGTGGGGAAGGAGCACAGGCCAGAACCTACCTGCTTGGAGGGGTGTGTACTGCAAGGTGACAACCCAAGCCTTGAGGATGCCTAACGTGAATATGTCTTTTAGGCCTCCCAACCCGGTCGTTCTTACAACGATCTCAGCAAACTCCTTGTTTCAGAGTTCATGCATGACTTCCTGGGCCCAGCGTAACAAAAAAATACTTCTACAGAACTGAATTTGCTATTCTATTCCAATGTCCCTTAGAGGAGATAATATTCTTGCTCATACTTGGCTGCATCTAACAGCCAGCCTCTTTGACTGCTTGTGAGATTAATAGAACTGTATTATTTACATCAGATGTCGCATGGAATAATATCATTAAAGCTTTGTCTTACCCATTTACCAATTCTGCTGTAGATTAGCGGCATGGATTTTGTTTTTCTCTCCCCTTAAGAGTTTTGTTCCCAGCAATCAGCATAATATTGTCAAGCGACTGTATGAAAATGCAGGCAGCCACACGCCAGATTGATACAGCTGAAGAGAAGCTATTTTTATTTGTCCTTAACAAAAAGTCTGCTGCTTTGGGCAATGCATTGATACCTGTTTTCTTTCCATATTTTGATTTTAACTACTGCCACATGTTACTCTATTTCAGCACAAAGGATTATTATCGTTTCTGGAGAGACCTCAACCTAGTGCTATTGCAAGCGTGGCACCCAACACAAGACCTGTAGAGCTCACCTAGCAGTAGGGACATCCCTCCCTTCACCTCCTTACCTAACTCCTGAGTTTGTGCTTGGCTCTTACCTCTGGAGCATCCTCCAATACCCTGTACACTAAATATCCTGCATTCCCCGTTTCAAACTCTCCTCTCCTGCTCCAAGCCCTCTTCCTGGGCAGAGCCAGCATCTGCAGACTTTATTGTATCTCAGACCCGTACTCTAGGATGTCCTTTAGAGGTTCAGGCTGTGCATGGCTTGAAAAGGGGCCGTTGCAGGCGTGAAGAGAGCAAAAGCAGACTCCCGTCTTTTCCTGTCCAGTCCCACCACCAGCTACGCCCTTGCCAAAAATGCGACCAAAGTTCTCCTCTCCTACCCCGTTTCCCAGTGACCCACCCATCCCACTTCAGGTGCCTCCAGACCTCTTGCCATCTCCACTGCTTCGTTGGGTTGCACACCTCCTGTGTGTTTATTCTTCATTTTCCACAAGCACGGCTCTCAGCTCTCATCCCTGCCCAGGGTCAGGGTGGACACTTTTGAAAACAGCAATTTTTGGTAGGAGTCATAGCAACCACAACTCACTGCCTCTCTTCCTCAATCCAGTTCATTCAAAATTAATTAGTAGTTTTGAAGTCATTAGATGTGACTCAACGCATCCTTGGACAGCATCCCATCATCAAGGCGCATTCAGGCTAATTGCATCAGCCTTCCCTAAAACCTCACGGCTCCCCGTTGTTGGCTCAGAAAAAAAGATGTTTCCCGTCCTCTTCATCTCAGTGACACTTGAGTGACCGTACCTCTCACACAGCAACAACAACAAAACATATCCCTTGCTTATCTGCCATTCAGATTAAATGTCTCTGCCAGCTTCTGCTCAAATTAATTGGCAGATCTATTTTCTCTCTCTCTAGTGCTCAAAAATAAAATAATTCCAGCATTCAATAGACCCAAGTATCCCATCCTAGCCTATTACCCTATTTATATGGTTAAAAACCTCATTTTTATTGCCTGAATTATATCTATAGTAGTTTATAACTATTATAGATAATTCGGGGCTGGACCTGATGATCTCTGAGGTCCCTTCCAGCCCCTAACTTCTACAACTCTATGAATAACAGTGATATTTTAAATGCTATTGTTTTAACCTTGGAGTCTGATCAAGGAGTGTATTTTTTTTATAATGCAGGGTGACACATGATCTCCTCTCCTCTGTCTCAATTAATTCTTACTCTTGGTTTAAAAAAATTAAATAAAGCCAAAAGAAACAGGTATGGGCTTGTTGGCTCCAGAAAATTGAATAAGACATTGAGGCCTCATTGATAAGAGGAATAGCAAAAAAGCTTATTCCACTTAAGTAACACATAGGCCTTTTGAGGAAATAAGGGCAATTTTCACCCTAGGCGGGGAAAAAAAAATCACCGTCACTCCTATTTGCCCATAACTTTTGGGCTAAGTGGCACTGGGAATATTCTAAGACCCTTAAAAGTCTTTTATCTGTGTTTTAGTACAATCTGTTTTAGTTCAGGAGAAGAGTTTTAACCTTCAGAATAAGTGTCCGGCGTGTGCTCCAGAAAAAAAGGAAATAAATGGTATCTTTTTCATTTCATTTTATCCTTTTTTATGTCATGATTCATTTTCAGTGCAGCCAACAGAGATAAAGCTAAATGGAAACTATTTTCTCCTTCTAATATTTCTTTGTTCGCTAAAAAATAGTCAGATAGATACTTTTGGATAATAATGGACGGGGATGGCTCATCATCCATCTTATTTGCGGTAGTAGTTCTGGGGCTTTTTTGCAAATCTACTTCCAGTTTTCAATTTTCCTCGTGGAATGTGCTGGAGCAAATTTGCCATTATCTTCCAAGAGAACCAGAAGCAGCAAAAAGGCTTTACTTCTTTGGTTATAGCAGTTTAATCATTTCCTATGGAAATACAATTCAGCTGGGCACCAAGCTCCACTCCCACCCCATCATTTCCATGTTTTGTGTTTTTAACTGTTCCCAGGCCCTTTCGCTAGAACGGGACAGCTGCCATCCCCGAGAAGCAGGACCTGCCAGCGTATTGTCATGCTGGGGTGTCCAAGATGCTACATCTTTTTCCTTTGCTTTGAAGAATGATTGCTGCATTCCCCACCCAGTGTTAACTCATTCTGTCTAGCCACTTAAACAACCGTCATTATAGCAGCATCAAAGTATTGGTAGATTTATCCTCACAACCCACCTCTGAGCTAGAGAAGGAATATTACTTTCATTTTATGGATGCAAAGTAATTGAGTCACCTGCATTCCCATGGGCAGCCGCTGCCAAGCTTCACGCTGAACTCCCATCTCCCAAACCCCAGTCCAACTGCAAGACGCCGCCATTTTCAGCTGATGTCTTTGCAACAGAGCATATATATAGCAGTACAGAGCTCTCCATCAGTCACTCTGCATATTTGGGGGAAGAAGGGCCTCCTGCTCACTTTGCCTTTCTTCTTTGTATGTTTTCCAGGACTACAGACTTTGCTCCAGCTCAGCAACACACTACGCTCCATCAGGAAGACTCGAGATCAACAGATCTGCTGAATCAGGACCTGTATTTCCCCATATCTATTCTTCAAAGCTCTTCCTTGTCATCTGTTGAGACACTGAAAGGGCTGTGTCTTCAGATTTCTATTTATTTAATTTTACTAAGTACAGTATGACATTTTGTCATGGAGGAAGCAACAAAGAATACCTTTCTGCAACAAAATTTACCCTCGAGTTTTTGGAGAGAATCAAGTATAAGTTAGAGCACATATACAGAGACACTCAGATGTCGTACGAGTACAGTTCCTATACGTTTGGGACATTTACTCCTCTGATTAACATTTTATCAGCTGCCTGAGTTCAGAAAAGAAAGATGAGGCCAATTCAGCAGTCGACCCATAGGCTTCAAATGACAAAAGCACATACTTACCCTTAAGCTAATGCTTAATTCCCAGTGATTTTAATGAGCCTTCCTGAACTGGGATGCCAGGGCACCAACTGGCAAAGAATGAAGTTAACTTTAAAAAAGGATTTTGAGCCTAATGCTTTCCAACGAAACTTAAATACAAGCTGAAGTATGTGATTTGCTTCATCAGAAGGGCTTTAAGCTTGTGTTTAAATGCTTTGCTGATCTAGGATCTGCATACAAGATCATTAAGAAGTGTCTTTGAATTGTTTAATTTCATTTGTTCCGCCCTGATGAGGATCAAAAGTTTCAAAGGCAACGAACTTGTATACAAAAAAGGGCCAGGGACAAAAGGCAGCTCTAGGGAAGGGAGGGGCTATCGCTGCCAGAAAAAAAGATTGCAGGAATCAAAATCGTGTTGTTATAAAGGCCAGGCCTCGAGATTGCAGCTGCCCACCCTGAGTTTGGTATCACCCAGCATGAAAAAAGGGTGGGAGACTGGAAAGTCCATATTTGAAATGATGTTTTCTAGACACTGGGTGCCAGTGTTGATCCACTTTCTATTATGTTGGAAAGAGGAGTCTCCCCTTGACAAGGAACACTTCTTTTTTGTTAAAATCTACAAAAATAGTCCCTCACTTGTAGGGCTACCAACTTGTACCTTGCTCAAGAACTAAGAGAACAATATGCCCTACCAAGTCCATTGGTATGAACACTTATCAAACTGAACAAAAGGGTAATGGGTGCCACGAATCTGTATTTCTAACCCCCTTTCTCCTCCCCCCCTGCCACTAAGGAGGCTGAATAGTGCATGCGATCTGAATTTCTAAACCCCTTTCTCCTACCTCCCTGCCACTAAGGAGGCTGAATAGTGCATGCATGAGAAAGCAAATACTATCTAAAGCCGGGCATGGAGGAGTGGGTGGCCGTGAACCTTCCTCTACGGCAGAATAGCCAATGCATGTCAATCTTGAGCTGCAGTTTTGACTGCTGTTTCCAGCCAGAGACTCCTAGGGAGCTGCCTCAATTCTGCCCTTCCCAGAGGGGACAGCTCCTCACACCTAGCTCTGCTGCCACCCTTCAGACTTACAAAGCACATGTGCTATTTTAACCACTAGTTTTCACTTAGCTTTCCTATTGCACTTCAGTCCTGAGTTGCCATAGCCCTTTCTGATCCAGGCTTGGGCTGCCTACCTCTCTTGCAGAAGTCCCACGCTCAGTCCTTACCTGCAGTCCCTGTGCAGTAATGGACTTGTCAACCTGAGACTCACAAGTTAAGCCTTCCCATAGTCTGTGCCAACTTTGGGATGTGGATCAATCAGTCAGTCAAAAGTAGGGCAGTCCAACAGATCTAATCAATTTAGATCCCATTCCAGTAACTAGTCCAAGAAACTATTTTGTTTCCAAAAAAAAAGAAGTGGCCCGTGACAATACCACTTCTCAATAGTATTTTTTTGTTTGTCTGGTTTAAGCTCAGTTTGATGTTTTTGCTTTAGCTTGTCTTTATAACTCATTCTCTCTAATCCCACAATTAGCCCTTCGCTAATTAGCCATTAGCTGCCCTTCCATGCAGCTTTTTCATGCGCTGAAAGCCTCTTTCAGGCAATGCAATGGGCAAAATGGAAGACGTTGCTAACTGGGACCTGAGCGGCACATGCTAAAATTGCTGCATTAGCTGAATACCGCATCAGCGGCACATTATGTTTAATCTGGGAGCGCGTAGATATGGGAAGCGATGAAAAATTATACTGTGGAGGAAGAGAGTCATCAGTAAGAGCCACCAGAAGTGCTGAGCTCAGGGTGCAAACACCTTCTGCCGAGATGCAGAAGCTGAATTTCACACAACTGGCCAGGATTCCTCTGCGCTGCTGTGGCGCTTCTGGAGCCCTGCGCTTCTGGCACTGGGGAGATTTATTATTAATTCATGGTCATAAGCAATCAAAAAAAATCCAGAACGTAATTCTATTATACTCTACTGCAAACAAAGCTAAAAAGATATAATTATGTCATAAAAACACGCCTAGGGCTCAGTCCTGTTTCCTGAATTCACAGGTGCCTATGTTGCCAAATTCGCCCACAAGCATAATTTTGTAAGCGATGCTGTAACATGCGCACACGTATCTGAGAACAAGTTTGAGCCCCACGTGGGTTTTCCCCGCTGCCTGCAGACATTCGTGCACAAGCACACTGATCCTAGCCTATTTTCAAATCCTTTTCTGCTTGCCACTCACAGATGCAGTGGATCAATATTAAAAGTGTTTTCAGGCCTGCTCTCTTTTCTTCCTAGGATCAGGACTGAACCAAAAACCAAGCTATTTATGTGAGCTAAGGGATGAGGTGACATAAGCAAAGCTCATGCTGCATGGAATTAGGTGGTCCTCTGAGGGACCTGGAAGAAAAAGCCCCTCACCCCATTAAGACCAGTATGGCAAAGATAACTCAAGCTAAAAGTCACCGCAGCCATAAGATCAGCGCAGCTCCTTATCCTTTGTGCTGGGTCTTTGCAAGGCGGCACATCTGACCTGACCGACATTATACGGTGCTTACACAAGTTACATTTTTCGTGTGATTGGGCCCCTGAAAACGCTCGACAGCCGTGACGTAACACATGCGTGTGACTGCGGAGTACTTTTTAAATGGTCGATTGAGTGAAAAATGAACCCTTGTCAAATCAGCTATTAGCTGACGGCACTACAGAACAGAGCTCCTTAGGGAACTTATGTTCCCTTGCGGGTTCATTTTTAGCACCTTTGCGGTGCTGGGTTGGTGCCCTCACCATTGAGTGCTAGCCCAGCCCTGCACCCGGGGCCGTCAGTGGGGAGGGAGCAGCACACGCAGCTGCTGGCTGGGCTTTGCCCGGCTGGAGCCGGAGGTGGGGAGACTGCGGTGCAAAGGAGGCCCTTACTTTGTAGCCTCCCCTCTGCTACCCCAGCTGGGGTGCTGGGGGGAGCCACACCAGGCCCTTGAGGTGGGAGAAACCGTTCCACCCCGCTGCCCGCCCCCCCAGCTCTTGGCATAGCAAAGCCGAGACAGGAGGTGCTGCTGCCCCAGTCGAGAGATCCAGGTGGTGGGTGGGAAAAGGGAGCCACCCCTCACCTTGCAGGCCTAGCCTGGCTCTTTGCAATACCCCAGGTGGGGTAGTTGTAGGGGGGCTCCCTTCCACAGTACCCCATGCAGGTCTCTTGACAGCAGCAGCAGGTGTTGGCTCAGCTTTGCTGTGCCAAGAGCTGGGGGGGGAGGGTTGGGGGGGCGTCCCCCCACCTTGCAGGCCCAGCCCTTCTACCCCCAATTCCCTGCAGGGGGGGGTGTGCAAAGCAAGGGGGTTCCTTTCCACTGTGCCCCCCTTCCCACTCCGGCTCTGGCCAGGCAAAGCCCAGCTGGCAGCCGCATGCTCTTCCCTCTCCATCCCTCCCCTGCTAACAGCCCCAGGGTTTGGGGGGTGGGGGGCAGAGCTGGGGAGAGGGGAGGT